>NW_006203687.1:127078-139667 GCF_000334495.1 Tupaia belangeri chinensis
TGGCTTAGAACTCACGCCGGGCGCGTGTGCGTGTGTGCCCAAGATCCCGAGAGGAGAATGGAAGAGAAGGGATTGCGGTGTGACCATCCCCCCTGGGGGGTGATTTCTCTCTTTCTGTCTCTATGTCTCTCTCTGTCTGTCTGGCAAGCACACGTGCCCTATAGCAAAAACCTCTCAAAAAAAAAAAAAATGTGTAGTCACTGATTCCACCTAAAAATTCAGTGTGGAGTGGGCCAGCTAGGTGAAATGGAGGTGAAGGTGCCTGGATCCCACATGGTCAACTGCATGGGTCTAGTCTTGGTTCTGACAGTTTGACAGAAAAACACACCGGGAATGTGTGCACGTGTGTCCAAATCTAAGGAGGGTGGAGGAGAAGGGACTGTGGTATAGACATTCTCCCCCCCCGGGGGGGGGTGCTTTCTCACTTTCTCTTTTTGCCAACCCTCAAACACACACTTCCCTATAGCAAAAGTAAATAAATAAATAAATCTCATGTGGAATTAACCACTAGACCAAGTGTAATTTCACCAACAAAGGATTTATCAAAGCGGTGCTGCTAAAGCTCTTGGGGATATACGGTGTATTTCAGGAATGACCAGTAAAATCATAGCAGTGGGAAACTACATTATCCCAAAAGCTTATGTCATGCCAAATTCTCTCCCGGCAGGCATGGACCCATGCTGGCATTCTCTTAAAACACAAATACAGTTTCCTGGTGGGATGCGCCTCAATCTCAGATGTCATAGCTCAGGTAAGTATGCCCCACAGGTCGGTCCAAACTACTGGGCCCTTCTGGTATACGTGACCGAGCTTCCGGGGGCAGTATATCCATTCCTTCACTGCATGGTGCACGCCTGCCTTCTGCCTGGTTTGGGCAGTCCTGTCATGTCAAATATGAATGAGAAAAGGAAACTCGCTGTAATGTAAGTGTCGTGGAGGCTGGACACTCATGCCACAGGGAAAAGCAGACACGCCCCAAGGCTGACCAGGTGAGAAGGCTGTGGTCTCACCTCCTCCTTGACTACCACATTCACAGGTGTCTACGGTCTGGGGCTGGCTGGAGCTGGGGGCAGATCGTGGCGTCATGGCCCTGTTGGAGGGCTGTCTCTCTGTCTGCCTGACTGTCTCCTTGTCTCACTCATAGAAGAAACATGTTTCAAAAAAAGTATGTAGAGTCTTGGCAGAATAAGGGTTGTATGACTTTAAATTTCTCACTTGAGGTTTCTGCCTTAACTTTCAAAGCGAACATGTGGGACACAGCTATCGAGTCCCACTTAGCATACGTCTGAGTGACCGCAGGGCCGCTGCGTCTTGGCTGGGTGCCCTCTGGGTGGCCGGACACGGGGTGTGCCATCAGGTCTAGAGCGAGCACTCTTAGGAATTATCTTCAACGTTGCTTCTGCCCCACATAGGGCTGCCATTTGCACGGTGTCCCCAGGTTTGGAGAGAACCCGACGTCGGTTCCGTTACCTTTCCACACCTCCAAGAGGGGGCCTGCCGTCCGCTTCCTTTCAGGTCCAGTTCGGCGAGGTCCGGCTCGCAGCCCCGGCTTTCTGGTCTTCCTTTCTTCTTCTACCAAGGTAGCACATGACAAGCTTCAGTGGAAAATTAGATTCAGGTCCTGTCATTTGTAAGTTAGACTTAGCTATTCAGATCAGGGGCTTGGCAGGATGGTTTCTCGGTGAAGGAGGTTAGACTGTGACCTCTAAGCACCCTGCCAATTTCTCCATCCTGTCCACAGCCATTTCCTTGCGTCTTCTCCCAATTACGCAGCTAGTCTTCCAGCCCCCTTTTGCAAATAATCTTACCATTGAACCGTTAGAACCTCCCTGAAGACCAAGAATTAAATTTCCAAATTAACTGTATTCACTTCGTGGATCACAATTAACAGTAATTTAAATTAATTCCTGCTAACATTGTGTGTGTGCGTACCTGAATATCAGCCGACATCCTTCTTTGCTCTGTCGTCGTTAATTCCCTTGTAGAGTTATTAGAAAATGTCATTCTGCTCTTACTTTTAGCATCTTCCGAGAGATGAACTGACGACCTTATTTGCTCTAACCACTTAATGTGAAATGAAGGAAGCACTTCTCACTTACAAGTTGACACCCACAATTCAGCATTTGTAGATACATATGTTTTTTGTTTTTTGAGAGGTTTTTGCTATAG
This sequence comes from Tupaia belangeri chinensis, assembly GCF_000334495.1. Lineage (NCBI taxonomy): Eukaryota > Metazoa > Chordata > Mammalia > Scandentia > Tupaiidae > Tupaia > Tupaia belangeri. The sequence continues at coordinate 129,248 of NW_006203687.1, forward strand.
GGCGCATGTGCTCGCCAGAAAGACAGAGAGAGACAGAGAGATAGAAAGTGAGAAATCACCCCCCAGGGGTTGGCCACACCACAATCCCTTCTACTCCATTCTCCTCTCGGAATCTTGGGCATGCACACACATGTGCCCGGCATGAGTTTAAGCCACCAGGTCTGGGACTCGAACCCCAGTCGACTACATGGGAGTTCAGCGACATAGCCATTATGCTAACTACTAGTCCCATGTTTTTGGTTTTTTTAGAATTATTTTATTTAAAACAAATACAGTAAACATTTAGAGGCAGAAGAAAAAGGTGTTCTCAGAAACCGACGTGGTTAGTACACCTGCACCCACGTGTGTCTCCATTTCAAACCTGATCCCGGCCTGGCCTATTGAGGTAGACCGTTCAGAATAAACAGAGCTGGTTAGCAGGAGCCTGGGAACTGAACTGAGATGACACCCGGCCTCTGCGATTCCTGGGGGAACAGTTAGGATAAATCTCGTTGTGAGCTCTTACCACCACATGGTGAAGGGCATGGATTCTATTTTTGTCCCCAAGTCTTTTGCCCCCACTGTCACCACCATTCCTCTCATTACCTGAAGGCATTTGTTAGTCATTTAATTTGTTACCCAGTGAGTGAATAGACACCATGCAGAGTACTTTGAAGTACATAAAGAGGGGGCCAGCAGGTGGCATGGTGGTTAAGACACCGGACTCCCACGTGGCCGTCTGCAGTTAGGCCTGGACCTGGTGGCTTGAAGTCATGCCTGGTTTGTGTGTGTGTGTGTGTGTGTGTGTGTGTGTGTGTACGCGCGCGCGTGCAAGTGTGCGAATGCCTAGTCCCAAGAGGAGAATGGAGGAGACTAGATTGCAGCCTGTCATTCTCCTCCTGGTGGTGGTAGTGGGGGGGTGACTTTTCACTTTCCCTCTCACTGTCTTTACATTTCTCAGTGAGTACACGTGCCCTGTGGCAAAAGCCGTAGAAAAAAAAGTAATTCATAGAGAATAATCAACAATGATCAAATGAAAATCATTTGTAATGCCTCAACCTTTGTGGCAACTCCCCTTTTCTTTATTTTTTAAAATTTTATCAAGCTACTTGATTTGACACAAAAGTACAAAGAAGTTCTTGGTTTGGCTCGAACATGCCATGCTTTTTTGTGCCACCGTTATCCTAAACATTCTGTGTTCCCATCTGTCATGCGGCCAAGAGGTCTATGAACATGTCGCTGTTCTTGCTTCCTCACATGGCTGGGGCTTTCCTCCCTCGCTCAGTATCAAAGTACACATTCTCTCAAGGTGGTTTGCCCACCCTGGGCCCTCCCACCCCTGACCCTCTGCTGCTGCCAGCCTGACCCTTGAGGTCAGCCGATACCCCAGGGACGACCGGACTCTCATCTCCCACACTACTGTGATTCTCTTGTTTCCTGCCTTTTCAACTCAGCCTTCCAGCAAAATCCCAGTGATGAATCGGCCCTCCGTTGTGCATCTTCCTCCACCTGCACCCGGGCAGCAGGCAGTTCTGCAGCCAGGCCCACAGTGAGACACGCTGGCCGAGCTATAAACACGTAACCTCAGCACTCACCTCAGCTGACACCGTAGGAAAGTTTCGGAGGGTCTCGCCACCTCGCACTTCCCAGCAGACGACCCCATTTCCCACTTCAGTGAGAAACTGAACCAACCAAATTCTTCAACTTCTGGCCTCCAGACCTACAAGCTTCCCACCCGCTTCACATTGTCTCTGTTTTCCCCTTACTGTTGGGAAAAAGGTGTCTGGCCTCCTATCCAGGGCCAGCTCCTCTACCTGCACCTTGACCCTGGCCTTAAGGAGCCTTATTGGTTGGTTACCAATGACCCGTTCTCCTGGATCCCTTCTGTTGGTGTAGATACCTGCCATCTTAACACTTTTTTTTTTTTATTGTGCACATGTGCTCACAGGACAGAGACAAAGAAAGCAAGAGATAGAGAAAGTGAGAAACACTCCCCAGGGGATGGGGGATGGCTACACCACAATCCCTCTTCCTCCATCTCTCCTATTTGGACACATGTGCATGGCCTGTTTTTCTTTTAAAAAAAGAGGGTTTTTTGTTTTTGTTGTTGTTGTTGTTGTTGTTGTTGTTGTTTGGCTATAAGGGGGTGTGCAATCCCCAGAAAGACAGAGAGACAGAAAGTGAGAAATCCCCCCCCCCCGAGGGGATGGCAACACTGCAATCCCTTCTCCTCCATTCTCCTCTTGGGATTTTGGGCATGCACGCACACGTGCCCAGCGTGAGTTTGAGCCACCGGGTCCAGTACTCGAACCATGGTCAACTATGTAGGAGTCCAGCAACATAACCATTATGCCAACTGCTGGTTCCATGCATGGCCTGTTTTTCAGTATGCCAGGTCTGGGACTCAAACCGTGCAGTTGGCCATGCGGGGTCTGGCCTCCTTAACCACCACACCACCAGCTGGCCCTCTTAACAACAAGAGGCTTTCTCTGGCTCCCAGGTACCTCTGAACTGCGGCTCACTCTCTCTGTTACTTCAGAGCCAGACTTCTTGGAAGGGTGGTTTCCACCCACTTCCTTCATTTTTCACTTCCCTTTTGTTCTCACCTACTGAAGGTTGGTTTCCACCCCTCTCAGTCCTTGCAGATAGTTCTTACTCACAACCTTCGTGCCAGTAACCCCAGGGCAGTTGCAGTTCTCTTCGGGGACCTCCCAGGAGGCCTCTCTCTATTGACAACTTCCCTCAATGACCGCACCCTACCTCTGTCCTGGTTTTTCTCTCTTTTCTGAAAGATCACTTCCCCTATGATTTGTGGATGTCGAAGTTCCTCAAGGTCCTTCTCTCTCCTCATTCTGTATTCCATCTGTGGAGAGTCTAATTTCTTCCCTAGCTTTATACCATCTTTACATCATTGATGAACGCCAAGTAACGATCTGTAGCCTAGCCCTCCCCTGAGCTCCAGGCAGGCAGTCCAGGTGTCTCTGTGCCATTTTGACTCAGATCCTTCAGAGGCACCCCTGAATTAATGCTCTTCCATATCAAGCATTTCATTTTTAATCAGTGGCTCTACCGTCTGGTCAGAAAGCTTGGCGGAACTTCCCAGCTAAATCACCAGCAGAGTATGGGTGATCTCGACGTATTCGTTCACTCCTTATATGAGACACTACTGATACGAGTTTCCATCTCAGAGCATCATTGGGGTTGACAGTGCAGGTGTGTGGATGTTACGTGCTGTGCGTGCTGCAGACATACTCTAGGTGTGGACCTGAGGGCTCCCCGCAGGAGCTAGGTACTTTCCTTAGCTAGGTAAATAAGTGCACGTCACGGCCACAGCACAAAATTCTGTCTCCTACACCCACTTGTGTCCCTGGCAAGGCTTGCCCAGCTGGTCCGCATCTGTCTGTTAGTAGGTCACGGTTGGTCCCCTCGGAAGCAGCAAGTCCTGGGATCCTGATTTCCGTCGCTGAGTGCCACTGTGTCCGTGTGAGTGGGGGCGTGAGTGCACGTGTGCATGCTGCCCCACTTGCACCTGCTCCCATGGCCTGTGCTGCACACAGCCTGGACAGATCCATGCCGCCACGCAGCACCTCCGCCCTCTGAATTCCCCGAGGTCTCTGTGACAAGGTTGCTCTCATTCACAGGGTTTCGAGCTGACAGCAGGCCCGAGTGCCATTCTGTGCTCTGCAAAACTAGCATCTGACACAGACTGAGTAGCCCTCCTCTAAAACACTTGGGATCAGAAGTATTTCAGATTTCAGGTTTCCTTCTAATGCTAGGATATTTGCATATACGTGATGAGATATTTGGGGGATGTGGCCCAAGTCTAAGCATGAAAACCATGTATGCTGGTTTTTTTTTTTTTTTTCAGCGTTGCTATAAGGTACATGCGCTCCCCAGAGATAGAGAGAGAGAGGGAAAGTGAGAAATCACCCCATAGTGGGGATGGCCATGCCACTGTCCCTTTTCCTCCAGCTCTTCTCCAGATTTGGGGCGCACACATGTACCAGGCAGGTTTTTCAGGGTGCTGGGGTGAGGACTTATTGCACAGTCAGCTGTGTGGGATCCGGTCGCCTTGACTTCCACACTACACTGGCCTGGTTGATGTTCCATACACACCTTACACCTACCACGGAGGATAATATTTTTGTGATGCGGTATTTTGACTGCGACCCATCACCCCATAAGGTTGAGAACTTTCACTTTGGCATCATGTTAGCTCTCAGACATCTTAGCTCTTGGCGCATTTTGGATTTCAGATGAGGAGTATACCTATTGACTCCGTTTTCATTCAGAAGAGTCTCTGTGTTGCCCTGCCCCTCTGTGTTCTCTCTGACACTGGAGCACCCTCATATAATGAATTGTATTCATTTCCTGTCTTTATCATTTCCTGTCATCACTGATTTCTTGGTAAGGCAGCTATCAGGGTAATCCTTTGGTGAGGGTCGCTCGGTGGTATTTTTGATGCCTGTTTTACCGTGGTTATTGGGTCCTTAGGGTTCAGGTGGCTTGGAAGTAATCCCTGAGCCAAGCACCCTAGGTTTGCACTCAGTGAGTTTCCAGAGTCTTTGGGATGAGTAGCTCCACAAGGACTCTGGACAAGGTTGGGAAGGTTCATTCACTGTTAAATTTGCTTTAAGTCTGTACCGCTCAATAGCAATTGACACATGGTAATCTCATCTCTCCTGACTCTGGTTATTTCAGCCTATTCCAGTTTATAAGCTAATGTCTCCAGTTTTCATGGGGTTGTTTTGTAATAGTCATAGTTAGTGCTCTTTACTGCACTGTTAGGACTTCTGTGCTGTACATTGCCAGCGTTCATTTCTCCGTGTGCTGTCCTAATCACTGCGGCTCCTTCCTTTATGGAAGGTGACTTAGGTCCTCAGGGGTGGCTCATGTGCACCCCAGGGTTCAGCCTCGAGAGGGAAATGCTCTGCTACGTTGAGGGAGGGGGAGCTAGGAGGCCAAAGCTCCCAGATTTTTATTACTAACCTTAACCACGTCATTCAGAGGAGCCGTAACAGTGGACATTAGGGTGTCCCTCCTGCGAGACCTAAGGCCTGCGCCCCAGTTGTAGGAGCGTAACACAGTCTTGGCCCCAGTTTCAGTTCTGTGCGTCAAAGCGAAGTATTCGCAGAGGCCGTCTGATCCGGGTTTGGGAGGGTGGCCCTGAGCCGGGGCTCTCAGTTCCTTTGTCTTCCCGCTGACCCGTGCCTCTCTCTCCCCTCTCTCAGGTTGTTTTTGTAGCCATTTTGCTTCACAGTCACCTGGAGTGCCGCGAGCCCCTGCTCATCCCGATCCTCTCGCTGTACATGGGCGCGCTCGTGCGCTGCACCACGCTGTGCCTGGGCTACTACAAGAACATCCACGACATCATCCCGGACAGGAGCGGCCCGGAGCTGGGGGTACGACCGCACCCCTGCACCCACAGCAGCCCGGCCGAGACGCTCCCTGACGTGGGCAGTCAGACAGTCCTTGTGTCATTCTCAAAGGCCACGTGTAGGAAGGACAGTTGGGGAGTTCACTCCAGAGATGGAAGTGAGCTTAGCGGTCACTGTCCAGCTTCCTGATTGACATCAGAGGGGACGGACACACAGGTCATGTCAGGCCAAGGAGGAGACAGACACATTTAGGTTCCTCTCTCTCTTGAGAGTTATCCTATAGCCCACAAAGATTGTAGGACCCAGGGTGCCTTTGAATTCACATTTTATTACTTTTAATTTCTTCTTCTTTTTTTTTTTTTTTAGAAGTTTATGCTATATGGCACATGCGCTCGCCAGACAGACAGAAAGCTGCCAGGTCTGGGACTCGAACCACAGTCAACTACGTGGGAGTCCAGCGACATAGCCATTACGCTAACTGCTGGTCCCACTTTTAACTTCTTAGCTGCGATCCAGGCTTTATACTTTTTGCACCAGCCAGTCAGTTACCTCCTAGGGACCAAGCAGAGTACTGTCAGCCACAGAGACACAGAATCGTTTAATGTACACTTGGCTACCCTCGGGCAGCTTCACGTCCCCTCGGCAGTACCGAAGTGACAGTTAGATATGAGTTAGGGACACTCCAGCGTGAACGTAGAAGCCTGTGTGATTAGAGACGCAGCAGTAACGTGGTCTGAGAAGCGTCCTTGGAGGAGGTAGTGTTTGTCCTGAGCCTTGGAAGCTGAATAAGGAGCAAGCGTGAGTAAGACACGTCATCTTACACCAGCGAACACACGGTTCCGGTTACCATCGGTGTAAACATGTCCGACTGACATGTATATCCATCTCTCCTTTCCATAGCTATTAGGGATCATTGAGGCTGTTTCCACAAAGCTAAGAGGCAGGCAATGAGTGAGCACACAGATCTCTGAATAAATCGCCACGCTCCACCCCGATCTTGTCTGTGACCACACGTTACTTACCTCATGTCAGGATAGTCATTGTGTTGCCCATAAACGTGCATCTGAGGTCAGGCCGTTGGTGAGAGCCCCCCTAGTCATTTCCATCACTAGGCCGACCACATCAAATTGGACTTGACCTTAACAGCCCGCCTCTTAACATCGACAAAGGAAATAAATGAAAGTGGCTGAGCTGGTTTCTGGATGGAACCTCACCCCCGTGAAGAATCCAAACCAAAATTACACGATGAAGCCAGGCTTTCACCGTGCTGCACACCTTAGTGGCTGTTGCTTGTTATTACTATTATTTTTTACCATGTTTTTATTTTGCTTTTGCTTCTGAACAACTGAAATGACTTCTGTGAGAGATTTGAGAGGGAAGAACCCCATCGTAGATCCATACAGTGCCCAAGTAATGAGGCCTGTGTATATGAACTGATTCCAAAATAAATTATGATCGTTTTTTATTTCTGTAAGTTACCACTTCCTGACATAGCTTCAAGCCAGTTGGTCTAATGGCACAAACACTAACTTCAGACCTGTCTCTCGGGCCGTAGAGCTGGGAGCTACTTTGGTGAGCAGTTCCCTTATGGAGCACAGTGGTTGGGATCCACCATCACGCTTCAGCGCGTGGTTTGATTCGATAATAGCTTGCCCACTGCACGGGTTCATTTCTAATAAGACTCCATTTTATTTTAACTCATTGGAGCTTGTCTACAGAGGCTTGACCTCCTATTACCTTTAAAGGTAATTCACTTAAGTGTAGTGAGTTGACTTGTGATTAACATAATGTGGTGCTGAATTATTTTCCTTCTAGTTCTAGGGTTTCATGAATTTTTGTCTCCATTTCTGAATGTAGGGGGATGCAACAATAAGAAAGATGCTGAGCTTCTGGTGGCCCTTGGCTCTGATTTTGGCTACGCAGAGAATCAGCAGGCCTATCGTCAACCTCTTTGTCTCCCGGGACCTTGGTGGCAGTTCGGCAGCAACAGAGGTAGGAGGCTTTTGGGTCTTTGTGATTACCTGGGGGAGGGAGGAGAATCAAAATGTATTTGTAGTTCATCCAGAGCGCCAGTGATTCTGATGTCAAATTATTTGACAGGGTCACATCTGGCAGCCATGCAAATCTCCTTTAGTGACTTACACTCACATAATTTCATATTGTGATTATGGAAGGAAACACCTAAGTGCTCCTTCTCAGTCACCTCCTGGGGAGCTGAGCACAGAAAGGGAAGGTGAAACACACGGAACTCACTGGCGGCAAGGCTCACGTCAGCACCAAGGTCTTCTGACGCCCACTCCGTTTTCCATTTTCCATTTTCCCATGGAGTTGGTGTGTCACCATCTCTTTGCAGTGGACAGTGGCTCCGGCCAGATGGTAGCAGAGGGGGGAATAGCCAGTGGTGCAGGGTTGATGCCTGGAGGACAGTGGCTCCTGCCAGGTGGTAGCAGAGAGGGGAATAGCCAGTGGTGCAGGGTTGATGCCTCTCTCTGCCCTAGCCCACCCTCGCCCACTGTTCCCACCCCCGTGTGTGCCACCCAACCTTTCTAGCTTCACGTGCTCTTCGGCAGTCTGCCACCTCCAGATGGGGACTTCGTGATTCACTCAGTCAAGACCTTGCGGGCAGCAGGTGGCAAGGCAGCTAGATCCCACATGGCCAACTGCACAGTTGAATCCCGGACTTCATGGCTGAGGAACATGCCCGGTGCATGTGCGTGCTTGCCCAAAATCCCTAGAGGAGAGGAGAAAAGGCATATTCACTTTCTCTCTCTCCCTCTCTCTCTCTCTGTCTTCGGCAAGTACACGTACCTTATAACAAAAACTTTCAGAAAAAAGAAATTAAAAAGTCTTTTGGAAGCTGGCCCCTACTCCAAAGAAAGAGTTGCCTCATTCTTTCCTCCTTCAGGTTGGATGGGAGCAAACAGAATTGCTCCATGTGTCTCCTCCCCTCTGGCCTCGGAGAGCCAGTCGGTCACTGGAGCCGCCCGTCCTCCGGGAGGGCTGCCGGCCTCTCATTAGGGCCCTGCTCGGGCATTGCTCCGAGAGCGCGGCCTGGAGCCCTCGGAGCGCTGTCAGTGTGTCTCCCACAGGTCGGCGCTGCCAGTTTCCATGTCCTGGGAAGCAGCTCATGTTGGCTGGAAAGAGAACCCATAAATCAAAAGCAGAACGCTTTCTCTCGCCTCAGTTTGTTCCTGGATTTTGTGTTTTGAATCACAAATGCCATCTTGGGTGGCTTCTGTAACACACAGCAGCTTTTTACTGGAATATCTCCGCTTAAGTTTCGCAGGAAAAATTACAGGACGCCCTCACCTCCATGCTGGAATTCCATCTTCTTTAAAAAATAAGGATAGGGGTGGTGGGGGGGAGACCAGCAGTTAGCGTAATGGCTATGTCGCTAGACTCCCACGTAGTCGACCGCGATTCGCGTCCCAGACCCGGTGGCTTAAAACTCATGCCAGACACGTGTGTGTGCGTGCCCAAGATCCCGAGAGGAGAATGGAGGAGAAGGGACTGTGGTGTGGCCATCCCCCCTGGGGGTGATTTCTCACTTTCTGTCTCTCTGTCTCTCTCTGTCTCTCTGACGAGCATGCACACCCTATAGCAAAAACCTCTCCCAAAAAAAAAAAAAAAAAAAAAGCCTCTCCAAAAAAAGAAATGGTAAAAAATAAAACAATAAGGATGGGGCCGGCTGGTGGCATAGTGGTTAAGGTGGCCGGGTCCTACAGGCCGACTGTGCATCCAAGACCCAAGCTCAGGGGTGTGAGAAACACGGGAGGCACATGTGTGTGCATGCCCCATGTCCCAGGAGAACAGAGGAGAAGGCATTGTGGTGTGACCATCCCCCCGGAGGGTGTTTTCTCATTTTCCCACTCTGTCTCTATCTCCGGTGAGCACTCTCACACTAGAGAGAATTTTAAAATAAAATGAAAGGGGCCAGCAGGTGGTGTAGTGGCTAAGGCACTGGACTCTCACGTGTCCCAGACCTGCCCACTTGAAACTCATGCTAGGCTCGTGTGCATGCTTGCCCAAAATCCCGAGAGAAGAATGGAGGAGAAGGAATTGTGGCATGGCCATCCCCCACCCCCCCGAGAGGTGATTTCTCTCTTTCTGTCTCTCTGGCTTTCTCTGTCTCTCCAGCGAGCACACATGCCCTATAGCAAAATTCTCTCTCTAAGTAAATAAATTAAATTAAATTAATAATAAATATTAAAAATAGGGATGAATTAGATATTAGAGCCATTTCGGAATTGCCCTCCGTGACTAAAGGTGTGGTCTGTGGGTTCCAGAGCTAGTGTGCGTCGGCCATCTGTGTCCACATCAGCATTGGCGGGCAGCCCTGCGAGATGGGGGCTGTGGTGCATTGTTCCGTGGCAGGCACAGAAAGGGGGACCCCAGAGGCTCCAGGCTTCTCCAGCCAGTAAGTGGTGAGGTAAAGGTCCGGTTCCCGGTCTGCCTGAGTCCGGTGTTCCTGCCGTTCCACCACATCATGCCACAGTGTCCTCCCTCAGCTGGGGACTTGCCTCTTGTTCCTGGCACCACTGGCCGTGGCCGTTCTGTTCATTGCCACAGACAAAGCCAGCTCTACCCTCACCAACTTGTCAGGGAATCAGACTCTGCCAGGCTGTAAGGTTAGATGCTGGGTTTTCATTTTCACCCTTTGCATTCACTAAGGAAAAAAACCTTCTGGGCCAGGAGGCGAAGTAGTGGTTAAGGGACTCGTCTCCCACACGGTTGACCATGCTTCGAGCCCCAGACCTGGTGGCTTCGAATTCACACGCCTGTATGTGCCTGCCCAAAATCCCAAGAGGAGAATGGAGGACACGGGACTGTGGTGGGGCCATCCCCCCTGGGAGGGTTATTTCTCACTTTCTCTCTCTGTGTCTGTGGCGAGCACAGGTGCCCTATCACAAAGATCTCTAACAAAGAAAAGAATAAAAAGAAAAACTCCCACTTTCCTGAAACATAATGCTAGCTTCCTATATGAAATACTTGTCCAGTTTTCGTACACTGACGTTCTCAACTGGGCCATACAGATGCACAGACCAGAAGTGAGTCATGCTGGA
>NW_006203687.1:140673-144047 GCF_000334495.1 Tupaia belangeri chinensis
GAGTAAAGCTGTAAAGAGTGGCTCAGCACAATGGAGAATCGGGAAGTGCCAGCCACCCCGAAGGACAGAGTCAGGCTCGGGGGCACCTGGCAAAGATGTTCAGGAGAGCTCCCAGTTCCGTTTTGAGACTTGATCATTGGTCTGGAGTAGCGGGTTTGGGTTGCCTCAATGTCGAGAGCAGAGGTCCCGGAGTTGGGTGGACCTGGTTGAAATCTCAGCATCTCCACCCAGCGACACGCACCTACCTCTGATGGGGTTTGTGTAAAAGACGCGACCTCGGGGTCTCACGCCCACGCCCGTATTTCACCCCGCCCCTCCCAGGGAGGCAGCAGAGCCCTTGGCCCTTGGGCACTCTCGCTGTCCTTTACTCCCTGCCCAGCCGTCCTGGGTGGGTCGTGCTGGTCGCCGTGTGCGTCAGGATCTGTGCTCCGTCCTGTCTCACTGGCAGCTGCGAGGACTTCCTGCCGTCGCCCGCACTAACTCTGCTGACTCTTCCTGTTGTAGGCAGTGGCGATCCTGACAGCCACATACCCCGTGGGTCACATGCCGTACGGCTGGCTGACGGAAATCCGCGCTGTCTATCCCGCTTTTGACAAGGTGAGGACGTGTGCGGTGCAGTCTGAAACACGCTTTCTAAGTGACCGTTTGACAGGCAGGGGTCTCCCAGGAAGAGCCCTTGGGTGTTTCTCAGTGCACCTCCCGTGGAAGGTTAATGTGGTGCCGGGTGTCGAAGGTGGGTCATTTTTCTCAGAAAAGCTTCCCTTGATGTGGATCCTACAATGCTTACAAACTGACATTCCCGTTGTCAGTTTGAAGTTATTGAGAAATTGTTTGTTTGCAAAAGGGAAAATAAACTATGTGTGTGTGTGTGTGCGTGTGTGTGTGTGTAAATATATATATATATATATATATATGCCAGCAGGTTGTACAGAGCAGCTGCATCCCACATAGCCAACTGTGTGGTTCGAGTCCCGGATCTGGTGGTTTGAACAACCACGCGTGTATGTACATTTCCAGAATCCTAAGAGGAGAATGGAGCAGAAGGGATTGTAGTGTGGCCATCTTCCTGGGAATGCTTCCTGACCCCCAGCCCCCACAAGTGCATATGCCCTATGGCAAAACTACTACTACTACTAATATATCGGATTTTGTTTCTCTAGTTAATACTTCACTGACTTCCTGTCGGATGGCCGAGGTACAGACACAGACCCATATGCTCAGTCGTTGCAGCAAGTCTGGGTCCAGCCTGGTCCTGGTGCCATGGGCTTACACCCCCCCCCCAGCCTCTCTTGTCGCAGCCAAGGCACAGCACCCCTGGCCTGTAACTGACCCTCCAGCACATGGCCCTGTCATTATAGCTGCGTTATTGGAACTCAGTGGCTTATGTTCTGAAAATATGACTAGCAAACACACCCCTGAAATAGCACACAAGGTTTGAAAATGAAAACTAGGGAAGGAGCCAGCAACCTGCCACTTGCGCGGTGAGCAGCAGCTGCTTTGCCTTGGGTTTCTCTCCTGCCAGCTCAGAGCCCTAGCTGCTACCACCTTACCTGCTCTCAGCAAGAGCCCTGGCAAGTGAGGACCATGGCCAGGCTCCTGGCAGACCGGCTCTGGCAGAACAGGCAGTGTGGGCTCCAAATCTGGTCAAGGCTGGGCTCCTTCCTTCCTCCCAGCCCTGAATCCCTGAGGGTGCAGGAAGTCCTGGGAAGCCACGCAGCAAGGCTAGGCCAAAGGCCATCCTCTTCCAAAATGCCCCCTTTAAGCTGTTGGTGGGCAAGACGTGTAGGGTTGGAGCCCAGGAGGGGCTTCTGACTCCACCCGCCTTCATGTCACACCCTGACCCAGGTGCAGCCCCTGAGGATGAGCTGGAGTGGGAGGTCAAGTTTGGCAAGATGTCAGTCACTGTCCATCCAGCCCCTCCTCCACTCCTGCATTCACACGCCCTCTGCCCTGCTCCCCTCACAGGCAGTCCTCCACACTCCCAGCCCTGGGCCCCTCTTCCTTCTGTGTCACCATCACCCTCCTTTTCTATTCCCACTCCCGCACTCACCCAGGAAGAGCCGCACACCCCCAGATACATTCGGGGTGCCACCATGAAACCTAACGAGAGATGGCGAGGGATGCTGCCCAGAGCCCTTTCCTAGGCGTGGCGCCTCTGTGGCAGGTACTGGTAAGGGCCTCCACCCACTGCAGACTCTGGCCGGGCCTCAGAATGCAGAGCTTCTCCTGAAGGTGCTTTCAATCCTTGCTTCACCAACACTGAAGGGACGCAAAAATGGAAAAGTACCTGTTGACGCTAACGTGGATGATGCTATCTTTAGCTGCATTGATATGCAGTGTATTCATGCTGGCAAAAGGCATTTTGCAAGCTGTAATGCTACACGGTTATTGAATCTATAAAAAAATTTTAATAATAAAAAATAGATAAAGATTAAAAAAAAAAGTCAAGCATTTAAAATAAATAAATAAGCCCTTGCTTCTCCGGCTTGCAGAAGGTGTGAGGTATTTCAGGAGCGAGTGGGCACTCTGAGTGGGTCCACTTCACACCACAGCAGGTGTGTCAGGAGGAGAGAATTCAATCAACGGTTAGAAATTGTTTTCCTCTCAAGAAATGTGTGTGGAAATAAACCCTAGCAAATCAAAATGGATGGAAGTCTTCCTGCACAATTTCGGGGCCAGCTCCTGGAGCGCAGGATCACATAGTGGCACCGGTCGGGAAGGGCAGGTTCTGAAGGGTCGGAGCTTCCAGCTGCACAAGTCCCATCAGAAGCTGGCTCGGGCCACCTTGAAATAAGGAAATCCAGCAATGTCACACTGTATGGTTTTGTGACCCAAGAAAAATGGTGCTGTGCTTGTGATCCCAGAGCTTAGGAGCTATGAAGGGGCCCTTTGACGAGCATACATACCTCTAGCCAGAAACTCAGGTTACTCGGGATCCGTTGAAAACCTCCCCTTGTTTCCAGACATCCCAGCGCATTACACTGAGCCGCTTTCGTGAGTGCTGTCTATTCGCAAAATCTTATGCCCTTCTTCATGTGTGGACTTTCAGAATTACTACAGTAACTGTGAAAATCCTTAGCCTCGTTAGGAGTTCCAGAATAAGAGATGTAAATTTCTCCCACACTTTCTGGGAATTCTAGCAACATGTGGACTGAGAGAAATTCCCACGCGTGCAAATTCTGATATTCCGGTATCACCTGCATGAGGGTGTGCTTCTGAGTGGACCTCACAAACAAAATGAGCACTGATATTGATCCGCGCATATGTCCTAGTTTATTTCAACTGTATTTGTGAAAACATGCGCTGTTTTACGGATAAATGACCCCTGAAGGAACAGCAGCACGCTGCCCTCACCGTGGGTGGTGTGTGCGCCG
>NW_006203687.1:152385-183111 GCF_000334495.1 Tupaia belangeri chinensis
CTGCCCAGAGCCCTTTCCTGGGCGTGGCGCCTCTGTGGCAGGTACTGGTAAGGGCCTCCACCCACTGCAGACTCTGGCCGGGCCTCAGAATGCAGAGCTTCTCCTGAAGGTGCTTTCAATCCTTGCTTCACCAACACTGAAGGGACGCAAAAATGGAAAAGTACCTGTTGACGCTAACGTGGATGATGCTATCTTTAGCTGCATTGATATGCAGTGTATTCATGCTGGCAAAAGGCATTTTGCAAGCTGTAATGCTACACGGTTATTGAATCTATAAAAAAATTTTAATAATAAAAAATAGATAAAGATTAAAAAAAAAAGTCAAGCATTTAAAATAAATAAATAAGCCCTTGCTTCTCCGGCTTGCAGAAGGTGTGAGGTATTTCAGGAGCGAGTGGGCACTCTGAGTGGGTCCACTTCACACCACAGCAGGTGTGTCAGGAGGAGAGAATTCAATCAACGGTTAGAAATTGTTTTCCTCTCAAGAAATGTGTGTGGAAATAAACCCTAGCAAATCAAAATGGATGGAAGTCTTCCTGCACAATTTCGGGGCCAGCTCCTGGAGCGCAGGATCACATAGTGGCACCGGTCGGGAAGGGCAGGTTCTGAAGGGTCGGAGCTTCCAGCTGCACAAGTCCCATCAGAAGCTGGCTCGGGCCACCTTGAAATAAGGAAATCCAGCAATGTCACACTGTATGGTTTTGTGACCCAAGAAAAATGGTGCTGTGCTTGTGATCCCAGAGCTTAGGAGCTATGAAGGGGCCCTTTGACGAGCATACATACCTCTAGCCAGAAACTCAGGTTACTCGGGATCCGTTGAAAACCTCCCCTTGTTTCCAGACATCCCAGCGCATTACACTGAGCCGCTTTCGTGAGTGCTGTCTATTCGCAAAATCTTATGCCCTTCTTCATGTGTGGACTTTCAGAATTACTACAGTAACTGTGAAAATCCTTAGCCTCGTTAGGAGTTCCAGAATAAGAGATGTAAATTTCTCCCACACTTTCTGGGAATTCTAGCAACATGTGGACTGAGAGAAATTCCCACGCGTGCAAATTCTGATATTCCGGTATCACCTGCATGAGGGTGTGCTTCTGAGTGGACCTCACAAACAAAATGAGCACTGATATTGATCCGCGCATATGTCCTAGTTTATTTCAACTGTATTTGTGAAAACATGCGCTGTTTTACGGATAAATGACCCCTGAAGGAACAGCAGCACGCTGCCCTCACCGTGGGTGGTGTGTGCGCCGTGGCCGCCTGACTCAGCACCATCCCTGACTCTGCCCGCCGGCAGCACACTGTAGTAGCTGGAGGCCGAGATTTGCCCTTGGTATGGCAGTGACTGGCATTCGCAAAAGCAGATGGCTTTTAGAGACTGGAGTTGGGAAAACGTTCAGAGGTTTGTGCAGGTGGTATTGCACAAGGAAGGGAGTCAAGAGCAGTCCCTTTGCCTCCACAGAGAAGGACATGCAAAGGCCCCCTTTTTTCTTTTAGAGATATTTTTTGCTATATTTTAGACATATTTTGCTGTATTTTAGAGAGATTTTTGCTCACTATAGAGACAGAAAGCGAGAAATCACTCCCCATGGGGGAATGCCATGCCACAATCCCTTCTTCTTCATTCTCCTCTTGGGATTTTGGGCATGCACACACACGTGCCCGGTGCAGGTTTTAAGCCACTGGGTCCAGGACTCAAACCGCGATTGACCACGCGGGAGTCCAGCAACGTAACCATTTTGCCATCCGCTGGTCTCTCAAAAGCCCTTTCTAAGTGGATTCTATAATAGCAATGTGTGTGCACACGCCCGTGTGTGTGTGTGTGTGTGTGTGTGTGCATGCACTGCGTGCGCCTGTGGTTTGTGTTGAGCTGGATGTAGAACCAGGTGTTCAGGGCGTGTTTTTGTTAGCTCTGGGACTAATTGGATCCAACGTGAGGCCAGGTTATTTTTGTCTGCTGACTTTCAGGGGTGGGTGCAGGGAGCCCACTGTGCAGCGGCCAGAAAGCTCAAATGCCACCAGTGAAGAGGAGCCTTAGCACCTGCATGTCTGCTTCAAGCCCATGCAGCCCATGCTCTCCAAGCGCCTTCTCCCTGAGATTGTGCTAAGTGCTTCCAGGCTAACGAGCTGGGAGAGACACATGGGGCTTTATCTCCGAGCAGCACAGCCTCACAGGAAGAGGGCCCCGCCCTGACAGCATCCAGGGTCAACCACGGCACAGGAAGTGGGGCCGAAACCCAGAGAGGCTGCAGGGAATGGATCGGCTGTGTGTAGAGATGATGGCCTGGAAGGGAGGCGTGGTTTTGAAAGTCACATGATCCAGTGAGAGGCGGGACAAAAGCATAAGGCATGTTAGGGAGAGAGAAGAAACCCCACCTGGGAAGCAGATTGAAAAGCAGGGGTGGGCAAGCGAGTGTGGGTCAGACTGAGCAGGGCCTTGTATGCCCTGTGGAGTTGAAGTCCATCCAGTGGGGAGGAGAACCCCCAAGGTCATTGAGCAGGGCTTGGCAGGTGCAGAGAGGCCCATGGTAGCCAGGCACGGGGGCTGCTGGGGCTGGAAGGAGGTGAGGCTCTGGGCTGGGCAGGGACTCACACTGGAGATTTAGTCTAGAATTTGCTCTGGATAATATTCCCATACAGGAACTTGACAGCTGTCTGCGAGAGACCCATCCTGACAACCGCCTCCCAAGCTGTCACTTGGAACCCATACTTCAGACACATCAAACCAGACAGCACGAGGCGCTCTTTAAGAGCCACCGGGGGTTCAGCCAAGGACAGCTCAGAGCCCAGTCATCACTGTCATTTTCTTTTCCCCCAGAATAACCCCAGCAACAAAGTGGTGAGCACGAACAACACTGTCACGTCTGCCCACATCAAGAAGTTCACGTTCGTGTGCATGGCCCTGTCACTGACGGTGAGGACAGAATCTCTTTCTCTTTCTGTTTTGGTTTTCCTGAAGGATAGAGTTGCCATCTGAAAGGGAGAAATCTTGTTTGTTACCATGTAATGTTATGCTAGATTAATTAACCTCCTCAAAACATTTTCTTTCCAAAATGTCAGCAATTGTTATTCGACGAGAACCGTGATTCTAGGAATCAAGGATCTACTGACATTTCTTGGGACTCAGTGCTCAGGAAACGCGAATTTTGCCACTACCTTGTGTAATACTCTTGTCTTACTGTAAACAGTTTCATCTATTTTTTTAGAACGTTCAAAATTAACTTTGCAACCATCCCTGTCCCTTTTCCACATCGAGCCAGTATTAATGTCAGTTTCCCTGGGAACGTCCCTCTCCAGTGACATTTCTGCTGATGTAGCCCCACTTGTCTGTCCGTCACTCAGCACGTACTAATCAGCCCCGCCCCGGCTCTCAGGCCCTGTCTGCCTGGCAGGGATATAGCTGTGAACAGTGTGGCTGGTACAGCACCATCCACGGGGCCTGTGGGGGTCTCTCGCACACCCGGAATGAACCACATGCAGCTTTCTTCATCAGACGCCCGTGGGTAATTTCTACGTGTAAGACAATGTCAAAAATCATCCAGAGGGGGGACCAGCAGTTAGCGTAATGGCTATGTCACTGAACTCCCATGCAGTCGACTGTGGTTTGAGTCCCGGACCCGGTGCCTTAAACTCATGCCAGACACCTGTGCATGTGTGCCCAAGATCCCAAGAGGAGTATGGAGGAGAAGGGATTGCGGCATGGCCACCCCCCCAGGGGGTGATGTATCACTTTCTATCTCTCTGTCTCTCTGTCTCTCTCTGTCTTTCTGACGCATGCATGCACCCTATAGCAAAAACCTCTAATAAAAAAAAAAAATCATCCAGAGGGTCAACTCCATGGCCCAGTGGCTAAGGCAGTTGGATCCCACGTGGTCGACCATGCAGTTTGAATTTTGGACCTGGTAGCTCAGGAAACACACTGGGCACATGTGCATGAGTCCCAACAGGAAGGAGACGTGGAGAAGAGATTGCAGTGTGACACAGTGTGACATCCTCCATAGCGGGGACTCTCCCTCTCTCTCTCTCTAGTGAGCATGTGCACCCTCTAGCAAAAAAAAAAAAAAAGGGGGGAAAGAATTGAGAAACTGTGTACTGTTTTGTAATCCAAATGACATGGTCTGTGATTTAAGGTTGTTTATGCACGTATCGACAAGAACAAAACACCTACTACTCAAGCAGTCTTGTTTGTGGACTGTGCCCTTCTGGTTATGGTGATGGAGGTGAACAGAGGAAAAGAAGAATTGTGGGTCATTTGAACTCAGTTCAGTTTTCCTTGTTTGTTGTTGGGGATGCACATTTTCTGTCTGGTCCCGGACAGTATACGCGGCGTAAGTGTGCGGCAGCCATGCTGGGGTGTGAGGTCGTCATCATCCCTAACTAGCTAAGAGGACCCACGGCCGTGGGAGTGCGAGCGATGCTGTCGACAGGACTGCAGTAACTGACAGCCTTCTCCCCATTCTCACAAGAGTAGTCCTTTAAAATCAAGACCCGCATATGTTTTAATCCGTAATGGCCATTTTTTCAAAGCCCACAGCTTAATATTTGATCCATTGACCTAACACCCGAATAGCTATAACGAGGGCAACACGAGACAAATACCCCATTGCAGAGTGCCTGACACCGCTGAGTCATGACCTTGTGTCCTCGGCTGCCCCTGTCGCCACCAGCAGCCCTCCTGCCAGTTGGTCCCTTGTGAAACTTGGGGGGTGTTGGAAACAACAGCCCTGGCTCACGGAGAAGGAATTTCTGATAGCATATTCCAGAACAGTGACCCTAGACAACCCTGCTCCCCAGCTGGCATTATTTCTTTGTATGGCGTGAAGATTTTTCCATAGTTCCCTAAAATATTAGCAAAACACTGCACAACTTTGAAACCGTTTAAAAGGGTACTTTAGGGGGAAAAAAGAGAGAGAGAAATTTCCATTCCAGGAACAGACCTCAGCTTTTGGAGACTGTTAAAAGACTGGAAGTCGAAAGTTGAGTTGGTCCTGGTGCCAGGTTCTGCAACTTGGCCCTCATCTGCGTAGAAAGTGTGTAGCTGTGGTCACTGGCGGCTCTGCTGTCCTGTGCCTGCCCCTCTGTCCTCCCTCTGCGCCTACGTCTTCCCACAGCCAGTGCCGTCGTGGCGACGTTTTTATCAGGTTGGGTTCAAGAATATTCTTTCTTTCTTTCAAGTCTGTGGGCAATAATTTGTACCTCTTTAAAAAAAAAAAAAAAAGAAAAACTACCTGCGACAAGTTTATTTTGAATGATAACTACTTAGGATTTGGAAAAGTGCTTACACTTCAGAGGTAGAGGTTTTACTTATGTATTTCTTCTAACCCTAGCTGTAAAATCCATCGGCAACTGTAAGTCTCTCATGACAAATCTTCACCTTAGAAATGGAGGCTCAGCATCGTTGGTTGGGCCAGCCCTGTAGCCTAGTAGTTAAGGGTGCCACATGGTCTTCCACAATCTGAATCCTGACCCTGGTGGCTCAAAAAACACACTAGGCATGGGTGCATGCATGCCCCCAATCCTGGCAGAATAGAGAAATGGAGGAGAATGAATTGAAGTGTAACCACACCCACAAAGGGGATGCTTTCTCCCTCGCTGTCTCTCTCTGCCTCTCTGTCTCCCTCCACTGAGCATATGCACCCTCTGATAATTAAAAAAAAAAGAACATGAGCCTTTTTTTTTTTTTTAAAGTGAGGAATCACCTCCAAGGAGGAATGGCCACACCACAATTCCTTCTCCATCATTCTCCTCTCGAGATGTTGGACATGCACAGACACATGCCCAGCATGAGTTTCAAGCCACCAGGTCCAGGACTCGAACTACACAGTCACCCATGTCAGCCATCTGGTAGCCAGTGCCTTGACCTCCATGCCACCTACTGGCCTGAGAACATAAGCCATTCATTTACCAAAATAAAAAAAACTCTTTGTTAGAAAGGAACTTAGAGATGAACTAGTTAAAACCTGTTCTTTGTCAGACAGACGAGTGACTTGTGCAAGTTCCTAGTAACAGGACCAGCTAGGAGCCAGCCTGTGGGCCTGCGCTCTCATCCCCATCCTCTGTGCTATGCTGCTCCCAGAGACTAGGGAGGAACAGATTTTGACCCTTCGGCCTGCAGACCAGGGACTTGCCGCCACACCTGAAGAAGTGGTTTCTTTAACACGAAAAACCATAATATATGAGTTTGCAGCTTATCAAGTGCTTCACATACATTATCCTTACAATTCAACCAATTGATTCAACAGCTTAGCGAGAGGAATTGTCATTAAAAGACAGATAACATGGAAAGGGACATTTTTCTGGATTAAACCTAACACTGTCACTATAATAGGCACCTTTTTGTAGCACTTTCTATGTCACATCATATAAAATGTGCCACTTATCTAAAATGTTCCTTGTTATCATATACAAAAGTACCTTTTATATCACGAACCATGTTCATTCGTAGACATCTGTGGCTGCTCACTGGCCCTGCCCTCCCTCAGGTGGGGTCTCTGGTGCCATCTTCCCCCCAGGGCTGTACATCCTTCCTGACACAGGAAAAGGCCACAGGGGAAGAGTAAGAACACATGAATCACCTCCTCGTAACTGCAAGGTGGCACCCACCCTTAGCAGCAGCTTTCCTCTTATTTGTGTGCATTTTTCCTGTATTTAAAGCTTTGAAGAGACTCATGGTGTGGTGGTTAAGGCAGCTGGATCCACATGGTGAACTGTGAGGTTTGAGTCCCAGACCAAGCAGCTTAAACAACATGCCAGGCACGTGTGTGTGTGCATGTCTAAAAATGCCAAAAGGAGGGAGAAATGGAGGAGAAGGGATTGCATCATGACTGTCCCCCATGGCGGTTGAGGGGCATGCTTTCTCATTTTCTCTCTCTCTAGTGAACATGTGCTCTCTGGCAAGTTTTTTTCTTTTTTCTTTTTTCTTTCTTTTTTTTTAATGAGGCCACTTTACTTCCCAGTCTGTTTTCCTTTTTTGAATGTTAAAACCTTTTATTGTTGGGGCCAGCAGATGGCATAACTGTGGTCCCATGTAGTTGACTACAGTTCGAGTCCTGGACCCAGCCTCTTACAACTCATGTCGGGTGCACGTGTGTGTATGTCCACAGTCCTGAGAGGAGAATGAAGAGGGGATTGCTGTGTGAATGATTTCTTGCTTGCTTTCTCTCTGTCTCTCCAGAAAAACACATGCACCCTATAGCAAAAATCTCTTAAAAAAAAAAAAAAAAAAGCCTCTCAATATCAGGAAACTGTATCGCAGAGGTCACTAGAACACTTGAGAGCAGCACGCTTCGTGCTCATCCCGCAGCTGACCTCACGACACAGCGTGTAGCTTTGTGGCGGTTCTGTAGCGTCCACACACCACCAATGAGAGCACCTGTCTTAGTCCACTTCCCTGTCACTAACAGCTGAAGGCCACGTGGGTGATTTATGAAAGTAGAGATTTACTTAGCTCACAGTTTTGGACACCCAAGGTCAAGGGGCCGTCTATGGCCTTCCAGTTGCCGGAGACTCTGCAGAGTCCGCGGGTGGCACGGAGTATCACACGGTGAGCGGCTGCATCTGCGTCTCTACATCCGTGCCCCTTATCAAGTTGGTCACAGAGCTATCGCCCTGATGACTAATCTAGCCCTAATCGCCTCCCAGAGGCGCCACCACTTACTATCACAGTCGGATACAGTTCCCACCCTCTTAATACTGTCACAGTAGGACCACCGATTTTTACACATGAATTTTGGGGGGCATTTTCAAACCATGGCAGTGTACTTTCCTGTGCATGGCTCTTTGGGGAAGCTAGCTCTTGTCCCTGAGCCTTTAAGAAGGGCTTACCCCATGGACCCCGCCAATACCCAGTGACTAAGTGCTAGCTGCATTTCAAAGGAGAACCTAGGCTTTTCAGAACAAAAATTCATTCTTCCCATCAGAAAGCACTGTCTTAGGGCCCTGACAAGTCGAGTTTCATATCTGCTTTTCCTGGGAAAAATACGGTGAGTCATTTTTTTCTTTTTCTTTTTTTTTTTTTTTTTTTTGAAGAGGTTTTTGCTATAGGGCATGTGAGCTTGCCAGCAACACAGAGGGAGACAGAAAGCAAGAAATCACCCCCCCGGGGGATGGCCACACCACAATCCCTTCTCCTCTGTTATCCTCTTGGGATCTTGGGCATGCACACACACATGCCTGGTGTGAGTTTAAGCCTCCAGGTCCAGGACTCAATCTATGGTCGACTACGTGGGAGTCCAGCGACATAGCCATTTAGGCCAACTGCTGGCCCCAGGCTATGTCACTTTTGACAGTTAGAGACTCGTATTTGCATGCCACAATACAGATGCTCATCTACTCCCTATTGGAGAGTTTTGGTTTAAATTCAGCATATCCGTCCTACTCGAGATCTTCTTATCCACATATACATATCCAGGTTTGTTTTTTTTCAGCTACTAGGCTCCAAGAAAAACAGCCCTTGTCTTCTGGAACAGGGGGTGAATTCAGGAAGAGGGAACAGCAGAAATATAGAAGTATTTCCTGTTCTGGGCCAGTCCTGTAGCCCAGTGGTTAAGAGGGCCAGATGTCACATGGTGGACCATGATTCGAATCCCAGCCCCAGCAGCTTGGACACTGAATGCATGTGTGTGTGGCCCAGACCCAGCAGGGTGGGGACACGGAAGAGAAGGGATTGCGGAGTGACCATGCCCACTGAAGCATGCTTTCTCCCCCTCCTTCTCTTTTCTGTTTCTCTCTGGCAAGTGCATGTGCCTTCTGAACCTAAAGGAAAAAAAAGTATTTCCTCTCCCTATCAGTACCTGGCTTTCGGTCCTTCAGAGGCGCCGTCAGGCACGTGAGGCAGGAGGCTAAACTCCTCAGGAGGACGAGGGCGAAGGGCGAGGTACCGTCGGTTGGTCTGAAAGATTAGCTCACAGTGCTGGATTTGCCAGATGAAAATGAATCCCCTAGCAACAAGGGAGTGATCGTCGTGCAGAGTGGGGACAGCACGGTGGCACAGACCAGCCAGCCGCTAGCTGCAGTGACAGGAACAGAAAGCACAGGGCACTGTCTGGGGCAGCCCCTGGAGCAGCGGCTGCAGTGGCTCAGTTCACCATGGGGACTGCAGGGTGGCAGAGCTTGGAGATGAGACAAAGGCTCAGGATAGTGACCCAGAAGCAAAGAGAGGGCAGGACCAGCCGCAAGGAACTGGCAGCCACTGGTGCCCGAGTTGGAGCTGGCGGCCACTGTGCCCTGAACCGTCCGTGGAGCCGCATCGGTGTCACTCACATGCCTGACAGCAGTCATGACGAGTGTGTCCTCAAAGGTTACTGCTTTCAGGGGCACCCTGGGCTGGCCGGCTGCAGGGCTGGCCGGCTGCAGGGCTGACGAGAGGCCACAGGCACAGCAGTCCTTCTTGTTGGCAAAGGCAACCGGCAATGCCAACCTTGCAGGAACTCGGCCTCCCAACCCCTTGGGCTCTGCCAAGATTTTGCATGGACTCTTGATTTGGAGGTGAAATTGTAAAGCGCTATTGGTGATGTCTTTGCTGTCAGTCTTTTCAGGAGGGAAGCAGTGTCCCAGAGAGAGCCAGGCCTTCCTCTTTCTATGCACCAAGCTAATTCAGTAAAAGCTGATGGATCAGACTGCCAGACTTACCAAATTTGCCACATTCCCTACAACGCGTTTGTTTGTTTGAACTCTCCCTAAAGTTCCTAGCAAATCAGACTCAGCAGCGAGGTTGTCACAGCCGGGGCTATCTTTAGTGGACCAGGTTCCATTTGGACTACACAATGGCACTTTAAGGACATTGGGTGTTCTCCAGCGCCTGCTGCTGTGGCTTTGAGGAGCTGGTGCCAACAGAGGGGCCCCCTCTGCTCCAGGGGAGGCAGAGAAGAAGCCATGCAAAGCACCAGCCTGGCAGCTGCTAATGCTTCCCAAGCCCCTTTGTACCCAGAGGAAATGGGCACCCGTCCAGACGGAGCTCGGCAAGCAGAGCCAGCAAGGCACCTTCGCGCAGTGGACAACCTCCACGGCCGCACCCAGGAAGAGTCAGAGGGAGGCAAGAGCAAGGGGCAATGGCAGGAGACTGAGCTCCATGGAGCAGTGTGAGGGTCAGACAGAGCAGGAGAAAGACTGATCAGCAAAGGAGAGAGGGGGCGAAGGGTCAGTGGCAGAGGTAGGTGCAGATAGCTGGAGAGAGTATGGAGGTCCAGAGACCCAGGAGCTTTCAAGCCCTCCAGGACCCTGCAAACTCTTCCAGTGCAATTGCTATAAACTTTAGGGGAGTTTAAGAAAGGCAAGTTTTTGTTCGTTTGTTTATTTGTTTGTTGGAGAGGTTTTTTTGTTTGTTTGTTTGTTTGTTTGTTTTATTTTTTGCTATAGGGCGCATGCACTGGCCAGAAAGACAGAGACAGAGAGACAGAAAGCAAGAAATCACCCCCTAGGGGGATGGCCATGCCACAATCCCTTGTCTTCCATTCTCCTCTCAGGATCTTGGGCACCCACACACATGCACCCAGAGTAAGTTTAAGCCACCGGATCCGAGACTCAAACTGTGATCGACTACATGGGAGTCCAGAGACATAGCCATTATGCCAACTGCTGGTCTCAAATAAAGGCAAGTTTTTAAGAGATTGATAAATCGGGCCCACCGTAGCTGGTTAAAATGGCTGGATCCCACATGGCCAACGGCGTGGCTGAGTCTCCAGCCTTCAGGCAGCATCTATGGCCTGCCTGGAAAGTGAGGTCGCCAGCAGCTAAGACGTGGTTTTGGCGCAAAACATTCCTGGCTTTCCCCAAGGGGTTACCTCTGCTTTTCCGACTCTAGTCAGATGGCCTGGCCAGGCATGTGAAGCAGATGTGTTTGAATCTTGCCTTGACATTATGCTGGGATCTCCTCATCCCTTGGAGGCCAACCCAAGCCTGAAAGGACCACAGTGTGCTACTGAGAAGCAGTGTGTGTGGTGGTTGCTGCCTTAAAAACCCACTCGCTATAAATCACTGCCAGCCGGTTGTCCATGGCCTGCCTGTCATCCCCTCTAGAGGTGGCTCTTAGCTGACATGGTTTGAGGAATGAGTTGACACTTACCAGAAAGAAGTTTCCAGAAGGCCGGGATGCACACACTGGAGCCAACCCCTCTAATCTCTGATAGACCTTGCCCTTGAACCTGCAGAGGACTTCAGATGTAGGCTGCTCCTCAGTGGGCGGCTGTGGGACTCACATGATGCTTGACCTCCTTCTCTGTGCCTGTTAACTTAAAGGTGGGGAGGGAGTCAGAGGCATTTATCTCAAGCTTGGATTCAAGGCTCCGTTGCATAGTGCTTAAAGATGTGGGCCCTAGAGCTCCAGGACCTGGGTTCAAATCCTAAATCCACCAGTCACCTGCTGACTGGCTTTAGGAAAGTCACTTAAAATGATAAGCCTCAGTTTCCCACACTACCACACAGAAATGATAAGAACTTTATCATTATGAGGCTTTTTTTTTTTAAGTTTTGTTAATTTTTTTTTTTTTTTTGGTTTTATTTGCCATAGGGTGTGTGCACTTGCCAGAGAGAGACAGTGAGAGGGAAAGTAAGAAATCACCCTTTAGGGGGTGGCCATGCTGCAGTCCCTTCTCCTCTAGCAACTTTGGGCATATATGCACACACTTTATTGCAAGTCACCAGGTCTAGGACTCGAACCATGGTTGGCCATGTGGGAGTCCAGCATCATAGCCACTACACCACCTGCTGACCCCACCTTATAAGACTTTTAAGAGGGGTATTAGCTGAGTGAAATGCCAGGCATATGCTTTAAGTAAATAATGGTAGCCTTCCTCATTGTCATCAAGCACACCACTGGGTACTCAAGAGTCCCCGACATGTGGGATCCGAAGAGAAAAAGATGGCCATATGTGCAAATAGAGAACACTGGTATATCTGAGACCCATTCATAACTTTGAATTTCATATAAACAAATGTCTGGGGTTTAGGGGAGAGAGTATTTACTTATTTAATTGTATTCATCATTGTTGTCATTTTTAATCTGATCAGAGAAAGAGAGACAGGCAGACAAAGAGAGAGGGAAAATGAGAAAGCCAACTGCTAGGTCCAGGACTTGAACCACTGTTGGCTATATGGGAGTCCAGCTCCTTAACCACCACTCCACCTGCCAGCCCAGGGATAGTATTTTTTTAAAAATCAGTCTCTTGGGGCCAGCAGGTGGCATAGTGGTTAAAGACACTGGACTCCCACATGGCTGACTGTGGTTTGAGTCCTGGACAAGACGGCTTGCTTTCTTACTTTCTCTCTCTCTCATTCTCTCTTTCTCTATCTGGTGAAAATAAATAAATAAATAAATAAAGTTAAATAAAATAATTCTTATAAATTTTTTGGGGGGAGAGGTTTTTGCTATAGGGCGCGTATACTCTCCAGACAGACAGACAGAGAGAGAGACAGAGAGACAGAAAGCGAGAAATCACCCCCCAGGGTAGATGTCCACACCGCAATCCGTTCTCCTCCGTTCTCTCGGGATCTTGGGCACGCACGCACACGCGCCCAGCGTGAGTTCTAAGCCACCGGGTCCGGGATGCGAACCGCGGTCGACTACGTGGGAGTCCAGCGACACAGCCATTACGCTAACTGCTGGTCTCTGTAAATTTTTTAAAAAATCAATCTCTTGATAAATAGATTTAAGTGAGGTCTTCAAAAGTTCATGGAAATGCATATTGTGAGAAAATTATGCATGGATGTCAAGGGGTTTTTACACCAAAATAAATGTGGACACAACTTAGCAGCTTCCAGGAAGCTGGGATAGAGGGTTATCTAGGAGGGATTAGGTTGGAGCCTGCTGGTGAGGGGAGAGGGCAACTCCGTGATCTGTTAAGATCCTCCCTCGCATTCTATTCCTGGAGAAATCCAGGCAGGGGACTGCAGTGCAGCCGGCTCTCCCTGTCAGCCTTCTTGCCAGGCAGGAGGCCCAGCGGTATCATCAAGGAATGGGCCAATGCGAAATGCACAATGAAGGCACCCTATTTACAGAATCTTAGTCCCAACATTTCGGGACTTTAGACCTCAGAGAGACCAGCCCAGGAGGGAAGGAGAGCAGTGGCCGCCGCAGCAGAAGGAAGCAGGCTGAAGAGCCTGCCCCGCTGGGTCTCTCTATGCCACACCCGAGTATGTGAGGTTCAGCTAATCTCGCGACAGTCTGCGCCACTCAGGCAACCCGAGGCCTCAGGAAGCACCATTCCCAAAGACATAAACCAGCATTCGGGCTCTGCCCCCCTCCGCTCCAGAGCCGCTGCTGCCACCTGTGAAGACGCCAAGGTCACTGTCACATCAGTGTCCATAGCGCTCCTAAGCCCAGGAGAGCCAGGCTGCAGCCTCCTGCACCTCGGAAGGTCTGAGCTGCTCTGCTAAGGGGCTGTTGGCAGAGAGAGGTAGAGTGACAACTAGAAGGAGGCCTGGAGTCTGGGCAGCACTCCCCCGCCACCTCTAACTGGGCTGTATCCTCAGTTTCCCCAGTTAGAAGACACGTTTTCATAACTGAAGAGCCAGTTTTGCAGCCTGCAGTTCAGGTGAGCTCTCGATCCCCTTTCTGTCCATCCATCACCCAGACCGCTCTCAAGGCCTCTGCTCAGCCCTTCGTACCTCCATCTTGCCGCTTCATGGGCTAGCACACGAGAACCCCCTCTTCCTGGCTCTGCATCCCATCATTCAATGCTGCACCTCAGTCAAGCCTGCTAACCCTGAGTCCTTCAATCATGTCCCAGAAAGCAAGACCCAGCTGGAAAGCAGGAGAACCCGCCGTCCTGCAGGACCTCCTCTGGCGGGCCTGCTGTCCGCACGCTAAGTTTGGTTCCTAAGAATGCCCCAGCCGTGCTTTCCTGGTGCTACACGTACCCCAACCGTAGTTGTCACTCAGCCGTCCTGGGCAGACACGAAAGGCCTTCCTTCAGCCTGGTACCATGCTGGCCCTCTCTCCAGAACAAAGACGGCTTGTTCAAGGCTTTGTTTCTGCTAAGCTTCTGCCCCCGCGTGGGAGGTGGAGACCGCTGCCTCATTGTTCCATTATCCAGGAGAAGAAAATGGCCCTGTGTGTGGAGATGGAGAGAGGAGCAGAGGTAAATGGACAGGACTCGGGCTTCCTCATCTCAGGCCCCTCGCAGTACCAACGTGCTGGTAACCACCGGCCAGAACATCCCAGCAGCCTAAGACGTCCCAGAACTGGGAGAAAGCAAGGCTCCTGAGTCCCTAGGGCCTGGGTGGGGTGAAATCGTGGGTGAGCCGGGGCAAGCCGCACGTCCCTTTAGCCCTGTGTGCTCATCAAGGAAGAACTGAAACCGAGGCAGCCCCTCCCAGGTTATGTGAGGACCAGGGAGTGCTGTGCGGGAAGCCCACGGCAATGAGCAATGAACGGGAAGGGCCTGTTCTGGACCCCGACTCTCCCTTCACCTCTCTCTGGAAGTTTCAATAGCCCCACATTTGCTGCCCTTTTTGGGGAGAGTTTCTTGCTATAGGGCTTATGTGCTTGCCAAAAAGACAAAGAGAGACGGAAAGTGAAAATTACCCCCCCAGGGGAGATGTCCACGCCGCAATCCCTTCTCCTCCATTTTCCTCTCGGGATCTTGGGCACACACGCACATGCGCCCGGCATGAGTTTAAGCCACCGGGTCTGGGACTTGAACCGCAGTCAACTACATGGAAGTCCAGCGACAGAGCCATTATGCCATCTGCTGGTCCCTACATTTGCTTTTTAAGTCATACATTGTACATTTGTTCGAGAGACACTCAGGAGGCATTAAAACAATTACGTCTGCTCCCTAAAACTCACCTACGCAACGAGCAAATGGACAAGCACGATGGACTGTGATGAGCAAGTTCCAATTTCGTTTTTCAATTCCTGGTAAAACACACACAACAGAACGTTCTTCAGAAGCAGCATTAACTGTTAGGTCGTTGAAAAAGTCAGGGCCTATTTTTCTGTTTGTTTGTTTATTTTCTTTTTAATGCAAAAGCCCGCCATGACTTTTCTGACAACCCCACACGCGCGTGCTGTAGTGCCATCACTGCCATCGCCCACCACAGAACTGCTTATGTCTTGTAAAAGCTGAAACCCGACACCCGCTAAGCCGCGGCTCAGCACCAGTCAAGTTCTCTGTGCAGTATTAACAAAGAACTAAACAAAACTAGGTACGGAACTTTCTGAATAGCCTTCAGATCCAGTGAAGAATAATAGGGAAGGGACCAGCAGTTAGCGTAATGGCTATGTCGCTGAACTCCCATGTAGTCGACTGTGGTTCAAGTCCCAGAGCTGGCGGCTTAAACTCACACTGGGCGCGTGTGCATGCGTGCCCAAGGTCCCAAGAGGAGAGTGGAGGAGAAGGGATTGTGCCATGGCCATCCCCCCTGGGGTGTGATTTCTCACTTTCTGGCTTTCTGTCTCTCTGACTCTGTCTTTCTGGTGAGCTCACGCGCCCTATAGCAAAAACCTCTCCCCAAAAAAAAGAATAATAGGGAAGAAAAATGGTCCCTTCTGAGTTACATGCAGAAAATGAGCAGGCAGGTGATGGACAGCCAGGCGCCCTCTGTGGGCTTGCGATGTATTTTTCTTCTAACCAGTGCTTTGTGCCGAAAGACACAGGGCTCTCAGGCCATGTGTATATTTAGCAGTTTCATTAAACCTAAGTGTTAGCGGGGATGACTTAGTTTTCATATTCTTTAAAAAAAGAAAAAAACTTATTATAAAACTACATCTGAAAATGTCCTTTTGCCCCCGGATATGCTATGACAGTTGATTACGTAACTGCCCTATGGCCGTGTTCGAGGTTGATGTATAATAATAATGATTAGCCACAAGCCAGATGGAGAATACCAGGTCCTCCGTACACACTTCGTAAGGTGCTTCTCCAGCTCGCTAGCTCTGTCACTGGAAGGACCAGCCGTGTCTGAGAAATAAATGGAGCAGCGGCCGGCCCATAGCCCCGCGACTAAGGGGGCCAGAGCCCACATGGTCGACTGCAGTTTGTATCCCAGACTGCTGACTTGAAAAACATGATGAGTGAGTGGATGCCCCAAATCCCGACAGATGGAGAAGGGATTGTGGCATGGCCACACCCCATGGGGGGTGGGGTCCTGTCTCCTCTCTCTGTCTCTCTCTGGTGAGTACACATCTCACCTGGCAGTTAAGAAGCAGACAGGGTTACTTTCATCGAGTGTAAATTGGTGTCATTTGCTGCAGCTGTTTCAGCCCGCTGGAATGTCTGCTGGCTGGGCAGCCATGAACGTCACCTCCTGGTGCATGTTACTGTAATAGCCTTCCCTCTGCCCCATGAGGTTTCCCTCCCTGTGACTTTCTCCCACCAAGAGGTGCCTACGCCAGTGCCTTCCCCTCCAGATCCTCACACGAGCTGTCACCCACCGCCCGAGAGGATGGGTCAGTAGCACCGAAATCAACAATTCCACACAAGCTCCTTCCTTCGGCAGGTCACTGTGGGCCTGCTCCCTGTCCCCTCTTCAGTGCTGATCCCCAGAAGTTGGGCTCAATGGCGACTCTCACACACGTCTGCATTTCTCCCCAGCATATTTTTCCTTTAAAACTGGGCACCACCGAGCGCTCAGTCTGAGTCAGTCCTGATGAAACGCTGTGTCACTCTACTTGAGATGCGCTGACACTGAGCCAGTGTTAGGAAGGCCCTTAGAGAGGACTCCTTCCCACTCGTGTGACAGGGACTGAGAGACCGGCGAGGACAGGCCTCAGCGTCCCCAGGCAGCGTCTCCAGGCAGCAAGGCTCCAATTTTGCTGGCACCACTTGTCCCAGGCTCTGCTTCTTCCTGCACGTTGGCCTCAACCACCCGCTAGCTCTACCTTCATGTGCTACCAAACTGGAGCCTTCTCACTGCCCTCCTGGCCCAGGAGCCCTGTTCTGCCCGTGCCCCCACACAGCACTGAGAGTCTTTTGCAATGTCAATTCGCGCATTTCCCTCCTCCCCCATAGCCACATCTCCCATGGGGAGAAGCCAGAGTCCTGGCCGTGACTGGCAGAACCTTCATGAACTGCCCTGCCCCGCTGCATGCATGCAGCCAACACCCTGTCATGCCATAGCAACCCAAAGGCACGGGGTGTTCTTAGGTCAGCACCAGCACCCTCTGAAAGCCACACAAGGTGGGCATGTGTACTCTGACAGCGTCCTGCCCTGGATGGCCCCTTTGCCCCCAAGTACATCAAATTGGCGCCTTCCCAGGGCGTGACATGGACAGGGTCCTGAGCTGCTGGCTGTTACGGCCAAGCTGCCAGGCACCTTGAGAACTGCCCCGCCCTCTGAAACAAGACGTCTCATTTTCCCATCACACACGCATTTAAAGACCAGCTTTATCGCGAAGACATGTATAAAGTCTGTTTTACTTTTAAATGAAAAAGAGCACATGTTCTTGGTGGAAAAGTACAAAGAGGAAAATAAAATCAAGCCCAGTCTCGGATGCAGACGAGTGCACTGTCACTATCTTAGCTCAGTCCCGGGAAGCCTGGGACAGGATCAGTAGCCTACCCCGATTCGTCCTGCACAGCAGCCTGCTCTGGGAGGTGCATTTTGTGTGCACCCCAGAGCCCTTCGGCATGGGGTCCACAGCCTACTCTGGCAGCCTGCTTATCCACTGGCACCAGAATGTAACCAGCTTGCTCACCGAGCATGCTGCATACTTGAGCAGGCATCGTTTGGGTGGTAAGGCTTTCTCCGTGAACAAACCAGCACGGTGACTTACTTTAAGGAGTCCGTTCCTTATCTCAGCGTGGACTGCCCCAGAGGCCGACAGGCTGGCTCCTCTCAGCAGCATGGTTGTCACAGCAGCCTTGCAAGGGAGACCCTAACCCATTTTAGAGACGGCGCTGAGGCCTGACACGCTCGGGTACCTTGCACAGAGCAAACTGCAGAGAGAACGGCAGGTAGGAGTCACCACCCGGGAGTCGGGGGGCCACCTCCTGACCAGCTCTTCACCCCTTTGCATTGTTGAGGCTTACCTTGGCTTGTCAGGTGGGACTTAGACCCAATTAAACGTCTATTGAACTTTTCTAAGTAAAAACTCCAAATAAAAATGAGGGCCAAGGCCAACTATTTTAATTTGAAACAGCTTCCTGTCATTTACTCTTTCTACCCACGAGGGATAAGAATCATTTACTACCAGTCCAGATTACTCGGGGAAGGGTAGTTCCTTAAATGCATGGTCAACAGTGTATGGAAAGTTGGTGAATCCACAGAGCTTGGCAGTGTTCCCATGCAGAATGGTGTTTTAGTCTGTTTTTCTGTAGCTAACAACTGATAACCGCAGACTGAGGAACTTAGAAAGACCAGAGGTTTAGGCCCCGCCCCATAGCTCAGTGGTTAAGGGAGACAGATCCCCAAGGGCCAATCATAGTTTGAATCCCTGTCCTGGTGGCTTGAAAAGCATAATCAAGGGGACCATAGAGGGGCATAGCAGTTATGTCGCTGGACTCCCACATGGCCAACTGCAGTTCGAGTTCCAGACTTGGTAGCTTAAAAATTATGCTGGGTGCGTGTACGCCCATGACCCTGAGAGGAGAGTGGATAGGGGATTGTGAAGTAGCCATCCTCCTGGGGGGTGATTTCTCACTTTCCCCTCTTACCGTGTCTGTCTGCCTCTGTCTCTCTACCCCTGGCAAGGCACATGCCCTAAGGCAAAAACCTCTTAAAAAAAAAAAAAGAAAGAAAAAAGAAAAACAGCAGACACGGGTATGTGCATGCCCAGAATCTAGACAGGATAGTGAAATAGAGGAGGGATTGTGGCGTGATCATGCCCCATTGGGGGTGCTGTCTTGCATTCTCTCTGGTGAGTGTGCATATCCTCTGGCAAAAATAAGAATAGAGGTTTATTTAACTCACAGTTTTGGAGGTCCAAGTTCAAGGGCCCATCTGGTGAGGTCCTTCTTGGTGGAAACTCTCTACAGAGTCCCAAGGCAACACAGAGGAGCATGGTGAAGACAAGTGTTTGTGTGTCTGTGGCTCTGTCCTGGTCTCTCCTCCCTTCTTATAAAGCCACCAGTATTCAGTCAGGGAAGCCCCACCCTGATGACTTCATCAAATCATAATAATCTGCAAAAGGTTCCATCTCTTAATTCTATAGTTGGATTCAAGTTTCCACCCTCTTCATGCCATCTTAAGCAAATTTTGAAGAGGCAAAAGCACATTGAAATGATAGCAAACAGAATTCTCCGAGGACATGCAGAAATGGCTGGCTCTCTGTGGCTGTGCTTGTACGTTCTCTGAATCCAAATGCTGATGGAGATAGCTAGCTTCTTTAAACCCCATTCCCAAACTCTTGGGAAAGAGACTCTGATTGTCTACAGGGCAGGGACCCCAAGGGTCATTCTGTGGGTCAGGAAGCAGATCTTGGTTAAGATTCCCTTCCCATGGTTCTAGTCACTGTTGACTCAGATTGTACCCTCTAAGATTGGGGTGTTTTTATGTAATGTCTGAGGCTTTCCTCTTCACCTCTGCACTCCCATTTAAGGATCTTCTCAAATGTGGGAAAACTGCATCATGACTTAACTCTTTGTTATATAGATTTAGAAATAAATGTCAAATACTGCCCTTGACACAGAACCACCACATGCAGTCGTGTTTGAAAATGTAAAATTACTCATTGATTTGCCCACTGGACTGTGACCATAGCTGACTGACTGGACACTGCATTTTGAAGTTGTGAATAAAACAGCTGTGGCCCAGGGCCAGCAGGTGGCGTGGAGGTTAAGGTGCTAGACTCCCATGTGGCCAACTGCACAGTTCAAGTCTTGGGCCTGGTGGCTTTACAATCACGCCGGGTGCGTGTGCATGTATGCCTAAGAGGAGAAGGGGTTGCGGTGAAGCCATGTCTCTGGAAGGGGGGTGATTTGTCACTTTCTTTCTCTCTGGCAAAAACAATTAAAAAGCTGTGGCCCAGGGGCAGTTAGCTTCTGTAGAGGCTAGTACAGTTAAAGAAACAAGGAAGCCTACTCAGTGATCATGAAGGCAGTCAGAGACAGTGAGCACACTACATTCTACTAGTGAGTACACCCTGAAATACAAGT
The DNA here is from genome assembly GCF_000334495.1 of Tupaia belangeri chinensis. Classification (NCBI taxonomy): domain Eukaryota; kingdom Metazoa; phylum Chordata; class Mammalia; order Scandentia; family Tupaiidae; genus Tupaia; species Tupaia belangeri. Next base: position 172,417 of record NW_006203687.1, read on the forward strand.
CAGTTTTTCAAAGTTCAGAGCAGACGTTTCATGGTCAGTGCCTGCCTGGTCCTTACGAAGAGACTCGCAGTCTGTAAAATAAGAGAAGTGGGCTGTGGGTCTTCTTTTTGTTTAAATTATTGTTTCATGTAACTTTAAATATACAGAAACATTATGAAGAGAGCACAGAGAGTTGTCATATAAAACTGTCATTCACATCCTGGGACAAGCAGTTAATGTAATGGCTATGTCACTGGACTCCCACGTAGTCAACCGCGGTTCGCGTCCCGGACCCGGTGGCTTAAAACTCACGCCAGGCACATGTGCGTGCGTGCCCAAGATCCCAAGAGGAGTACAGAGGAGCAGGGATTGCGGCGTGGCCATCCCCCCTGGGGGGTGATTTCTCGCTTTTTGTCTCTCTGTCTCTCTCTGTCTGGCGAACACACGCGCCCTATAGCGAAAACCACTCCAAAAAAAAAAAAGCTGTCATTCACATCCTAACTTTTACGAAGGCACCAACCTGGTACGTGACAAGACTAAACGCCGTCATTCATCCACAGTTAACGCATTTCTTTTTTTCCCTCCTAGATCCCATTCAGGAAATCACATTGCATTTCATCATCACACGTCCTTCGCTCCCTCTGTTCTGTGGGAATTTCTCAGACTGTCCTTGTGTTCGTGTCCTTGCCAGTTTGGGGGAATACCAGTCGGGAGTCGGGTGTCTGATAGAAGCCTCCCAGTGTGGGTTGGTCTGAGTTTTTTCTCATGGTCAGACAGGGCTCATGGATTCGGGGAAGGAAGATCCCAGGTGTAAAGGGCCATCGTCATCACACTTGATCAGGGGTGCCTGCTGTCACACTGACACCACGGTCAGTGTCGAGCAGTCACCTGGCCAGGGTAATGTTCAGTGGTTTCTTCACTGTCAGGTTACCTTTCCCGTCTGCCGTGCTGGGCTTCTGGAAGGAAGTTACTGTGGTCAGCCCACACTTCGGAGTGGGAAGGTGTTCCTTCCACCCAAGGGGAGGAGCTCATAAATAATCTCTAATTCTGAGCAGGAGGTCTAGCCATTCTGACCCTTTTTTTCTTTTTCTTTTTCTTTTCTTTTTAGAGATTTTGTTGTAGGGTGGGTGTGCTCTCCAGAGAGACAGAAAACAAGAAATCACCCCGCTGGGGAGATGGTCACACTGCAATCCCTTCTCTTCTATCCTCCTCTCAGGATGTTGGGCACACACACATACATGCCCAGCATGTTTTAAGCTGCCAGTTCTGGGACTTGAACCACGGTTGATTACATGGGAGTCCAGAGAGGTAACCGTTACACCATCTGCTGGTTTTTTCCTTCTATCAGCGTGGACTCAGGATATTTATTTTAAACTCTGAGTTATAGTTCAATGCAGTATTATTAATTTGCTGAAATTGTTGCACCTTTGGCCCGTGAGAGATTCTTCTGGTGGGCTCCTGTGTCTTTCTGACACGTCTTATTCTGTGTTTGAGCACCTCCTTGTCTGTGGTGCTATGGATGTCCCGGGCTGGTGACACTGCCTGTCCCTCACCTAGTCCTAGAATGAGTCATTTTTCTGAGGAGCCCTTTTGTTGAATAAATAGAAAACCCAAGGTCTGGGCTCTGGAAGGGCTGGTCTGTTTTGAAGCTACTTCCTAATGAGATAATATTGACAGCGAACTCTATAGCCGAAAACCCAACCCTGCAGTCGCTCAGAGGAACAAATCATGCTCCTTGTCAGTAGTGTATGAGGTTTGAGTTCTGGTTTGGAAAAGTCGATGTCAGTAGCCTCTGCAAATATTTGAAGAACACAGCATGTCATGGTCAACTGGGAGGGCATCTTCTGGGTCGGGACAGCTCTGGGTGAACTCGTGAGAATGGACCTGTTCCTGAAATAGCCTGTATCAGGCAACTTGGGAAGCAGCTTCTCGGAGGTGGTCTGATTATGAGGCCAGGGCTCGTTTTGCTTAGGGGAAGCTGACCTGCAGGCAGGCATGGTCACTTCTCGCAGATGCCATTTCTGCCTCCAGGTTTCGTGCCTTCCTTTCTGGTTAGTGCAGGAGTACTCACTGTGGAAGGTCGGCCAGCGTTTCCTTACTGGAAGCTCGGCAGAGGCTTCAGAGACTTCAGGGAGAAAGAGAAAGGAGGCTTCCCCAGATGCAGTGTTTTTTCCTTTTAGTTACCTGTGACTGCTCAAGGCCCGGACCACACTGATGGCTTTCAGTGTCCCGGAAGGTGCCATCTGGGCTCTGGGCATGTGTGGCTGAGACTCTAAAGAAGCACTCCTCTGTGGCACATGGCCTGGATAAGGGACACTTCGAGTATGCCTGGCACATGGCCAAAGAATCGAGTGACTTAGTAGGCCATTAAATCATACTGTGAAATTTTAGAAACGGAACATTGGACCATGGTTCCAGGAAGCTCCTCATGGAGGTCCACCAAACCTTACTGCTGTGTCACCCAGCCAGGCGTGTTGACATAGATGGAAATATCGGATGGGTGTGGGCACACTCACTGTGGCCCTCACATTGGACTCCCTCCTCCAAAGGTTAACTGGTCATCCCCTACAAGACCATGAAAAGCCTCCAGGTGAACATCATCCACCAGGATGGGCCAGAGGGAGGAATTACCTGGGTCCTTGGAGGCATGCTTGCTCCATCCTTCACTCTGACGATTTCTTTGGTTTGCTGTAACTTAAAAGCCACATTATGATGGGGACTAGCAGGTGCAGGTGGAGAGTGGCTAAGGCACTGGATGCCCACATGGAGGAGCATGGTTTGAGTCCCAGACCTGGCAGCTTAAAAATCATGCTGGGCAAATGTGAGTACATGCCCAAAATCCCAGGAGGAAAAGGGATTGTGGCATGGCCTTCCCCCACTGGGGGGGTAATTTCTCATTTTATCTCTCTCTCTCTGGTGAGCACATGTGCCCTATAGAAAAAAAGAGGAAAAAAAAAAAAAGCGCCACATTATGATGATTTTCTAAAGCCCAAAGAGATTGCAACATTAGTTTGAAGCATTCTCCCATTCAAATAATCAGTAATCACTGGCTCTAAATTGGCATTCATGTTAATGCTTCTGCTGGAAGCTTAGGGGTTTTTTTTGTATTTTTTTTGTTTGTTTGTTTGTTTTTTTGGAGAGGTTTTTGCTATAGGGCGCGTGCGCTCACCAGACAGACAGAGAGAGACATAGAGACAGAAAGCGAGAAATCACCCCCCAGGGGGGATGGTCACGCCGCAATCCCTTCTCCTCCATTCTCCTCTCGGGATCTTGGGCATGCACGCACATGCGCTCGGCATGAGTTTTAAGCCACTGGGTCTGGGACGCGAACCATGGTCGACTACGTGGGAGTCCAGCGACATAGCCATTACGCCAACTGCTGGTTCCCAGGAAGCTTAGGTCTTTAGCAAAGTATGACTTCAGTTTCTCACTGAACCATTACAGAGACCCAGGATGGCTTACCCTCTGTGGTCTTAAGGCACTGATCCAGTTCAGATTCAGGGGAGGTGCTTCCTTATCTCGGTTCTTTATGGTGTTACTGCTATGGGAAGTATTTGGGCTCTAACACTAAGCTTAGCCCAGGAGGGGTGACTCCTCTGTCAGGACAGGAATCAGGGGAGTAAGTTGTGCCCCACCATGCATGGTGCTGTTTTGGAGATATATTTTCCCCCGGGGGGTGATTTCTCACTTTCTCTCTCTGTCTCTCCAACGAGTGCACGCACCTTATAGCAAAAATCTCTCAAAAAATAAATAAATGAAAAATGCCTTACAGGATTTATTACTGATTTAATAGTTTTTTTTTTCCCCTATGCATTTTCAGTATCTGCAAGTATATCCCACCAATTTTCAAAAATGGCAACTGTGTTATCATTTAATCCTGTGGTTTGAAGTCAGTACTCAAAATACCCCACCTTTGACATGAAGGGAAAAATACCTCCTTAGACCTAGCAACTTGGAACTCAGGGACTCTATTATGCGAGTGCCCTGGACAAGTGGCCCTGTCACTGCAAATGTCCCAGCCTAAACTGGTGAGCTATCATTCACAGCTACAGCCTAGGCATGGTTTCATGTTACACCTCCCGTCTCTCTGAGAATATCAATGGAAACAAGCATTCTTGCTCTGTCTCTGACTCTCCACATTATAGATTTGTCCTCTCAGCGTTTCACCTTGGTTTTGAGCTGTTATGTTACAGACCTTCGTCAGTGTCTGGTGGTCCCTGGCTGTCTGCTCACTTTTATGAGTGGGGCCCAGGCAGCTGACAAAGCTGTGAACACTGCAGTGTCATCTGTCACTTGTGGAGGCCTCGCCAATAGCTGGTCCAAAGGGACCACTTGTCCTGGATCCTCGAATTTTCAGGAACTTCAGGCCTTCTCTACTGGGCTGGTCAGATTCCTCAGAGACCACTCCTAACGGGGTTCCCGTGCGCTGGGCACCGAGGAGAGGAAGACGGCCCGGGCACTCGGCACTGTCTCCTCCCCTCAATGCCCCTGTTTTCCAAGAGGTGACTCTTCCCTCAACCATGCCAGAGCCCTCCGTTTCACCACGTGCAGAGATGACATTTGGGTCCTGCCAAGGTCAGGGAGGCTTGGTCACCAGGCATGCCAGGGGAACTGTGGGCACTGCGCTCGCTAGCTAGACTGCCAGCAGCCTGCTCTGGGACTGGCTTCGCACACTTCCAGAAGGACCTGTTGCCACACTTCTGGATCTGCAGGGAACGGAGATGGGGCGAGAGCTCCAGTTTCCAATCAGCTTAAGGTGATGTTTTCTGGAGTCTGTTAAATCCGTTTCACTCACCCATCTGCCTCCCAGCATTCCAAGTACTGTCTCTTCTGTTATTCTCTTTATTAGGTCTTGAGAAATTTACCAGCCGATAATTACTCTAACTAGTTAGATTTCTAGATGTGCTGCTGGTTCAGTGTGGCTCTGTACACATCCACATGCTTTCAGGCACCTTTTAGTATTTTCTTAATGCTGTAAAATTATATTAATAAACACACGTAGCCTCAACCGACCGAGCAGCATAGTACCCTAACTAGGTCTGGGGCAGGAATACCTGGTCTTCCTCACTGGCCCGGTGACCCATTCGGATGCCCCTCTATTGGCTGTGCCACCATCTGCCCATCTGCCCACTGCAGGGTGCCCAGGGCAGGAGTGGCACATTGGGTCTCAGTCATCAGGTGAGCAAAGCAGGGGGCTGCAGCTCTAGGACGATGCACGACCCGCCCAGTCAGGCAGGTTCGCCGTCTTTCTCCGTAACACCTCGGGAACCACATCACAGCAACGTTCTCGTTGCACTGGTTCATGCCGTTTCCCGCCAGCCTCACTCAGTGTCTTCTCTCCCCAGCTCTGTTTCGTGATGTTTTGGACCCCCAACGTTTCCGAGAAAATCCTGATAGACATCATTGGAGTGGACTTTGCCTTTGCAGAACTCTGTGTGGTTCCTCTGCGCATCTTCTCCTTCTTCCCAGTTCCAGGTAAAGAAACACAGAGGGGAGAGACACTCCTGTTTACCCTCATGCCCAGTTATCAAGCCCATCACCAATAAAAAGGTAAAATTTCATAGTGGATAAGAAAGATGCACGGATGTTAGCCATGAGGTTCAAAGCTCAAGAAATACATCGGACAGGCATCGTTTGTTTTCTAGAGCAGTGGTCACAAACACAACCCAAGAAAGTACTTCCCAAAGGATAGCACGCGGCATGGGGAGGAGATAGGACCCCTGTCATGACTGTGCCGGTCATTACGTAAAGCTATGCACCTACAGAGTCAGTAGCCCTTATGCAAAATGCTTGGGCCCAGAAGTGTTTTGGATTTCAGATTCTTTTGGATTTGCATGCACATAATGAGTTATCTTATAAGTGGGATCTGAGTGTGAACCCGAAATTCATTTCTGTTTTCTAAATGCCTTATACATCTACCAGGGGGTTAATCTTATGCAATATTCTTGTAATGCAGTGTTTGGATTTCCACTCATCCCCTGAGGATAGCTATGGAAATTTCCACTTAAAACATCAAGGTGTGAGATCTGAAGCATTTCAGATTTCAGATTTTTGGATTAGGGATGGCCAACCTGTATTTAAATTTTTAGAACCATATACCAAAAGCAATTTTACAGTAGGCTAATTTTAAAAGTAAAATCTAAAAAGAACAAAGAAAGTAGCCAAACCCAGAGATATCCAGAAAAAGAGAACTGCTGGAGAAAAGAAGAATCCTGGCGCAAGGCTGAGGCCAGACGGCGTATGGTTAGAAAAGAGAATGCCCGCAGCTAGAGCAAAGCCAGTCTGCAGATTGCCAGGCTGCTATGGTAGCGTGTTACACTGTACAGGATGGAGCAGTTCTAGGTTAAATGAGAAAGCAGGTTGCAGAGTGGCTGGTGTGTCTGTAACAAATGCACAACCGTATCGTGTCTGTGTTACGCTGTGTACGCGGTGAGCGCTTGCGTGTCTACATTGTGCTTCCAGTGGCTGCCTGGAGGAAGTAGGACAAGGGTGTAGAAGGGACCACAGGTTAAAGGACTCTACCTCATTCCCCTTCCCACCCTCTAGAGTCTGTACCTAGCGCATGTCACCTCATCAGAACTCATTTGCCCCCCAAATCCTCCAAAATCATTACACTGCGAAGCGAGACTCTACAAAGGCAGGTCAGTTCAGACCTGGCTGCAGAGCTCATCCCAGCCAGGGCAGAGGGCACAGCGCTGCTTGTGCCATCCCTGAGGCCTGCCACAGAATCCCCGATCGTAGACGCCCGGCACGCCCAGAAACCAGGTCTGACGGGTGGCACCTTCCGGCTGTGGCAGAAATAGAGGAATGGACAGAAGACCATGGCAGTGGGTGGCGTGTGCCTTGTCCAGAGACACCAGTGAGCAAGCTTGGGAAGCTGACGCCACCTAGAGGCCGCTGCTGTCATAGCGTGAGCCATGTCAGAGCTCATTTCCCATGGTCGTGACCCCTGGAGGGGCTGGGGGTTCTGGAGAGCTTGGGAGTGCAATTTCCACTCCCTCCTGGCTTGTGAGAGGCAGGGCTTCAGCAGAGGTCAGGCCTGGCACTCTTTGCCTTCTGTTGGGCTTGGGCCGGCCAGATTAGCACATGCCCATGCCTCTCCCTGGGCAATCCCCATGGCCTGTGCCTGAGAGAAGAAAATGAACCTCCCAAACGCACCACATCCACCCTGGGAGAGGCAGAACTCACTGTCCGACCAGGAAGACAGTGGAAGCCACCCTCAGACAGACACCAGGGGGACTCCCCCCTCCCCTGGGGAGCTCTGCTGGTGCTGCTCATGTGCAGGGAGGACCCCCACCTTTGGTCCCTGGGCCACACACTCCCCTGCGCCCTTTCTAGTGTCAGGCAGGAGCTGACATCCAGGCCACCGTTTGCTGCCCAGGGCAGGGGTCTGTGCCCTCCATGGCAGCTTCGTGCAACACCTCACACACTGCCTCCTGCAGCCACTGTCCCGCCAGGCCACAGCCCTGCCCTGCAGCTCCACAGTAGGGTGGGAGACAGGACCAGGAAGTCGGTGTGTACTTGTGAAACAGCTACACGTCCCACAGTGGCAGCACTGTCAGGGAGGGGAAGGGGAGTGACCGGGGCTCCATGGTTAGGGACTACTGGGGATGCACAAGGGACAGGGCTGAGAGGCCTCCCTCTGCTTTAGCCTCCCCGCTGGCCCCCGGGCCTCTCTCTGCCCTGTAGAGGCGGGGGTAATGGAGGGAGACGGCTTGTGGCCCCAGTGTTTCCACTCGCCCAGCATCAACCTTCCTCGGCATGATGCCGCTTTCTGGATTTTCTTTTCTACTGAGGGTTGATGAGCCTGAGGCTGGCAGGGGCGGGGTGCAGGCTGGGCCCACTGGGAGACAGCAGTCATGGTCACGGCGATGCAAGGAATTGCCCATGGCCGGCTGTCTACAGCAAGGCTGTGAGGCTGTGGGAAGCCCTGTAGGAACAAGGGCTGGGCCCAGGCTCAGAAGCCAGATCGGCAAATGAGTGGGAAGATGAGAAAGCCACCCAGGACCACAGCCGCATAGCCGGGGCCCTGGGCAGCCCTGGGCCAGAGGCGACAGAGTGGGGAAGTGGGGCACACTGACCACCCTCTGCTCCTCCCGCAGTCACTGTGAGGGCCCATCTCACTGGCTGGCTGATGACCCTGAAGAAGACCTTTGTCCTGGCCCCCAGCTCTGTGCTGCGGATCATCGTCCTCATCACCAGCCTCGTGGTCCTGCCCTACCTGGGGTAGGTCATCGGGGGACTTGGGGCTGTGGGTCCTTCTGCCACCTAAATCCTCTGCCCAAAGGGTCAAAGTCTGCTTTTTCATGTGACATCCCCAAGCATTTTTGGAATTCGAAGTTCAAGACGATGTCCTCTGTCTGCCTGGGCACCAGGTGGTGGCCCGAGGCCGGCCATAGCCCCTCCAGGGGCAGAGTTCAGTGAGCACCTTTGTGGCGGAGCAGGCACTGTGCTGGGCTCAGCACGGGCCAGGAGGTGGACAGAGCACAGCAGGAAGGACATCCCCCGCCCTCTAAGTGCCCAGGCTCGCAGAAGGCTGGAGGGTGCTGCGGGTGACAAGCAGAAGGGGCGCCAACTCGTCAGCCTAGACCGAGCTGAGTTCGGAGCAGGGGAGTGACCGTGTTGGTCCCCAGAGACAGCCGGCTCAGCCCTGAGTTCCAGGCACCCCCCCACACAGATGGGAGGAGGTTCATAGGTGCAGCCCTTACCCCAGCCAGTGGATCGAGAATGCCCTTCGTCTCGCCCCTCCCTGGCCTATACCCCCTGGGACTGAGCCTTGCCAGTTGGGTTGTGGCATGCATGCCTTTGTGCCTGGACTTGGCTCTAACAGATGATCACGTTTGCGTTCTCATTCCCAGGGTCCATGGAGCCACACTAGGTGTGGGCTCCCTGCTCGCTGGGTTCGTGGGAGAGTCCACCATGGTGGTCCCCGGGGGCAGCCGGCTCAGCCCTGAGTTCCAGGCACCCCCCACACAGATGGGAGGAGGTTCATAGGTGCAGCCCTTACCCCAGCCAGTGGATCGAGAATGCCCTTCGTCTCGCCCCTCCCTGGCCTATACCCCCTGGGACTGAGCCTTGCCAGTTGGGTTGTGGCATGCATGCCTTTGTGCCTGGACTTGGCTCTAACAGATGATCACGTTTGCGTTCTCATTCCCAGGGTCCATGGAGCCACACTAGGTGTGGGCTCCCTGCTCGCTGGGTTCGTGGGAGAGTCCACCATGGTGGCCATAGCCGCCTGCTATGTCTATCGGAAACAGGTGAGAGACAGCGGCCAGAGCCACACACCTGCCTGGCTGGGAAGCCGCCTCCAGGTGGAGGGAGACTGGGGTCCATGCCTGCATGGGAGGTGGCAATGGAGGGGCCCTATTTACTCGCCCCATGCTTCAACAGTACCTGCCTTCTCACCATGACCCAGGGCCACTTCTGTGTGTGCAGAGCCCTCGGGGCCTACTGGCTTAGCCCTCAGTCAGCTGAGGAGCAAAACAGGGTCATCGTGCTTTTGTTATGTAGATCATTCCTTAGCCCTGCCTTGTTTCAAAGGTGGTCCTGTTTCTCAGGAGACACTAGAAGGATGGATGCCTATAATCTTCATCCTAGTGTCACCTCCAGAGAATTAAAAAATGTAGAAACTAAATAATACTTGTGAAAGGTAAGAAAATCCTGAGGAATGTAGCCCTTGCACCTGAATTCCCTACCTCAGTAGGTCCTCGTAAACTCAGACTTCCTCACTAAGGAATGACGGACGAGCCTAGAAAATAATGAATAATCAGAATATCTTCTCCTCTCTTTGTCTCTACAAATCCTTTCCCCTCCTTAAGCCCGTTCCAGAGAGCCTTTCCTAATGCTGGTCTACCCCACTGACCACGCACGTGTGCACGTACACACACACGGTTTTCATACTCTCAACCCTTTAGTACCTTCGCTTGGCAGGTAGGCTCACCAGGTTATTTGGGGATATTTTTCTTTTCTAAGACGTGAGTTCTCAGGGAGCAGGAATCCTTTTACCTTGTCACAGAAAAGTGACAAGACAGGGAGTTGATGCAACTACAGAAGAGAAAGGGCTCTGGGGCATACCAGTTCAGAGGCTGGGGAGCCAGCAAAGAACTAGCAAAAGCTAGTGAGAAGAGATCGGGAAACCGGGAGAGTAGGGGTCCTACAGACTTATCTCTATGGAGGAGGAAGGGGCAGCTATGCTGATAGAAGGGAGATGCAGACCAGGATGGAGTGATGGACTTTATTAGTTGGGGGTGGGGTGTCATTGGTGACCTTGCCCTTCCCCAGATACTCTCATGGCCTCAGGGTGCTGGAAGCCTGATGGGCGTGGGGTCAAGAGAAAATGGGAGAAAGGGAAAACCCTTTTGCAAAGCTGTGTTGTAAAGGAGAGAGGTGTGGGTGTGGATTGCAGACAACCAGTTAAGACAGTCAGCCTACTGTATGCTTCAGGCAAGGGGCCAGCAGGTGGCACGGGACAGCGATGCACTGGGCTCTGCCCCAGACGAGCTCAGCTGCTGGCTCTTGGTAGCAGCCATTGGAGATGCAGTCACAGAGCTGGCCAGGTCCTTCCTGATTGTGTCCTTTTTTCTCGTAGAAAGTAGGAAGCCAGATCACCAGTTGAGGAGAGGGAAGTGTTGGAGGCCTGGAGAGAGGGGACGCCATGTGCAAGGGCGAGGCAGTGGGCCAGGACACTGGCTGGTGCAGCTCGGGCTTCCAACGCAA
>NW_006203687.1:183271-206486 GCF_000334495.1 Tupaia belangeri chinensis
GCCACTGGGCTCCCCAGCCATGGCAGCCGAATGGTGCAGGCTGAGACTGGAGAGATTTGAGCCGAAGCAGGGTCAGGGTTTTGCCTGACAAAGACGACTTAAAAAACAGGCAAGGAAGTGATTGTAATCATTGCGTATTTCATTTAGGATGACAGAAAGAGGAGCGTGAGCATGGAGAAGGGGGTGGGATCGGTGGATGGAGCTGGGTAGAAAGAGCTGGTAGGCAGGGGACCGCGTTCTCGCATTGGTCTGTCGGCAGCTCTGGAGGGGTTGATAATGGCGCTATCTCCAGTGAGCCAGAAGAGACTGAGAGCCTGCTCACTGAGAGGCCATTTACTGCAACGACAGGCAACATGGCAGGGAAGTCACCAGAATCAGGACACGTGATGATGGGAGAGAATGACAGCTGTCCCTGAGCGGTATGACCGGTAACGATGGGGAGGAATGTTCTGGTAACACGAGGAAGGGAGTGCAAGTGGACATGAGAAGTAGGGGACAGCACAGCACAGCCTCCCATTTAGAAGGGCAGCAAGGGACAGGGGCCTTAGAGTTCTAGGGGGCGGGGGGGGGGATGTGTCTCCCAAAGTGCCCAGCACAGTGCCAGGCACATGGAAGACACACAACCAACCAACCTGCAAGGAACACGCTCCACTAAGACACCGCTCCCCCATGAGATCGCCGGCCGTAAATGAGTCACGTGAGCATCCAGGGCCTCCCTGCTCTCGGGGCTGTAAGACAAGTGCCTGTGCGCGGCCCACACTGACGCGCCCTTTCTGGTCTAGAAAAAGAAGATGGAGAATGAGCCGGCCACTGAGGGGGAGGACTCCGCGATGACCGACATGCCGCCGGCAGAGGAGGTGACAGACATCGTAGAGATGAGAGAGGAGACTGAATGAGCATGGACCCCGCAGGGCACTGCAGGGACGGGTGGAATGACACTTCAGCATCATCTCTCCCCTCACCCATCGTGTTTTGTTGTTGTTTTGTTTTGTTTTTTGGTAATGAAAGAGGCCTTGATTTAAAGGTTTCATGTAAATTCTCTAGCATACTGGGTATGCTTACACCGACGTGGGGGACCGAGAGAAAGGTCTTTACTGTTGCTTTGTAAACACAGACAAAACAATGGACCTCATGCCCCTGCTTTACGAAAACCCAGGACATGGCTGCCTCGTCTTTGAAGCTGTCTCCTCCCCGGACAATCTCCACTTGGAACCAAAGGACTGTGGGTGTGCCACTGTCTTTCTCGGGCCACCACTGCCCAGCAGGCCACAGACTCTATCCCATCCCTTTTCCTTTCTCTTAAGAATCAACAGGTTCAAATTCAGCTTCCTTTGATTTGCCTCCCAGTGTCATGGCTGCACAGAGATGTAACCCCTACGACATTTCCCTCCCCCACGGAGTTACCAACGTCTGCTACGCACATGCAGAAGGTGGGTGCAGGCTGCAGTCTGGAGTTGCCATTCACATCAAGGGACAGAGGACTGTCACCGCACCAGCCAGTGCACGGAAATCTGCCGGGGAAAGGTTTGAGATGCCGTCGGACTGGGGAAGTGACACCATCTGGCGATAGCCTTTCCCCTGGCGTGTTCCTAGATCTGAGGGAGCTGTCAGTCATAGCCCACCGTGTATATACATGAGCTAACTTTAATGCTGTCACGAAAGCGCATCTCCAAACTTCCGCAGCTTCCCGCATGACTTTTCCAAAGGCTTGCTTTTCACTCGCACCTCCTGAAGATGGCACTAGAGCGAGTTAAATGGAGCGTTCTAACTTTACATTTAGTTTTTACAGTGAACTGAAGCTTTAAGTCATAATCTAGCATTCTAATGCCAGGTTGCCGTATTGTAACTTTTGAGTAGATGTTACCTGGCCCTGCCATTCTTAGTCATAACTATGCGGTACAGGTAATTTGGAGTGTACTATGGTACTCCCTCCCACCACCACAGGATAACGCAAGACATTTTATAAACGATCTCAAAGTCACTATGTGATATTCCCTGAAATAACGCATTTGAAATCCATTTAGTGCAGTATATTTTTCTAAGTTTTGGAAAGCGGGTTTTTTCCTTTAAAAAATTATGGACACAGTTCACTAAATTCTTGATTTAGTCGAAATTCCTAGACTGAAAGAACCTAAACAAACAAAAAAATATTTTAAAGATATAAATATATGCTGTATATGTTATGTAATTTATTTTAGGCTATAATACATTTCCTATTTTCGCATTTTCAATAAAACGTCTCTAATACAATACGGTGATTGCGTGCGTGCTCAACACCCCTGCAGGTGGAAGGTGCTGTTACCAGGGCTCACTGTACCCCACTGAGCAATCGCAGAGTCTGTCATCTGCAGAACTGTACGGTCAGTAAATGACAAGAGCACTGTCTTTCAGTATGGGTGTCAATGGGCCACGTGTGTAAACGGTAGTGGGGACAGAAGGGTCAGCTGGGTGAACAGAAGAGTCCAAGGCAGACTTCTGTGTCGTATTGGATTCGGTGCTGTACGACCGTAAGAATGTAAGGGCGGAAAGTCAGTTGTGAATATAAAGGGCTGCATTCACCTTCTGGATCCCTGGTGCCCGCTGTGTGCCCACCATGGGGACAAGGCCTTACTTGCTTCCTCAGAGCTGATAGGTGATAGATCAATTGATCTATGAATTAAGATGCAGAGCTACCTGAGGATGGTTTCAGGGGCAAATCTGAGCTTGAATAAGGAATACCTATCTAATCGTATCAGCTTTTTAAATATACATGAGAAAATCAGGCAGCAGTGTTTTTTTGTTTTGTTTTGTTTTTTAACATATGTGACTGTTTGATGCTTGTGGAGTTGGAGTAAAGTGAAAAAGCAGATCCTTGCCCTCTAAATCCTGGAAGGATCAGCACAACTCTTCATTATGCAACTAGAACATGTAATTCTAACTCCGGAGACACCTTCAGTGATGAAGATTAACGGGCCATAACATTTTGTTAAGTGTTTCCGAGAACAGGAAGCATTGCCAGACCCTGACCATGACTATGGAGCTGTGCTTTTGCCCGACTTGTTCGAACCTTTGCCTTGAAGCGCATGATCGACCATTCACGTATTTCCTTCACTTGGTTGCTTAGGTCACAGCCTAACAAACACCTCAACTTCTGAGGCAAAACTTACAGGGGCTGGCACACTCTCCTGCATCTGTTCTGGCCAAGAGTTCCATCATCCAGGTGGACGGGCACGAGAGGAAGTGAAGCCAGGGAGGAGAGGATGCTCTTCCTTCCCACTGTTCAGTCTTTAGGGGCAGTCCTTTGAGTCTGCTGGGCAAAGAAACTTCTCTAATGCATGCTTACTTTCCATCGCAGGCTGTTCTGGCTGGCAAATCAGTTTGGAAGGGCACCATGTGCCTGTGAGATTCTGGACCTTGGAAAGTCCAGGTGTGACTTGCTCAAGGTTGAGTGCTTCCAGACAGATATCATCGAAAAACGCAAGGGCATAAAACAGGTTTTCATCTAAATGCTGAGAACTGAGTTTGGGCAGCTCAGGGCAAAGTCTTTCTACAGTGAAGACCACCACTGAGCCAGCCAAGGTCAGAGTCACTCCTTCATGGGCCTGTCTTCCTTGCTACTTTGAGAGGCACACAGAAAGTCATTCCAAACAGGCAGCTACCATGTGTTCTGCTCGTACTTAGAGGGAGCCCGGTGGCACAGGGCCTGTCACACACTCAGGGACTGAGCAAAAGGAGCTAGAGGATCCCTGCTCTAGGAGAGTTGTGATTGGATTGGACCAACTGGCCAGGTGGCTCTGGGAGTGTTAAGAGATTTGCAGGTTAGGAGGAAATCCCTGCCCATTTGGGCTTCTGAAATTGGGAAACAGACGGCCTGTTCTTTGCATCACTGGGTAAAGACCTATCACTTCCCCTCTTGCTGCTTGCGTTGGGCTGGTCTTGTGCCAAAGGCTCTCTTCTCTTGTTCCTGTGTTTGTTTGTTTTTTAGCATTAGTATGTATTCTGTAATGGAAATGTCCAGGGATGGCGAGTCTCTTAGAAACAACATTTACTTTTGGCATGTGTCTACTGGATGCTTTGTTACAACAGTGAAAGCACCTTACACTCTCTTGAGACTTGCCAATAACTAACCTTGTGAGGGAGAGGGAGTGGAAAGTCCAGGAGAAAGGTGTGGGGGCACCTGGGGGCTCCTGAGGTGGAACTGGAGCTGGGCCGAGTTCTTTAGACTTGGGGCAAGTCTCAGGCCACCACAGTGGTCCTCTCACTCATAGCCCCTCCTAGATCTGTCTCAGAGCAGAAACACTCATCATACTTCCCAACAGCAGAGCAGCTGTTCAGTTAGAGCTTTAGAGTAAGAAGTGAGGAGGCCACAGCCCTCTACCCTCTTCATTAGTCCCCATTTAAAATCTTTTCTTCTGGAGGGAAGGCAAAGGAAGAGTAACTTTTTTTGTATCCTTGATTTCTAGAAACACATTGATTTAAAGACTCAGTAGCTCTTCGTCTGGCTTCTTCTTTTCCTTGAAAGTGAAATAAGCCAAGAGTAAAGAGTATGTGTGGCAAGATACAAAGTACTTATACACATTGCTATCATTAAATGACATTACCTGGAGAGGACATTTTCTTGGATCTAGACATTTTTCTACTTCTAAACCTCTAAGCAGACCAGTATCCAGGACATGTGCTGGCTTTACCAGTCAGCCATGGTTTCTAGCCACTGACTACAGGCGAGCTGACCCCTAAACTCAGGATGAAATCTTCCATCACTCATACATGCACAGTCCTGGAAAAGGGGTCTTTCTGAATCCTGCCTCCTGCTCCTCCTCCAAAGCCAAGATTGCAGCACAGCTGTGGTAGGGCTTTGGGCAAGTGTTACAATGTCTAAGTGGCAGCCGGCCACTTCCCTAAATCCAGCTGCTCTGCCTGCATCCTCCAGACAGTCCCCTCCACATGGCCTTCATACTGCTCTTTTATAAAAAGCATTTGAACCATAAAAAAGCATGTTTTTGAGCAACGTGTTTGGTCAGCATTCAAGATACTCCTCTGCCTGGTTATTTTGAATCTCGATTCCTGTCATTTGAAGCAGCAAAACATCACATGACTCATCAGCTGATCTAACCACACATAAAACAGGATGTAGAGAAAATCTAAAAAAAAAAAAGGTAAGAAAAGGCCCTATTGCCTGCCCTTTCAAAGGCTAAATGTCTAAAATTAACTACACAAATGTCCAAAATAAGAGAACACATATAATGTAATCAGAATTATCGAAACTCCACGGAGAAGGCAGAAAAGGTAAACAAATCATTGGGTTTATTGTCAGATCTCAAAAGGGAAAAATATTGAAGAGACGAGACCTTGTTTTAAGTTTAGACTTGATTTTCTTCTCAAGAAGGGAGGTTAGCTCTAGTAGCCACTGGTGGTTCCCTGCTGGGATGAGCAATCAAGGTGGGCCTCCCAGATCAGTAAAACCAAAAATTCTCTTTGCCAAGTCCAAGTGGTTCCAGGAGATTTATAGCCAATAACTTCCAGAACATGTTAGTGATCATTTTTTCCCCCTCTGATTCTTTTGTAACCAACCAGGGTCTCTAAAGAAGACTGTATAAGATATGCATGTATTTTATAGATGGCTGTCCGCGACACACAGACTCAGCATACGTTTTTTATAAGTACCTCTTTTTAGGTTAGGTCACAAAACTTAAAGTGCACTTTACTAACAAGCCTTGACATCAGCTTCTGCTATACATATATTTAAACAAAAACGCACAAGAACTCAGAACCTTCCTTTCTCCAGAAGGGTCAGTGGTTTCTCTGGGTTAAAGAAGGGACGAGATGGGGACAGGCCAGCTAAAAATGACTGTATCAATCACTATTCAACTTAGTGCAGATTCAGTGACGTGGAGATTGGTTGTGACTGTAAGATTTAGAAGCGGATGTTGCCCAACTGTGAACCCAGGACAAAAATGGTGCCTTGAAACCACTGCAGCCAGGTGGTTCCCTGAAGTGTGGGGCCACAAACATGTAGGAACCAGTCTGAATGAACCAGTTATTGATGGCGAAGTTCAAACTACTCTCATGTGACAAAGGAGGTACAGGGTACACATCAACCCCAAACATCTGGCCCATTCCCACTGGGGTCCCACATCCATAAGGCTTAGATTCGAGGATATATTTTGGTTTGCTTAATGATATATTGGTAGGGTAACTATCTAAAGCTGGTATGACCATCAAAGGGCTTCGGGAAACTGGACAGAGCCACACACACGAGATTCTGTTTCTTACCAGCAAGCCGAGGCTCATCATTCAGGGAAGGACTTCCAGGCTAGCGACCTTGGGCCCAGAGCGTGACCTTCCACATCACACACCTCTCCAGCTTCCCTTGCTCACCTGTCCAGTGAGAGACCTAGGTCATTATTGCTAAGGCTCCTACCTGGTCTGACATTCTAGGAATGATCTAGGATTTAGAACATGGTACAGGATCCTACAACGCGGAAATAAATTTACCTCATTCATTTCAGATCTGAACATTAGTCACAATCCTTTTTTTTTTTTTTTCCTCCCACAAAATTAAGTCTACTGGGAGTCATTCCTCTACACATGCCATGGCTGTCAGCTCACGGGCAGGCTTTTCAGTTATCAAAACTGTGGGTTTAATTTAAATTGTTAAAATCAATCACATTTACATGTTTGTGTAGCATTTGATTAAAATTGACTGCAGAGGTCAGTATACAACATATGTTGCATTTAAACAAATGCTGTTTATGTATTTAATTAATAGATGTAAGTTTTTGCATTGTTAAGAGCATTTATATATGCTTTTTTTATTTTGGGGGTTTTCTTGGATTTGTACTCATTGTCAAATAGGTTTCATACTCTTAATTTTACTTTAAGTAAAGCTTAAACAGTTGGCATACAATTGAGATTGTTTTTACATTCTTGATTTTATTATTGTTTACTCAGCACAAAGTTACTTGGTTTCCTAATCCTGGCTACAATTTCCTTTCTTTTTCCCCCAAATTTACATGAGATATTAAAATTTTGCCCTTTGGTTTGGTAGCTAAAGGCTCTCCCCACTGGGATATTTCTCTAACACCCTGTCACATTTAAATATAACCTATTTCTTCAGATTTTATTCTGTATTACTTTTAACTTCAGTAATACCGATGCTACTTCCTGAACCTTCTCCAACTTCTCTACAGTCCTTCTAAAATGGGAGTACCGAAATTAGATAAGTGCTGGCAGTCTGCAAAGAGCAGAAGCTGAAAGAATTCCTGCATACAACCAAGCTTATTGCCATTGTTACATGAAAAGCCTTACCTCTAAAATCGGAACATCTGAGCCTCCAAGATGGTTTATTTTAGCCTCCTCCTGGGAGACTGTAGAAAGAAATCAGTAAGAGTATAAACATCGTAGGGACTTGCTTGAGGTTGCAGATGCTCTTCCACGTCTCCCATTAGCCCCCATATCCTTTTACCTCTGGAGTGCCCCCCTCTTACTGCCTTTAATACTGACCACGTTTCTGAAATCTGCAGAGGTCATCTCGGGCCAGCAGGTGGCATGGTGGTTGGGCACTGGATTCCCACATGGCCAATGACAGTTCAAGTACTGAACCTAGTGGCTTGAAAATCCCAATAAACAAACAAATACATAGATAGACAGACAAACTGACAGGTGTTTAAAAATGGGACCAGGAGATGGTGTAATAGACTTCCACACAGTCAACGGCAGTTTGAGCCCAAGACCCGGAGACTTAAAAGTCACGCCAGGCACGTGTGCCCAAGATCCCAAAAGGAGAATGGAGGAGAAAGGATTGCAGTGTGGCCATCCCCCCTAGAGGGTGATTTCTTGTTTTCTGTCCCTGTCTCTCTGGTGAGTGCACACGCCATATAGAAAAATCTCTTAAAAAAAAGAGATCATCTCTGCTTCCACCCATCATCTTACCTATGGCATGTCTTCATGCCTAGCTATGATGGCAGGGTGCATACTGTCCCCAGCTGTCTTAAAGACACTACAGAGGTGTGCGACTCCAAAATCATTTGTTTTCCCCATGGGGAGCAGTACTACCACAAGGGGCAAATCTGCACCTGCCCCATGCTTTCCTCTGACACCCATCCACGTGATTGGCATTCTCACCCACCTCTAGACCCCTGGCCATCAGTGGGGTCCTACCATCCCCATCAGCTCTATCTCCTAGCACCTCTCACTTCCATCCCTCCTTTTCTGTAGTCCCAGCAACTTAGTTCAGGAGACAATCAAGGAGAATCCCCCAATATAATGGAGGCGAACTATGCCCTTTCTCTTCTTTTTGTTTTTTACTAGAAAAATACTTTTTTTGCTATAGGATGCATGCGCTTACCAGAGACAGAAATCGCCCCCCAGGGGTGATCCATTCTCCTCTCAGGATCTTAGGCACACACGCATATGTGCCCAGCATGAATTTTAAGCCACTGGGTCGAGACTCGAACTACAGTCAACTATGTGAGAGTCCAATGACGTAGCCATCACACTGGTCCCAAAACTATGTCCTCTTCAAGTTACCCTTCTCGGCACTATTAAAGGCAGCAACGTTGGGGTGGAGGGGAGGTTGGCGATGCTTGCATTTTTAACTCTGCCCCCAGAAAGCTCTGGGTTTCTTACCTGCACAACGGAGGAAATACCATCCCGATTTCACGGTTCAATATGCCACTTTGAACAAAAAGGAAAACGTAATCCAGATCTGAGTCGTCTCTCTGTCTCTGCTCTCATTAGCTGGGAGCCAGGCAAGTGCCTGAACACCTCTCATTGACCGCTATTCCTCCAGATCTTTTCTGGTTCTAATCTACCACGGCATCGGGTCTCACGGAGCATGACTGATGGAGGAGGCTGCTGGGCCACACAGAAGCGCCTCAGCCAACCAATCTACGAACATTACTTCGGGTCTGCTTTCAACAAAGAAAAATGGCTACCGCTTTTTACAAAGCACAACAAAAGCCAATCTTAGGCTCAGAATCCCTGAAATCCACAGACCTTAATAGAATTCACAAATGTGCTAATTATTTTCAAACTCTGCGCTGTAATAAACACCTAAAATTCCTCCCACCTCTCTCATCTGATTCATGAGAAAAGCTCAGTCTGAAGGAAATGGCCAAGGAGAACTGGCTGTGTTCCCTCTGCTCCAGCCCTGTTAGGGCAGATGCCCGCGAGTCCATGTGTATGGGAGTAAAGGGTGCTCCCTGCACCATGCCTGGCAAAGCCAGGTCCCAGCCACGCTTCATTTGCCCTGCTCCCAAATGCCACCGCTACCACCCCTGCCCACATTTCAGCAGCCTTCTGTAGGGAGCATCCAGATCTGGACAAGGCGCTGACCTTTAAAGTAGATAGGGTCTTTGTGCTGACGCTGCAGGACGAGCGAAAGAACTAACGACATAAGCTTCGACTGCACTGCCGGGCAGTGTAAATTAAAGGAAGCTTCCGAAAAGGCCAGGAGAGACTAATCTAGAACCCCAGGACACGCGATGTTCCACAGCTGCAGCCGACAAGAGAAAAGATCTGGCTCTATCTTGTTTCTCCTCTCCCACTGCTCTATAAAATAGACCTGGGAAAGGCTCAGGGTCACGGTGATCTCCATCAGAGATGCCCAGACCGCCCGATCCCCGCTTTTCTCTACTTGTGTGTGTTCTTTCTGCATCCACCACCACTCCCACTCGAGGCCCAGGTCCACACCGTGCAGGCCAAGGCAGTTTCTCAATGCCTTTTACGTCCCTGACTTGTTCAGGGTCTTAAGCTCCTCGCATGCTTCTTCCCTCCTCTCACGCTGCTGTCTCCCGACTTCCCCATCCAGATAACACCACATGAACACTCACCTAGCAACCTAGTCCCTGACCACCCCTCTCCACCAAGTCACCAACTCCCTTCACTCCCGCCTCCCAGTACCTCACTTCTACCCTCCCTCTTTACTAGTCCTCGTGTCTGGATGCCACAGAAACCTCAAGGACGGTCCCCCTTCTCTGGGCCTGTCACCTGGACTACAATGTCAACAACACCTTCTGAAGTTTTACAGCACATACCCCTGCTCCTAGCTATCTGACTGCTCCCCCATCACATCTCACGTACGGCAGGCTCGGTTAGAACACTCTGGCCTGAGGAGTTTGAGTTTTCAGACTGGCTCTTCCTCTCACTGAAGGCACTGGCTTGTTGCAAGGCTGGTCTACACCTGCAGGGGTGTGCGCAGGCTACACTGGGCTATGTGTAGAAAACCCAGCCAGAGAGGATGGCACCAATGCCCATGAGAGGCAACAACTCCTGATGGTACTTTGGCTGCCTACTCCGGGAGTCTTGATTCCAACTCTTTAATCCGTCACCCACAATCAGGGCACAGAGGACCAAGAGCAGATGTTTAAACATAGAATTTGTAGAAACGGTTTCTCTGCAGAAAGCAGTACTGAGTCCCACCCCTCCTCAGGAGTATTTGTGTATGCACATGTCACAGGTGAGGATCCCTTCATATCCCTGGTCTAGAGAGCTCTGGGAGACATGCAGAGACTGAAATTTGCACCTACAGTGATGGGGACTCCACAGACAGGTGTCTGACTCACCTGTCAAATCTGAGCGAAGAGAGGCACTGGGGCTGACTAGCACACCCCAAACTTGACAGGGCGAGGGAGGAAAGCAAACCTGGGCTGCAGAGATCACCAAGCTGGCCTGGGGGTCATCTCTGGGCCTGTGCAGCAGAGCTACTTCTAGGAGTGAACAGAACTCAGCAGAAAGCGGCTGGAGGTATCACTGGACTCCTGGGAGCTGCAGAGGAGGAAGTGGGTCCAAGGAGAGAGCAGCACCACACTTGGGGAGCTGCTGATGAGAAGTGAGATGGGGAACAGCACTCCATAGAACTAAGCACTGGCCAGACCCAGGAAGTGAGGCCAGTTTAGGACAGTAAACATCAAGAGTTCAGGTTGGGGCCGGCAGGTGGTGTGGCGGTTAAGGTGATGGATTCCCCACATGACCGACTATGGTTCAAGTCCCAGATCTAGAGGCTTATTTTCTCACTCTCCTGTGTGTCTCTCTTATATAACTGAAGAATAATAAATAATTTTTTTTTTAAAGTTCAGATCTTTGCTCCCTCCCTTGCCCAGATATGCCCTCCTGTCCCAAATCAGAAGGGCCAGACAAGGCAGTGTTTTTAGTTGGCATTGACTGTTAAACCAAACAGGACATTCTAACTTCTGAATCAGAATAGCATTTGGCAACTTACAATGACCACGATTTTTTTCTAATACCCGTGAGTGCTCAGAAAAATCATACGATACCAGGTTGACTTTTCATTAAGGAGTGGGGAGGATATCCTCCTGTTAAAACACATCTTGAGGGACCAGCAGTTAGCGTAATGGCTATGTCGCTGGACTCCCATGTAGTCGACCGCGGTTCGAGTCCCGGACCCAGTGGCTTAAACTCACGCTGGTCATATGTGCATGTGTGCCCAGGATCCCGAGAGGAGAATGGAGGAGAAGGGATTGCGGCGTGGTCATCCTCCCTGGGGGGTGATTTCTCGCTTTCTATCTCTGTATTTCTCTGTCTCTCTCTGTCTGTCTGACAAATGCACGTGCCCTATAGCAAAAAGAAAAAAAAACTCTCCAAGAAAAGAAAGAAAAAAATAACACATCTTGAACAATGGAAGACAAAAATGGTGGCTTTGGAATTCCATCCCAGCAGTCTTGCTGGTTTAGCTCACTTGTTACAAATGCGAATGAGCTCCCTGAAGGCTGGGGGGGGGGGGGGGGAGGGAAGCTGAGGCTGGGCCTGGGGAATGGGAAGGATGAGAAGACAAGGCCCTGACCCGCATAGCCTTGCACCCTCAAGCCCGGAACTATACGTGGCCCAGAACTGGCGCTCTTTGGTGAATGAAGACATTCGTACTTTCCTCCCCTAAAGATGTTCTAGCCCAGGATACCTGCTTCACAGCCTCCTTCTGCATCCTTTTGTATTCGTTTCTCTCTCCTCACCCCTGCACAAGGCTAAGCCCTCCATGAACTAAGATAGCCTGCATGAGTGCTTGTCACTTATAACCAAAACCCAACACTGATTCAGAATCACCCTTCAGTCTGCTTTCCCTTCTTGCTGCTCTCACTCCTACAGAGTTTCTTCTGTGAAATACAGATACAAAAAGAAAATGTAGTAGAAAATATAAATAAAAGCAGTTAGCAAAGGACATTAACAGATGGCTCCCAGAAAATGACCTGCAAATGGTTTATACAAACAAAAACATACTCAACCTCACGAAAGCAAAGAAACACAAACTGAACTTCCATCTATCACTTCAGGAGAGATCAAAACATCTGATAAAACTCATGTTGGCAAGGGCCAAAGATCGGTCTTCATCCTCTCCAGTGGAACGTCAATCAATGGGACCACTTTACAGGACAACTTGGCGAGCTATCTCAAGAATAGAGCACTAGACAGAGTAATGTCAGGGGCAAAGAACACGACTAGTCAGCTGAGCCCAGGGGGAGGTTATACTAAAGGAGTGGGAAGGCCAGGTAAACAATTCACAAAAACTGTACAAAGAAGGCCCTGAAGGTTTTGAGTAAGACAGAAGTGGCATATGGAAACATACTATATACATCCCAACTCTTCTGAAACACACAGAATATAATGGTTGTAAAAATATTCAGAAGGGCTTCCACAAGACTCACAGTCTGCGTCCATCTTGCTCTCTCCTCCAGGGGGAAAGCCCTGGAGGAGGAAATGTAAGAAAGACTACGCCCAGAGCTGAGCAGAGGAGCATCACATTCCTAGGTACAGTTCCAGGAGCCTGAAGCATTCAAAAGACCGAAGAACACTTGGCCCCCAGCAGGCTCTTCCGCAGCAAACGCACAGCGACCCGGGTCAGCACAGTGGCTATGGCCTTGCTTTACAGGCCTGGGGAATCTTCTGGACCTCTGGGAAGTGCTGGCACCTTACTTCATTCACATCACCCCGGAGATAGACTGTGCAGGGTGGCACTGAAGAAACCAAGATCCAGAAAGGCTCATAACTTACCGAAGTTCAGCCCATCGGCGAGTAGTGGGACTGATACTGAATCCTGACCAAAGTCTAACCTACTGCGTCTAATTCTGAGGGGAGCACTTACTATGCGTTAGGCATTGTGGCAATCATTTCATCTCATCTAACTCTTGAACACTTCCCAATATCACCTCCCCAAGTCCCAGATTCCTCCGCTTACAATCGCCAGGGCTGAGGTCATGAGTTGGCCACCTGGAGGTCTGCCTGGGGTCTGGAAAGTTAAAGCACAATCTGCCAAAGTCCTCAAAGACAGGCAATGAACCACAGCACCACAACCAAGCTTCTAAGTTTATTTTTAGTCATTTATTTTTACAATCATCCACAGCCACGTTTGCTGATGGGATCCATGGCACAGCCCCGGAGCCAGTTTGGCCAATGACGGTGAAGACGAGAGACTCAGTAAGTGACAAAAGAAACTCTCACCCCCAAGAGCCAGGCATCTGGCCGCGTGTGCAGGTGAGAAGCACGGCTCAGCTGCAGTCTGAGGCATATCTTTCAGTGCAGACAAAATTTCTGACAACCTAACAGTGTAAACAGGAGACACTGCTAACCAAGCCAAGATGAGCTCAGCCAGCTTCATGCGGGTGTTACCTGCTGGTCTCCTTTCACATCGGCTTCCCCCAGGGAGAAGAACACTCACCACTGGCAGAAGTTCTTCAGTTGTTGTTCTCTCTAAATTTGTAATAAAGGCAGGAGCTGCTAAAAATGCAGGAAACAATACCAAGACATTTTTACAAAAACACTTTGAGAAGAGTGTTCATTAAAGCACATCCGTCTTGCTTTGTTCCCACATCAAAATGCTCAGAAGTAACTATCACTGTGGACAGATGCAGTTCCTTAAGGGGTACCACATTTTTAGCACCGTTTGTATGAGGACGGCGGCAAGGCAACTGTTTGCAATATGTACATGAGACTCCTAAAATCAAGCAAGAAAAAATCATTTTGAAGTTCAGAATTAAACTCAACCAACCCCTGGTTACTAGGAAAACAAATGCCAAGACTAAATATTTCAAGCTCCATGTCCCTTCCTTGTATTGACTCTAGTTTTGGCAATTTCATGCCTAACCCAAATTAATGGCCCCAAAATCAATGAGGTTAACTGAGATAAAACTCTAATAAGTGTTCTCCTCCATTAATACTAATGAATGCTATTAATGAGCATTCAGAATGCTTAAATATATAGGTGGTCATAAGCCTTAGGAAAAGACATACATAATAAATGATTTATTGCTATAACATTTCAATACAATTAATATATCTATTCTTTCAGACTTAATGGCCAATCTATATATTTTAATTTTATATAATAACCCATTCCATCATTACCAATAATAAATTTTTGATTTACCAAAATAAAAAAAAAAAGCCAATCACATGGACAGCTTACTTCCACCTTCACAGAATACTGCTGGGTCCCAAGCTGTACGCTGTGACTACAGACCTTCCGTACATACATGTACGTGCATGTGCACATGCATACACACACACACACACACACACACACACACACACACACACCCCTCCTGACCAGGCAGAGCCCACCTTGCCCCTACCACTACTGACTTCCAGGAAAAGAGCAGCTGAACAGCTGAGTTTTGCCCTTTTCATGGCTCCCAGTGATAAACTGAATTACAAGAACAGTGTAATTACAAGAACAGTACGCAGCTTGGCACTGGCTCCCTTGGTCTCTCCACCACACTACATCACAAACAAGGTTTCCCAAAATGATATCATACTTCTGTAAAATACAGGACTTAGATTTTAGAAATACGAATTTGTAGATATCATGCATTAAGTCCTTCCATCACTCCAGTTGCTATTCTTTTATAACTTCAGCACAGGAGGTCTTTCAGGCATCTGTTAATTTGTTTTTAAAGGGCATTTTAAAATTTATTCTGTAATCAGTTCCTTCTTTAATGTACTTTTTATAGTTCCTCAGGCCATTTTTAAATTACTCAATCTTGTACCCTGCCTTTGCCAAACTCTTCGGAGACTGTTTTACACACATTCCAGAGTCACTTCACACACATTGAGGACTTTCTTTTTACTCTTTTTAAAGTAGTCATAGATCTTAAATAAAGGCACAGATTTTTAGGTATACCTACTAGTAAGTTTCCCTGATGGTTTCTCAAAGTACTTTCTGGTTTTCAAAAAGATGTACTAGCAAAGTATTGCCAAAGAAAGAGAGATAGAAAAATGATCAAATCATGTTCAAGCATCAGAAGAGGATGCGGACAGGAAGTCCAAGTAAGTGCTACGTACACAGAGGGCAGGACTGCTGTATCACTAAGGCATTACAGCACTTCATTATTACCTGGAAGACCATCAGATAGCAGATTACTAACTCTTAGGTAAAGTAGCACCTTGAGGCGAGGGGTACAGGAAGAAAAACTGCAGGCTTTACAAGAGAAACAAAAGACTACCACCAAGCACACAAAAACCCACCAAAGTTTCTTCCAACAGAAGTGTTAACAATTTACATGGCCTGAGATCTTACATGATGGATTTTACCTAAAACTGAAGTGGGGGAAATAACAAAAGAATACAAAGGCAGCATCTGTTTTCCCAAGCAAAGAAAATCATGGGCAACCTCTTGGCCTACTGGTTAAGCAAGCTAGATCCCACACAGTCAACTGAACAGTTTGAATCCCAGCCTTGGCAGCTTGAAAAAACACAGCATGTGTGCATGCACACCCCAAATTCTGACAGGAGGGAGAAATGAAGGAGAAGGGACTGCAGTGTGACCAGGCCACACTGGGGGTGCTCCCTCCCGCTCTGTCTCTCTTGGCAAGTGCACATGCCCTCTGGCTAATTTTTTTTTAAAAAGAAAAATCTTATCTGTCATTAACTGAATATATAATAGTGCAATAAAGGTGTAAATGCCTATAGAAAAAAAAAAACAGAATTAGTCCTACTTCATGCATTTAAAACATTTTCACATATGTCATATTCTGAGGAAGAGGAATGACAAACATTTCAGACCAAATCCCACAGATGCCCAAATCCTAAGTTTGAGGCCATGTACTGGCTTCTGGTTCTCTAAGACTGTATGGCCGTTCCATGTGTATGAGTGAAATCGACAGATGTTTCTAGGTAGAAGCAGCTCAGGAGGTGAGAAGGGTAGTCTGAAAAAGCCATTTTATGAAAAAGGCAATTCCATGGAACATGACACAGGGACATTCTACTAGGTTGAACTGTTCCTTAAATGAGCTCAAAGAATAAGTCATATCTCCATAAAGGGGAGAGGGAGATAATTTTCTGCCAATACCATAAGGTCCAAAAACCTCTAAAATCATACAAAAACCTCTGGGATAAAAAGCATAGAATAGCTCTGGGGCCAGCAGGTGACATGGAGGTTAAGGCACTGGAACCCACATGGCTGACTGCACAGTTTGAGTCCAGGACCTAGCAGCTTAAAAACACATCGGGTGCGTGTACACGCATGCCCAAAATACCAAGAGGAGAATGGAAGAGAAGGGACTGCAGCATGGCCAACACCACTGTAGGGTGATTTCTCACTTTCTCTGTCTTTACCAAGGACACAGCCCCAGGAACCAGCAGTTAGTGTAATGGCTATGTTGCTGGACTCCCATGTAGTATACTGCAGTTCACATCCCGGACCCGGTGGCTTAAAACTCACGCCAGGCGCATGTGTGTGCGTGCCCAAGATCCCGAGAGGAGAATGGAGGAGAAGGGATTGCGGCGTGGGCATCCCCCCTTGGGGGGGGGGGGGTTCCTGCCTTCTGTTCCTCCGGCTCTCTGGCGAGCGCACGGGCCCTATAGCAAAAACCTCTCCAAAAAAAAAAACAAAAACAAAAACCAAGGACACAGCCCCTATAGCAAAACTAAAAAACAATAAAATAAAGTTCCTGCTGCCATCTCTCGTGCTGGAACACTTTATCACTGTAAAGATCCTTTAAGTGGACTATCCTCCTAAATCCCTTTTTAAGACAGGGTCTCATTATGTCACTACCCTCCTCCCTGAGCTTCCAGAGGAGCTGGGACTACACGCATGCACTACAGCACCAGGCTTTCGGAGTGGGCCAGGAATTCAACCAAACCTCCCACGTGGCCTCGGTACACCACCATAGCGGGGTCCTGAGTCCACTTTGATACCAATTGGGTACTTTTTTTTATCTCAGTTCAGTTTCCATCCTGTTGATGTTGCTAACCAGTCCAAGACCAAGAATGAGAAATGGATTTAAGACTCTTGGTAACTAAAGTTGCATATCACAAAGGTGTGTTGATTTTTCCCTTTATGAGAGACAGAGAGAGAGTGTAAGAGAGAAATGGAGGGAGAGATTTTTTTTTTCCCCACAAGGTCTCACCATGTTATAATGCTCTTGCCTAGGAATTGAACCTGGACTTCATATGTGGCTTCCAGCCTCCCAAGCAGCGTGCTACCTGTACACCACCACGGCTGGGCCACAAGTGGTATTTTTAAAATTGGCCTATCATTTCTGTTTCCTGAGGTACTATTTCCCTAAATGTTTGCTTCTCTGATGATATGAGTTCACGAAGGCTGGATGACTGATAGTAGAGTCTAACAAGGCCTTAGGTCAGAAAGCAACATAAAATAAACATGCCCTTTAGAATTTTTATCAATGTGATGCTGAAGATTAGAACTTCCGCACATAAACAATATCGTATAAAGAAAAAGAAAAAAATTATGAATTATATGTGATTAGATGTCAACAACTTCTCAGAGGACCAGTTCAACTTCACTAAGATTAGAATATTTTCAGGGCCAGCAGGTAGCATAGTGGTTTAAAGTGCTGGACTCCCAAATGGCTTACTGCGGTTCAAGTCTCAGATCTGGTGGTTGGAAACATGTGAGTATGTGTGAATTCAGGCCCAAAACCTCGAGAGGAGAATGGAGAAGGACGATTGTGGCATGGCCATCCACCTGGGGGTGATTTCTCACTTTCCCTCTCTCTCTAGGTGAGCACATGTGCCCTATGGTAAAAAAAAAAAAAAAAAAAAAACTTAAAAAAAAATGAAGAAAGAGATTAGAGTATTTCCAAATGCAAAGATGGAGCCAGTGGTAGCACAGTGGAGCACAACTGGATCCATGGGAGAAGAGACCTAGGGTTCGTACCCAGGACCTCCTAGAGCATGTCAGGTATATGCCTATGGTCCAGGCCAAATCACACTGCGGGGAGATCGCAGCAGGCAGACTGTGTTGGGGATACGTATCTCTCAATCCCTCTCACTTATAGAAAAAATAAATTTAAAAACGTGAAACAGATGATCACAAGTATTATTAAAATTCAAAAGTGTACATGAATCAGCGGTCAATTCAATGTACCCGAAGGCACAGATCCCTACTGCGATATACGGTCTAACTACTTCAAGTTGGGCTCTAAAACTGTTCAAAGATAAACGGCTACGGATGGCTCGGAAATAAGCTGGCGTACAGTTACAGAGACCGACGTGAAGCAGCGAGGACAAGTCGCGAACACTAACCCAGCTTCTAGTTACCTCCTTATTCCAAGGAATACAAACTCTCTTCAACACACTTACCCACATTCAGAACAGAATCTGATTCCAGCACTCTAATCAACAAACATCTAGCAAAATAGGGTAAATACTACGAGGTAATGGGAAAAGTACTAAAGTAACAGTCTGAATGGTTTTGTTCATCCTGAGTTTTCTTAACTAAGAGTTCATTTTTAATGAAAAGTAAAACACATTTTCAAAGGAGGTTTTTTCTTTCCCCAAAAACCAATTTGACAGCTTATGAACTATATTAAACTAGACCAAAGATGTTAATTGTTATAAAATGAACCTCATTACTTCTGAGAAACACCACCTTCACAAATGTTGGGCCAGTTCAGGTGCTGCCAACAGATATGATAGAGTGATGTGTCCGGATCCTGGGAACACTCCACTGTCCCAAGATGATTCAGCCCTAAGGCAGACAGGCCACAGTCTGCAGGGCTGCCCCTCGCCAACCACTGGCCACCATCCCAGTCCATGCTGAGCAAGAAACTGCTCAAGGCCATGTGTGCTGCCTTCCTCAGGCTTCCCAAGCCGGATGAAGGGCATGTGCGTATCAGCCAGACTTACACTCGCACGTACTACACACTCAGCTTAGATGGAGTACTGTTACTCGTCCTCTGCTACCAGATGAGTTTCATTTGGTAATAGACGTACCCTTAGGTACAGCATGGACATGGCACAGGAGGACTGGGGTCCAGCTTGGCCCCAACTCTGAACTTAGATCAGTGACCAAATCACTTGGCCTTAGTTTTCTCCTGTAAAAACACAGATGGACATAAACTCTGCTCTCACTATCCACTCTTGAACCTATGGAACTTCAGACTACAAGCATGAGCAGTGTTCATCCATACTGACAGGGCAGCACCAACACCACGCCCCAGACTGCAACTTCTTGGGGATGTCAGACCCCGTCATAGTCACACACAGCAAGTAGTTCTGGGTTCTCTCACCACGGCTTTCTACGGTTCCTCCAGTCTTCAAAAGAGCCTTGAAATAATCCACCTTTGGACCCAGCTCTTAATCTTCTATGAGAGTGCATGCTTAAAATAGCTTTAAATAGTATGTAAATCTAAACCATTGTTCTTTCTTCCATAAGAAGTTGGAGATGAGACTACCAGAGGCTGTTCTACTGCACCACTGGTAGACCCACCCCAGAATTACACCACTTGGAAGCAGCTTGCACAGCAAGAGCTCTACAGAGATCCATATTCCCCACCACACACATACAAATTACCATCTTTAAAAAAAAAAAAAAAAAAAAAAAGCCAGTTTCCCCATTAAAGGGTTTTTTTTTGCGCAACAAAGAAAAAATTCTTCTCCAAAATGAGTCTCCTGATACAAAAGGGTTTGCTTTATGGAGAGGATGTAGTTTGCACCTTCCACAGGTGTGCTCTGAAGGCCCCCACTGAAACATATTGCATCACAGATGAGGGAAAAGACTTGGTTAATTCTTATTATCAAAAGCTAGTCTTCAGAACATCCCAGGCCAACCTGGCTTCCAAAGCCCCAAGAGTTCTCTTAGATTGTCCTTAGGAATCCCCAGGCCTGAGGCCCCAGCCGAAGAGCTGCCAGTGCACCTGAGCCATGTCCTAGGCCATTTGGGCACGTGTGTCACAGACTCGTCTCTTCACATACTCTGACAGGGAAAAAGCCAGTTTCCCCATTAGAGAGTTTTGCTTTGAGACACAAAGAACAAATTCTTCTCCAAAATGAGTCTCCTGATACAAAAGGGTTTGCTTTATGGAGAGGATGTAGTTTGCACCTTCCACAGGTGTGCTCTGAAGGCCCCCACTGAAACATATTGCATCACAGATGAGGGAAAAGACTTGGTTAATTCTTATTATCAAAAGCTAGTCTTCAGAACATCCCAGGCCAACCTGGCTTCCAAAGACCCAAGAGTTCTCTTAGATTGTCCTTAGGAATCCCCAGGCCTGAGGCCCCAGCCGAAGAGCTGCCAGTGCACCTGAGCCATGTCCTAGGCCATTTGGGCACGTGTGTCACAGACTCGTCTCTTCACATACTCTGACAGGGATGTTGTAGTGCCGATCGTCCTCGGCGATGAGCGTCACCACTGGCCAGTCCTTGGGTGGGTCAGTAGGGTAGACTGTGACGAACTCTTCAGTGTTGTACTTGGAGAGCCGGTATACCTGGATTGTATGGCGCACAGCGTAGGCAAGAAGGAACATCTCAACCTGGAAGGAAAAGGGCAAATGTGTGTTCTGAGGGAAACCACAATGAAAGATGTGGCTTAACGCCTTGCCCCATCCATAATCCCAGACAGTGCAAATGCTAAGCAAGCCTTTTCTCCTCCCCTGTGGGCCTAGCCCCAGTCCTCACCTACATGAGAAAAGCAGATCATCAAGAATGGATCATATGTCTGATAAGGAAACGATATCCAGAAAACCCAAAGATCTCTTACAACACAACACTTTACAAGTAAAACAAATAGCCAGTTTAAAAACTGGGCAAAGGTAGGTCAGCAGGTAGGTCAGCAGGTAGCGTGGAGGTCAGGTGGCTAGATCACACATAGGTACTCTATGGTTTGAGTCCCGGACCTGGAGGTTTGAAAATCATGCAACGCAGGGCCAGCAGGTGTCATGGTGGTTAAGGGCACTAGACTCCACATAGCTGACCACGGTTCAAGTCTTGGACCTGAAAGGCTTGCTTTCTCTCTCTGTTCCTCTCTGGTCAAATTAAAAATAAATAAAGTTAAATTAAATAATTCTTAAAAAAAAAAAAAAAAGAAAATATCAAAGAAAATTATACTGTGCACATGTATGTGCATGCCCAAAATCCAGAGAGGAGAATGGAAAAGAAGGGATTGTGGCATGGCCATTCCCCCAGGGGGGTGATTTCTCACCTTCCCCCTCTCTGTCTCTTCAGTGAGCACATGCATCCTACAGCAAAAATCTAAAACAAAACAAAAATATTAAACAAAGGATTTAAATACATATATTTTCCAAAGAAAATATATGGCTAACAAGTATAGGAAAAGATGTTAAAAATTGTAAGTCATATAAGAAATGCAAATCGAAACCATGATGAACTACTACTTCACACTCATTAGAATGGCTATAATCAATAAGATAATGAAGAGTAACTGCTTAATAAGGATGGGTTTCCTTTGGGGTAATGAAACATTTTGAGACTATCCATTTGGAAGTCATGCAACACTGTAAATGTATTATCAGTGAGTTGAACACTTTAAAACGGTTAATTTTATGTTATATGAACTTCACCTTAATTTTTATTTTTTTGTCTCAATTTTTCAAAAAAAGACCATAATCAGTGTTACTGAAGATGTGGAAAAGTGGAGAGACTCTGATACCTCGCTGGTAAAAAAGTACTGGTGCTGGGGTCGACAGGTGGCGTGGTGGTTAAGGGCACTGGACTCCCACATGGCCGACTGCAGTTTGAGTCCTGGACCTGGTGCCTTCTTTTCTCACTTTCTCTCTCTCTCTCTCTCTCTCACTCTGTCCCTCTCTGGTCAAAATTAAAAATAAATGAAGTTAAATAAAATAATTCTTTAAAAAAAAATGTACTGGTGCAACTGCTTTAAAAAACAGTTTGGCAGCTCTTCAAAATGTTAAATTACCACATGATCCAGCAGTTCCACTGCTAGGTATATATAAACCCAAGAAAACAAAAAATATATATCCACACACACACACACACACACACACACACTGCACACAAATGTTCATAGCAGAATTTACTCATAGTAACTAAAAGGTAGAACAAGCCAAATATTCATCGAATGGATAATGGATGAATAAAATATGATATATCTATGGTGGGATACAGTCACTAAAAGGGAAGGAAGCACTGATACATGCTGCAAAATGGATGAACCTTAAAAACATGCTAAACAAAAGAAGCCAGCCACAGAAGACCACATATTACATGACTCCATTTATACGCAGCTGGCGTAATGGCTATGTTGCTGGACTCCCAGGTAGTTGACTACGGTTCAAATGCCAGACCCAGTGGCTTAAACTCATGCCGGGCGCGTGTGCGTGTGTGCCCAAAATCCCGAGAGGAGAATGGAGGAGAAGGGATTGCGGTGTGGCCATCCCCCCTGGGGGGGTGATTTCTCGCTTTCTGTCTCTCTGTCTCTGTCTGTCTTTCTGGTGAGTGCACATGCCCTATAGCAAAAATCTCTCCAAAAAAAAGAACCTTGTGGGATGATAAAATGGCCTAAAATTAAACTGTAATGATGGTTGCAAAACTTTAAAAAGATGTGTTTTATGGTATGTAAATTACAATTCAAAAAAGCAGCTATTAAAAAAAAGAATGGACACATTACAGAAGACCCTGATAAGAAGATCTCAGAACTAACTTCAGTCTACTAAGCAATCCATGTTCTACTAGGCTTTTCACTATTATAGTTCAGAAATATAATTAACCCACTTTATGTGGACAGATTAAATTTTTTATTCATTTATTTTTGTCCATGAGAGTTAAGAGAAAAGAGAAAGACCAAGAAACAGGGCACCCCCATGCCATAATCCACCTCCAGCCTGAGGCAGTCCAGATCACAGACAGGCTCAGTATGCTCAGGGATCCCAGAACATGAAACCGGGACCTTTTCCATATGAGTTCAGTTCTCATACGACTGCACCACTGCCTGGCTCCAACAGGCGATTTCTGAAAAGAATTTATCATCCATCCTGCCTGACTCTGCAGTAACCAACAGCCTTCACTC
>NW_006203687.1:206517-227638 GCF_000334495.1 Tupaia belangeri chinensis
CCCTAAAAACAATATACTAGAATCATACCCTGCAGGACAGCTCAGAGGGGGACCTGAGTCAGTTCTCCAGTCCTTGCAGTATCTGTCCTGGCACTTGGGTCTTTCCAGGAAAAGGCAGGCAGAGACTCAGAACGTAAGCAGGAAGGTGGCACACGGGATGGACAGCCTGTCTAATGCTACCTTAGTGGTGGACTATTCCACTGGGAAGGAGGGTAAGTCATAGAGTTCTTAGGGAAATGTAATGAACACACCAAAGAGTGCACAGTGTAGTAATGTGTGGTGACTCATGGGACTGGCTTAAAGGACAGTGCTGAACTGAGTCTCTATGTAAAACTTCAAACTCAGCATATCTATACACAATCCAAGACCAGGCTGGGCTCTTGTGGCTGAGGTGACTTCGTTTCTATTTTTAATTATTTTATTTTTAAACTTTTATTTATTTTATTTTGACCAGAGAGGGAGGGGGAGGGTAGGAGGGAGATGGGGAGAAGAGGAGAGAGAGAGAGAGAGAAAGTGAGAGAGCAAGCTGCCAGGTCCAGCACTCAAACCACGGTCATCCATGTGGGAGTCCAGCTGCCTTGACCACCATGCCATCTGCCGGCCCCCCTTCATTTATATTTTTAATGTAGGTACAGCTGCCAAGATTAATCAAGACCCTTCAGATGACTCTTCCAAGTACTTCATTTATTTGTTGCCTCCTACAGCCGAGGGTACTAATTCTACCATGCTCTGCAAAAGAAAGTCCAGGCTAAGGTAATGGTAGTGTTTATAAAATATGTCCGCAAGAGAGGACCAGCAGGTGGCATGGTGGTTAATGGCACTGGATTCCCACAGGGCAACAGCGGTTTGACTCCCTCCCTCCCTCCCTCTCTCTGGTCAAGTTAAAAAATAACAACAAATGGAATTAAATAAACAAGTAATTCTTTAAAAGAAAAAAAACAGTATGTCCACAAGGGCCAGCAGGTCACATGGTGGTTGGGGCACCAGATTCCCTCATGGCCGACTATGGTTTTCCCGGAGCCAGCAATTTCAAAACCATGTCAGGCATGTATGTATGAGTTCCAAGAATCCTGGAAGGAAAATGGAGGAGGGGATTACAGTGTGGCTATCCTCCCTCTGGAGTTATTTCGTACTTTCCCTCCCTCCCTCTGTGTCTCTTGAGCAAGCACATATATCCTATGGCAAAAACCTAAAAAAAAAAAAAAAAAGAAAATTTATATACACACACACACACAATACATACATATAATACATATATTTTACATATTAGGTCACTGGGAAAGTCATGATGTCTTTTTCTATGCAAAAATGTGTCATGACTTTCCAGATGTCCCAATATACAAGTCCACAGTTCTTTGATACTCCCCACTTCAGGAGGCTGAGCCTAATTCCTTCCTTCATGAATAGAACAGACTTGGGAACCAGCAGTTAGCGTAATGGCTATGTCGCTGGACTCCCACATAGTCGACCGCGGTTCGTGTCTCGGACCCGGTGGCTTAAAACTCACGCCGGGCGCGTGTGCATGCGTGCCCAAGATCCCGAGAGGAGAATGGAGGAGAAGGGATTGCGGCGTGACCATCCCCCCTGGGGGGTGATTTCTCGCTTTCTGTCTCTATGTCTCTCTCTGTCTGTCTGGCGAGCACACGCGCCCTATAGCGAAAACCTCTCCAAAAAAAAAAGAATAGAACAGACTTAATACTTGCTCCTAGCAAACAGAACATGGTGTGAGTGATGAGTGATTTCCAAGATCAGACCATGAAGGCACGGCAGCTTTCCATTCCCTGCTCTCTTCTTGGAGCCCTGAGAGAAGCCAGCTGCCATGTCATGAGGACAATCACACAGCTCTGTGCAGATGCCCATGTGGCAAGGAACTGAATCCTCCTAATTACTAACTAGAAAGTGAGGCCTCCTGCCAACAGCCCCTTAGGGATCCAAGCTGGAAGCAGATCCTCAGCCCCAGTCAAGCCTTCAGATGACTGCAGCCTGGAACAAGATGCAATGCAACTCACAAGACCCTGAACCAGAAACACCCACGCTGCTCCCAAAATTCCTGACCATTAATAACTGAGAGATCGTGTTTGACTAAGCAGCTATGTTCTGGAGCAGTTCACTCCCAAAGGCACAACTCACTTGTTCAAGGCCACCAGTGTGTCCCACTTGGTTCAGGTGATTCCTCAGCAGCTGTTCAGGGTCATTTGACGTGTCTCGAGCAAACAGGAGCACAGAGAAAAATGGTACGTCCTTTCCTTTTTCTTTATCATCATATAGTTCAATGGCTCTGTTTAGCATTAGAAATTTTATAGCTTCATAGAGGCTGTATTCCTCTTCTTCATTTGTGAACAGTTCATCACAAGCTATCTGTCTGGCTTCGGCAGTTCTCATTTCAGCCAAACCTACCCACTGAAATAAAGTTATGTAATAATTAGAATTTTTGTTCTCAAAGTCCCTGGTATACTTCCATACTATGAGCATAAAGTATTTTCAAAAGTAGGCAACCATGGGTCATGTACCAATGCTTACAATGTTCTACTTTCCAGCTTAAACAATGGTATTCTTTAGATGTGCAAACTCCTTATTCAGCTTTTTTCCCCCATTAATTTGAAACAAAAGTGCAATGCAATAAGAAGCACTGGGGCTATGACGTGGATATTCTGACTCCCCTAACTCTCAAGGCAACGAGACTGAACATGTCAATCAAAGATACCTAGAGAAAAGCTAACATGCATGTGTGGAGCCTGTGTGAAGCTGTGAAGGGAAACTACAGTTTCTCCAGGTCTGAAGGGGTTACTGGGACAGTTACCACCTGGAAACACAAAAAAATGGGAGACAAGCAAGCAAGACTGTGGAGTCTCCTGAGTATTAGTTTACTAAGTTTACTTCTCTATCCTCTTAAAAATATACATGAACTGCACAGGAATAAATCCATACATGACATTCTCATTGATTGCTGAATAGGAATAAAGCAGGTCCAGGCTAGTGGCACAGTCAGTAACAAACTGAACTGCAGTGCCCAGTCAGTCTGAAACACTGGGCACACACCTGGGGGAGAGGGAGGGCGGTGTGATGAGACCTTGGCAAGGGTGCTTTTCTCTCACACACACACGTATGCTCCATGAATAAAAACAAATTTTTAAAGCAGTGCTAAATATTCAGCCAACATAGGCAAACTTTTTAAGTGAACAAAAAAACCCTATAAATATACAGTGAATAAAAGATACCAACATAAATATCAGTCCCTACAAATAACCAACGCTACCTTCAAAAACCATTATGGATTTTAAAGGGTGAACTTTAATGGGAATGACTGCACCACAGAACTCTCGCCAGTATTTGGGTTGAAAGCTGTAATATGCTGCCTACATCTCACATTTTCCAGAAGCAGACCAAGCTGGCAGTCAGGAGCACGGCTCTAGAGTCAGATGGTTGGAATGGATCAAGGCCTCGCCACTGAGCAGCTATTGGCTTTTGCAGGGCATTTAACTGTGCTTTAAGTTTCCTGATCTACAAAACAGGGCACAATACCTTGCTAGCTGGAAGAATTAAGCAACACAAGAAATCTTAGTGCAGAACCTGGCAGAGAAGTGGTGTTAGCAATGCTGGCTCAGACTATTGGTGCATCATTTTAATGTTATCGTAAACTGGTGTCACTTAAACATACCCAAAAATAGAGTAGACAAGTCTCATAAAACAGAAATAGCAAACTCACAAGACCTTAAAAAAATTGAAAAGGGAATTGTGACCTGCAGTTGAGATGAAGAGCCCTCCTGAAGACTCACACAAAGCTAGAGTCCTGCCCTCAACCCTCCACTAACCCAGGGACTGAGTAAGCAAGGGTCTCTAGTTTCTCAAAACCCTGTGCATGGCTCCAATGAGCAAAGAGAACGAAATCCCTCTTCCTCTCTCTCTCTCATTTCATTATAGTGAAGGAAGTTATAACACTACTGGACTTTGACATTGTATCTTCCAGTAAAAACTTCTTATCTTTATAAGTAAAAACTAGGTTCCAGGAAGTCAGGGTCCTCAGTTTTTTCACTCAACAAAGCATTTACTGAATACCTATTACATGCCTTGGAGCTAGGCACTGGGTGCAAAAGAAAGAACAGGACAGTCCCCCTTAGAGCTAGAAGTCTAACAGGGCAGCAGACCATATTCAAGATAGTGCATCACCACCTGGATGTGTGCTATGGAAGACTTTGAAAGCCCATGTCTGACCCCTGCTTACCTTCCCCTTCTCCACTGACAAAGCCTTGAACAATCAATAGGCACTTGAGTGAGGGCTCCTGGTGAGGAGGGCTCTGAGCAAAGCAAGCCACCTAGAAGTCAGTGCAGGCCAGTGGGCAAACCAGAAAACCGACCAACAGGAGATGGTGGGAAGCCACAGAAAAGTAGAATTTTAAACACTGAAATTAATGGGAATCAGCAGACAAAGTCCTCCCTACAATGCTGTTCCAGAGAAACCCTCAGAACAGTTTTCAAAAGACAGGTTACTCAATCTACTCATTGGAAAATCACTGAGAGAGAAAACAAGGCTAATAAAACACAGAATCTTAAAACATGAGCATAATTAATAAATGTGCATTAGTATAAGAAAGAGACTAGATGATACCCTTGAAACTTCTGACTTAGAACGAAGACTCCACTTGTTAAAGTTTCCTTTCAAGAAAGTTAAACATATCATTATCTGACACACTGATATTCAGCATCTCCTCTAAAAATATATAATGCTGATATTTCTCCATTTTATGGAAGACCTCATAGGAAGTTTGTTTAAAATGATTTTGTCTAAAAATCAGCCAAAAGTAGGTGACAATGCACTGAATAAAGACAAAGAATGTGTCTGCTGGGCAATCAGAATTGAGAGCTTCACACTGATCAGAAACAGGAAACTACATGATCCAAACCTTCTTCCTTAGCAGGGTGAGGGACTCCTTAATTTTATCCACCAGGTCCTCGCTCTTCCCATCAAATTTCAGTCCAAGTTTCCATTGCCTGATCCAGCTGCACTTGCTTAAGAGTTTTTCTGGTAACTAGAGTATCAGGAAAGAGATAAAGAGGTGTTAACATTCAAAGAAATCCATCACACAATCCAAACAGTAAGAAACCAAAAACCTACCTTTGTTGCAGAATTAACTCCTGCAAATCATGGTTTAGGGTGGGGGAACTAAATCCAGAAGTCAAGAACTCAGAAAGTACTATCCCGCAGACAGTTGCCAGAGTGAAATGGTGCTTCTGGCTGAAACAGAAAGACACCATACCACTAACCTGCAGGCTCCATCCATGGCCAAGAACAGTCCACAACCATGGTAAAGCTAAGCTAGGATAGCGTCCAGACCTCCTCTTCACACAATCCACCTTCGAGCTCACTGGTGGTCTCCTTGCCACCACCTCAAGTATGACTCAGGAAGGTGCTCCTGGCATGTGAGAAGGCAGGAAATAAAAACCATCTTTCTGCTCTTAAAAATCCACTACTAGGGACCAGCAGTTAGCATAATGGCTATGTCACTGGACTCCCATGTCATCGACCGCAGTTCAAGTCCCAGACCCAGTGGCTTAAACTCATGCCAGGTGCGTGTGCGTGCATGCCCAAGGTCCCAAGAGGAGAATGGACAAGGGATTGCGGCGTGGCCATCCTCCTTGGGGGTGATTTCTCGCTCTCTGTCTCTGTCTTTCTGGCGAGCACATGTGCCCTATAGAAAAAAACCTCTCTGCAGTTAGCATAATGGCTCAGCAGTTAGCATAATGGCTATGTTGCTGAACTCCCATATAGTCGACTGCGGTTCGAGTCCCGGACCCAGCGGCTTCAACTCATGCCAGATGTGTGTGCATGCGTGCCCAAGATCCCAAGAGAATGGAGGAGAAGGGATTGCGGTTTGGCCATCACCTTAGGGAGGTAATTTCTCGCTTTCTGTCTCTCTGTCTCTGTCTGTCTGGCGAGCGCACGTGCTGTATAGCAAAAACCTCTCCAAAAAAAAAAAAATTCTCCAAAAAAAAAAATCCACCACAAAAAAGCAGAAAAAGTTTTTTGTTATATAATATTAACACATACACAGTTTTAATATGCAAAGAGATGATACTGTATCTAGTTTAACAGCGTAATCAATATAGTATGATGTCAAAGTACCACTGAGAAGCAGCAGCAGGGTGAGAGAGCTATGACCATCTTGCTCATGAAAGAAGTGCCAAGTGACCTGCTACCTTGCTTGTTTTTGTCTCCTCACACCTCCCCTGGGATTGTTATTTTGTTTCCCCCTAGTTATCAACACGATCTGGAGTCTCAGAGGCGAGCTGAGACACAGCTTGATCAACTCTGAGACTCAGCTTGATCAACGACAGGATGGGAACTGGACTGGACTCTTCCATCAGGAGAAAAACCACGTAATTAGGCTGGGCATGGGCATATTGATTGACCATTATGAAACTTATTTAGAAAGGAAAAATGTTCACCTCCAAGTCAAAAGTCATTAAAGAATAATCGAATCCTACCAC
Organism: Tupaia belangeri chinensis; assembly: GCF_000334495.1. Classification (NCBI taxonomy): domain Eukaryota; kingdom Metazoa; phylum Chordata; class Mammalia; order Scandentia; family Tupaiidae; genus Tupaia; species Tupaia belangeri. Next base: position 213,004 of record NW_006203687.1, read on the forward strand.
TCCTACAAGGAACTTGAAGTTGTTCAACAGGAATAAATACTATTTTAAGTAGGCCATATATTCAGTTCTACTAGAATCTAAGACTTCAAAGATCTTTCATGAATGGTAATTCCAGTTGTGCCTTCTCAAACTATAGCATTCACGTGAAATTAAGATGATTCCATCTCTATAAAAACTGATGGCCATCTACATACTCACTAAGGGGCAGGAGGGCTCGAGTTCTCTTCATGTCGTTGTAAAAAGAAATGACCACCTGGCGCCAGCCCAGACATACTGTCCTGCATTTTAGCAACGAGTGACAGTTCTGCTACAAAATCCTCAATTCCCTCTCGGATTTCTCACCAGAACCTAACATGCCCTCAAGTGGAAACAAGCTGAAATTACAACTTGGGCATAAAGACAACTGAGCAGAAAATGCTGGCTACACAGATGTGGGCTGGGAAAGGTGACAGGAAGCCCAGAAGACCAGGCGCATGTCCTGTGACATGTGCAGTTATCTGAAAAGCAGGCACGACAATCAACTGAACTACTCTGGAGACCCCACAGATCTCGGCACACAGGGGAAGCAGGAGTCAGTTTCCTCATTCTTTCCATGCACTGGTGAAGCTGTTGCTGGAGTAATCATCTAGGGCTAAGTCACATACTTCTAGATGATATGGAAGTCCTGGAGATAATTTATAAAATGAGACATGAAAAAAATTATTATAAAGAACAGTAGAGTTGTAGTTATTCGTTCAGAAGAAAAAAATATATATAACTTAAAATGCTTTCAGGGGTCATCAGATATGGAACACACGCAGACAGCCATTCTCTCCTACTGATGAGCACGGAGACTAGACTCTGTTAGCATAGGGAAAACTTAAACACCAAGATTTAAACAAGAAACAATGACTGGCGATATTTAAGAATAAAGCAGGTTAATTAGCTTAGGTGTCATTTCATTTATGACCAAACTATAGCAAATGCCTATAATTATTGATATCACAACAACAAGTAACAAAAATGAGTCACCCTAAAACTAATTGACGAAAGGACTTTAATATACAATCTATTCTACTCTAAGCAAACATCGTCACAGTCCCACCCATTTAAGGGACATCTTAAAATTAAGCGAACTTGGGGGAACCAGCAGTTAGCGTAATGGCTATGTCGCTGGCCTCCCACGTAGTCAACCGCAGATCGTGTCCCGGACCCGGTGGCTTAAAACTCACGCTGGGCGCATGTGCATGCGTGCCCAAGATCCCGAGAGGAGAATGGAGGAGAAGGGATTGCGGCGTGACCATCCCCCCTGGGGGGTGATTTCTCGCTTTCTGTCTCTATGTCTCTCTCTGTCTGTCTGGCGAGCGCACGCGCCCTACAGTGAAAATCTCTCAAAAAAAAAAAAAATTTAGCGAACTTGGAAACCAAAGGACCCCTGCTCTAAAGGACATGCTCACAGGGACAGAGGTGCTACACCAAATATAAGACAATCCAAGCCGTTGCCAAGACTAGGGTCAAGGTTGAACGATCCAACTGCAGTCTAACAGAACACTGGGATCCGGACAGAAGCAGGAAGCCCAGGGAGCATGACAGAGCTGAGAGGGCGGCCCCCTGGCAGGAGGAGCAGTAAGGACAAAGTTCAGATCCTAGGCAGGGAAGAGAGCAAAGCCAGAGGAGCCGCAGAGCTGCAGACAGGAGTTCAGGTGTCTTCCACTGAGCCCAAATTAAGTAGAGTGTCGCTCAGTCTAGCTCTCCCGCTTCTCTTTAATTATCTTGAAACCAAATGATGTTCCAGGAGAGAAGGAAGACTGCCCGAGGCAGTGGAGGACATCTCAGTCTGCATGCAGAGTCAGAGCAGCTGGCTAAAGGTCCCACCCTGACACTTCTGCAGTCACACTGCAAGACACACTTGCTCTCTCAATGGAGCCCTGTCAGAGTGGCCTTTCCAACACAAGAGGGATGGAGGTCCAAGAAAACGGGACAGGAAAGCATCATGGGAGAGTGTGAGGGCCAGCCGGGGGAAGAGGAAGTAGTCTACCCCTTTCCTTCCTCCACCTCGAATACAAAACATGCAGTGAATCTGTCACTCTTCAGGTCTCAAAGTGATACAAAAAATAGACTGGGTAAGAAAGTGTTCAAACTATGTTCAATTGCTGGGTCAGGAACATACCACAAGGACAAGTCCTCTAGGTGGATGAGAGCAAGAATAGAATGAAGTCATTTCTTCAGCTGACAAAAAATTTAATACATGTAAGTATTGGGACCAGCAGTTGGCATAATGGCTATGTTGCTGGACTCCCATGTAGTCGACCGTGGTTTGAGTCCTAGACCCGGTGGCTTAAACCCACACGGGGCGCATTTGCATGCGTGCCCAAGATCCCGAGAGGAGAATGGAGGAGAAGGGATTGCAGCATGGCCATTCCCTGGGGGGTGGGGGGGGGTGATTTCTCGCTTTCTGTCTTTCTCTGTCTTTCTGGTGAGCGCATATGTCCTGTAGCAAAAACTTATCAAAAAAAAAAAAAAAAAAAAAAGTACACGTAAGTACTTAACCCAGGCAGGCATGATGTGTTTTTTTTCTCTTGACACAGGCCTCTCAGCATTCAGTAAAAGTTAGATGACAAAAATAATACCACTGTGAACAACCAAGTAGACTGTGTTCCCAAGAGAAAAATACACTGGCTGATGCACATCCTGTAGCAAAAACTTATCAAAAAAAAAAAAAAAAAAAAAAGTACACGTAAGTACTTAACCCAGGCAGGCATGATGTGTTTTTTTTCTCTTGACACAGGCCTCTCAGCATTCAGTAAAAGTTAGATGACAAAAATAATACCACTGTGAACAACCAAGTAGACTGTGTTCCCAAGAGAAAAATACACTGGCTGATGCACATAGAGAAGGGAAGAAACTGAAAAGAGTAATCAAGAATTTAAAAACTATTTAACGTTTTCAAATTGAATCAAGAAAAAACCTTAAAGCCCCACACACCAATCAGAGACCAAATGCAATCAACGTAGACTATTTTTATTGTCAGATGATGTTATACAATACGTAGCCTGTTTGTAAAAGAAAAGGGACACTGTGCTTTACTTTTATGCTTAATTCCATAGGCCATTATGTGCTCCAGAGTTCCTCAAAAAGTATAAAAATTCAAAGTCAAAGTCAATTAATTCCAGAAATCTAAATAGCCCCTAAAAGCTAAATGCTCACAAGGAAAACTTCACCTAAAGTTGAGGAGAATTTTATGTCATGATCAATAAATTAAGTAATGTTAAGTAATTAAGCACAGAAATTGAAACACGCAAAGCAAAAACCAGGAAATCATCATTTGTTTCTCTAGCACAGTTTTTGTTGGCTTTTTGTCTGTTTCAATGATTAAGAATGCATGTGAGAAGAGGGGCAAAGAGGGAGGAGGGAGGGAAGCACCTCATCAGGGTCTCCACACGCTACAGCCCCTGTCCCAAGTCCTCCAGCTCATCAGGATCTTGGGCACATGCACCTACCTGATGTGTTTCAGGTCAACTAGGCTGGGGATCTGAACCGTGGTAAGCTGTGTGGTCCCCAGTGCTGCAGTTTAGCATTCTATTGACTGCACCACCCACCAGGCTAGACCACATGTGTTATTTTAACAGTTTAGGTAGTGTGATTTTTTTTAAATGGGGGTGGGGGTATGGTGGGAAGGAAGAGTAAGCAAACACCATATCACCCAGTGGGGTACAGTTAACACTGCAATCCTTTTTCCTCCATTTCTCCAGCCCATCAGGATCCCGGGCACACGTGCATGTGCTCAGTGTGGTTTTTCCAGCCACCAGAGAGGGGACTCAAACCCTGGTCAGCCAGGTGAGATCTGGCTTCCTCTGTGCAGTGCTACATTGCTGTGCTTCAAGGTGAGTCTGGTGTGTAGATTTTATATTGGTTTATAAAATAGGTCATCATGGATCCATGGTCCTCATTTTGCCCTTCGGAGCCATGAAATCCCTCATCTACCTACCAGACTTCTAACTAGCTTAGCCAGGAACAAGTTTCCCCTAAAAGTCTTCTTTATTCTAGGCAAACACCCCAGTCTCCTGGACTGCTCTCGAATGCCTTGGCTGCATTCTCATCTGCACTGACCACACAGGCAGAGAGCTCAATCAGTGTTCAAAATGGGCTCTGACTGGTTCAGTTAAGGTGGGACTGTCACTGCCTGATTCCTGCAAGTTCTCCCCTTAAAAGGCAGCCGGGGTTTTGTCACCATTGTGGGCTATCATATTTCATACACCAAGGCTCATAGAGGACTTATGATCAATTAATTTAAAACCCTGACAGCTGTTTTTTTCCCTTTTATAAAATGTGGTTAGGCAAGTCTCCCATAGCTAGCACTTTTGAGTTTGTTTTGTTTTGTTTTATTGCTGGAGGGTATATACACTGCCCGGAGAGAGCGAGCGCTCTGCAGTGGGGCATGCTTACACTACAACCCTGTTTCCTCCATTTCTCCTTCCATTAGGATTTTAAGGCACACATGCACATGTACCTGATATGCTTTTCAAGCCACTGGGACCAGGACTCAAATCTCAATCTGCCGTGTGGGATCCAGTTTCCTATGTCCTACAATTAACCACAGTGCTACAGAGTTGGCGCTGTTTTGTTGTTTTAATTTAAACAAAGGACTTCCAAGTTTCTCCCAATTAATGTCGCATTATCAGTTTTAACCAATCATTCTTGCCCAGCAAAATATTTAGGGATATTCTTTCCTCTACCCTTTATGGGATCCTATCTGCAACAAGACACAGGCACACACAACTTCTCACCGTATCTCTACCATGCAATAGATTTAAAACATTACAGGGCCTGGGAATTAGCCCTGACTCTGACCCCAAATCTCTGCGGGAAGCTTCTCTCCACATTTTATCAAGCATCCCTCTTCCAATGCGGCTATTCAGTCACCTACTAAGCCAATCCTCACATGATGCAAGAGGTACTAATTTCTTGAATTATAGCTAGAACTAAAAAAATGTGTATTCTAAAACCTTGGCAGGTTCTCAAATAGTAAAATATATAATCCACTCTACAGAAACCCTAAAATGGAACCAGCAGGTGGCATGGTGGTTACGTCATTGGATTCCCACATGGCTGACTGCAGTTCAACTCCCAAACCGATGCCTTGAAACTCATGCCAGGCACATGTGTGTGCATGCCCAAGATCCCAAGAGGAAAATGAAGAAGAGACTGGTGTGGACATCCCTCCTGGGGGGTGATTTCTCACTTTCCCTCTCACTATCTCTGTCTCTCTCTCTGGCAAGCACACAGGTCCTAAGGAAAAACGTCTTAAATATATGTGTGTGCATAACTCAAAATTGAAATCAAACTGTTCCTTCAGTACTTTTTAATAATATAAACTCTAACCTAACCTGCTCTCTAAGTCAGGTGAATTGTTCAAATACATTTTATCCTTCTTCTCTTCTGGGAAATACAATTATTTCTGGTCACTTCACTATGTACAATCATCCCAGTCAGACAAATAGGAGGAACTCAAATGCTGAGGTCCTACTACAGACAATGCCAGCAGGTGGCAGGGCAGAAAAGGGAAGTCTTCTCCCAGAAACCATGCGAACGTTGAGGACTCAAACCTGCAGCAACAGCGTACCAGCGTGAGCTCTGGGTCCTGCAGCCAGCGGGGCGGCTCCACCGGCTGGCTCATGGCCTGGAACAGCGTGGCCCTCAGTGCACAGTAATTATCACCACGGACTCGCCTTATGGAGGTGAATTTCTGAGAAACCTCCTCATAGCCCTGGGAGAAAGTATCAAAGAATTCCAAATGGTCATTACTGACTTCAGACGTCCATTCCTGTGTAAAATATCTGCCCCAGATTGCTGGAAAAATGGAAGTAAGACTGGCTACGTCTTTCATGTAAGACATTCAAGTTCCTTTTTATTACAGTAGTTATTTACTAAATATCAGCATATTTAACCAAAGCAATGGACTATACACACAAAATAATGATCAAGTATTAAGGTACCAGTCGCTCCCCAATTTGAGTCCTATGTCCCTTTCTAAGCAACAGGTATAATATTCACTGATAACCAACATTTTGAAGGCTTTATTAGGTTTAAATGAACTCTAAATTCTTTAATGAAGGGTCTGGAAAAAAGAAGGAGATGTACTAAGTTGATTTCTCTGTATTAGAATGCAAGGTTTCAGGCCAGCCCATGGTGTGATGGTTAATGCAGGTGGATCCCACAGGGCTGACGGTACGTCTAAGTGTTGGACCTGGGAGCTTGAGAAACACACAGGGTGCATGTGTGCGCTCACCCAAAATCCCCAAAAAGAGGTCAAGATGGAGGAAGACAGATCGCAGTATGAACATTACTCATGGGTGGAGGGGCAGCTTTATTTTCTCTCTGACATTCTCTCCCCCCTACAAGTACACATGCACTCTGGCAAAAATAAAAAATAAAATAAAATCTCAAGTTTCCAAAGTATGTGTATGTTAAGACTCTATGCTAGGAGCTGTCTGGATGATTCTGTCAGATTTCTTTTGTGTGTGTGTGTGTGTGTGTATGTGTGTGTGTGTGTAAAGTGGAGGTGTCAAGCCAGTAGGTGGTGTGGAGGTTAATGCTTTGAATCCCACGTGGTCGACTGTGCAATTTGAGTCCCAGATGCTGTGGCTTAAAGGTCACGCCAGGTGAGTATGTGTGCATGCCCAAAAATCTGGAGAAGGGACTGAAGTATGGCCATTTTCCCAGAGGATGATGTCTCACTTTGTCTCTCTGTCTGGCAAGTGCATGCACATTATAGTAATAAAGAAAATGAAAAAGAAATGGTGGCGTCTCTTACTCAGTCTGGAAGTAAAAGGAAATGAAAATGTTCAGTGATATTCAGTGACATGCTTGGTCACTTGAAAATAGCCATCTAAATGGACCACTCTGAAACATATCCTAAAAAGGGGCCCCATGAAATCCTAGTGGCTCTGGACTATAGGCATGCACAACACCCTGATTTCCTCATTTTCTTTCACTGGGACCAACTTCACTCTCCCACCCCACTGGCACCCAGTCCAGTCAGCCCTTTCACTTGTCCCACTCTTCTCTGACAGTCACTTATAAGCTACTTCCTACCTTGCGCTTACACAAAAGAGTGTCACCCTCACCAGGGGCACAGTGCAGATCACTTCGCCCTGTACGTCCACACACTAGAACCTTAGTAATAGTTGCTTTCAAGGTTCAAAGTCACAGGATGATATTCGAAGTGAACATGAGGCACATCTTCCCAGTAACATCTTGTGAGGTGCATTTTTATTTATTTCTTTTTAATTGCCAGAGGGCACGTGCACTCGCCAGCGAGAGATGGAAAGAGAGAAAGGGAGAAAAGCACCCCTTCAGTAGAACATGGTCACGCCACAATTCTCATCTCCCACATTTTGCCATCCTTTCAAGATTTTGGATATGCACACACACGTGCCCAGAGAGTTTCCTAAGCTACCCAGGCCAGGATTTAAGCCATGGTCAGCAATGTGGGATCTGACTCCCCTTTATTACCAGCTACAGGGCCAGTCTGACAGCTGCATTTTTATTTAGTAGTCCAACCCCTGGAAAGTATAAGGACTCATCTGGCAGAATCCCACATATACATGCACTTTTTTTTTCCCCAGAGGGTGCATTTGTCTGGTGCCGCCATCTTACAATGCTTTCTCCTCCATTTCTTACTCCCTTGAGATTCTAGGCATGCATGCGCATGTGCCTGGCATGTTCCTCAAAAGCGTCTGGGTCTAGTACTCGAACCACACACACAGCCATATGGAATCCAACCACCTCAACCACACCACCTGGCTGGCCCAGAACCGCACTCCCTGCTATACACCTCGTTCCTACAGTTGACCTTCAATCCGCTCAGGAATATTTCTAATGGTAAATTCCAAATGCATAAACTACTCGGGTGGTATGGTGATTAAGGGCACTAGACTCTGACATGGCCAACTGCGGTTCAAGTCCTGGATCTGGCAGCTTGCTTTCTCACTTTCCCTCCTTCCCTCCCTCCCTCCCTCTCTCTCACTCTGTCCCTCTCTGGTCAAATTAAAATAAATAAATAAAGTTAAATAAAATCTTAAATACATATATAAATTACTCAGGCTATTTCAGAGGTGAATCAAATGCCATAAAGTTTCATTTGCATTTATACATATTTACTTTCAGGAGAAAATACAAAACAAAAATAGACAAGTAGGCAAATCAGAACTAAAATAGAACTGAGATCAGAGCTGTTAGCAGGCACCTGCAATATTCCAATTACTGCCCTGGGATCTGAGGAGACACGTTGCTAACTGACAAGCCTTTAATCATCTGATCACTGAAGGAGTCCAACTGTAGGTGTCAATTCTTTCTTATCCTGGAACTAAACTCAAAGAGGAATGATTTAAGTATGAGTTCCAAAATATGAAAATAGGTAACTCAGAACTTTTTCTTTTTTAAGAGAGATTTTTGCTACAGGGTATATGCGCTCACCAGAGAGACAGAAAACAAGAAATCACCCACCAGCATGGATGGTCACACTGCAATCTCTTCTCTGTTCTCCTCTCGGGATTTTGGGCATGCACACATACACGCACACGTGCCCGGTATGAGCTTTTAAATCATGCTGAGTCAACTTAAGTCGAATGGTGGTCAACTAAATGGAGTCCAGTGGCATAACCATTATGCCATCTGCTGGTCCCAGATATTTTCAATTATGGACTTTAGGATGTCAACTGTTAGAACAGAAGCTTTGAAAAGACTGGTGAGGGACCAGCAGTTAGCATAATGGCTATGTCGCTGCACTCCCATGTAGCCGACTACAGTTCGAGTCCCAGACCTGGTGGCTTAAACTCACACCGGGCGTGTGTGCGTGCATGCCCAAGATCCCGAGAGGAGAATGGAGGAGAAGGGACTGCGGTGTGGCCATCCCCCTGGGGGGTGATTTCTCACTTTCTGTCTCTCTGTCTCTCTCTGCCTTTCCGGCAAGTGCATGCGTCTTACAGCAAAAACCTCTCAGAAAAAAAAAAAAAAGATTGAGGTGAAACCTAAACAGTCAATAGCATATTTAGCAGACAGCCCCACAAATATAAATGTGCTTACCCTCCGGCAGGACTGACAGTCCCAGTATTTCCTGACTCTGTTCTCTAACGAGTGCCTAACACAGTCTACACAACAGACATGTAGGAAGAGAGACTGTATCTGCTCTCAGAGCTTTACAAGTGGTAGCTACAGCTAAGTCAGCCCAGGCAGGTGAGGTGCATGCTGAAAAATGAGCAAGATTTTCTGTAAAACAAGCTCTGAGAAAATAAATGTGTTCAAATATTTAAATTTTAAAATCCTAAACAGGACCAGCAGGTGTGAGTGGTTAAGGCAGCTAGATCCCACACAGCTGACTGCACAGTTCAAGTCCCAATCCAGAGGCTTAAAAAACACGCCACGCACATCTGTGTGTATATGCCCAAAATCCCAAGAGGAGAAGGGATTGCAGCGTGGCCATCTCCCCAAGTCACTTTCCACCCCCACCTCTTGTGCCTCTCTGTCTCTAGGTTTCTCTGGCAAACACATGTGTCCTATACCAAAAACTATTAGGTTGTCAGAAAAAATACGTCATGACTTTTCCAATAACCCAACATAATAAATAAATTCCTAAACAAATTCTAAACAAAATTATTAGGAGGTATTTATTTCAAATATGACAGGTCAGTACACAAAAAGTGCATTCAAATTCATAATGTAAATAATTCCAAGAGAAAAATGAGCAAACCATAACCTAGAGTTTACAGGAAGTGGTAAAAGTTCTACTTTAGGTTGAAACTGCCATTTCATAGCTCAGAAAAGAAAAACAAAACAATCAAATGATAGCAACTTCAGAGTCCAATCAACTAATAAGGAAAGTTGGGTTTGGGCTTGTTCTGAAGCAGTCCACAGAATCTGCCACTCAATCGGCTGTAGAGAAGTGGGCCAAGTTGTCTGAACTGATGAATGAAACAGCCCAAACAGCTAAAGTGGAACCCTGTCACAGGCTTCCCTGATGTGTTCCTAAGGCCTTCAGTGATCTCAAGGTCACCCATCTACATAATGTGGGGGCACCTCCTGGGATGTCAGAAACGAAGGGAGCAGTTCCATTTGTCTCTGGGTTGGGAGTGCAGGATGGTTGTAGGTTCCCAGAATTGAAGGACACATAACCCAGGCTGGGGTGGGAGAGAGCGCTCAATGTGCAATCAGCCCATCCTCATCCCTGAGGCTTTGACCACACAAGGCCAGGAAGGGCATTCCCAAATGACCCTAAGAGGACAACCAATGGCTGGCCCACCAACAAACAGCACAGAATGATTTGTTTTTCAAAAAAATTAGATTACTAAATAACTGATACTCGGTATTAACCCTGTGACTCGAAAGTCCCTTATCTCTGGAGTCTTGTTTCCTTTTGTCTATAACTAGAAAACCAATATTTACAAAATCTAATAGTAGTAGTCTTAACTAATGTCTAAAAATATAAAATGACACATGAAATAAGAACTTACAAGAGACTATTTGGAAGACCTAAAACCCGTGCACCCACCCCTGTGTCATACCTTTTTCATACACGTTGCTTTTTCTGTATTTCCCCTCCATTCTTTTTTGCAGTAGTCCATGATATCCATTTCTGGAGCCACACTTAATCGGGGTCCTGTCGAAAAATAACAAAAAAGCCTTTTTTTTCATTTTAAAGCAAATAATGGATCTAAGCCTCATCAGAATTATGAGCAGTGGTCACCCTTTACTCCTTACATTCTGTTACTTCATTTCAAAAAGTTCAGAGTTTTGCCCTCTGGTCAAGACTACCATCACCTCACCCCTAGACAGTCACGGTGGGGGAGAGGGTCTCCCAACGGGCTTCCTGTCACCATGTCCTCCAGACCCTTTTCCACATCACAACCTGTTAGGGTGCACCATCTAAATCAGGAGTCAGGTGACAGCCATCACTCCTGGGCTCAGAGAGCACCAGGGGCTTTCCTCTCACTCAAAGTGAAATCTAGGTCCTTCCTACCTAATAAGCATCCCTCTGAAAGGCCCCTCACTGCCTTGGCCTCAGCCCCTACACTGACTCTGCTCCCACTCCCCGCACCACTCCCCACTGCAGCCTCCCAACACTCTTCAACACACGTGGCTCTGCTGCAGTGTCCGCTGACACCCTGGCATCATAATATGACACACGCACCTGCACTCTCTATTCTTCTTCTACCATTTTGTTTTTCTTCCTCGCTCTTCCCACCACCTAATGTATTTCCTTTATCGTAGCCCCACACACATACCCACAGGCACAGTAAAACAAGAGCTCCTTGAGGACAGGGGCTTTGTTGTGCCTAGTGCTGCACTGACAGACAGGTGTCCATGAGTGCTCTTCTAATCAAATTAAAAGTGCAATAGTTTGAACTAAGAGAAAATACTTCTAATCGTTTATAACTAGTTGTTTATATCCATTACACAAGAAGATAAAACCTACTATTCATATAGTAGGTATAAAAATTACGTTTAATTGTCTTTACTTGTATCCTGCCCTGGTCTCAAAAGACTGTATCATGGCAATAATAAATGAATACCAAACAAACTAACATCTTTCAATGCTGGTTGATTCACAGACCTCATTTGAGTCAAATAACACGTACCCCAAAATTAAACATACAACTCACAAACAGATAAATGTTAGAGTAACAAAACAGCCTTTAGTTTTCCCTTGTTAACGAATGCATTTAGGGTTTAATTTTGTGGTATACCCGTACACACACGCAAGCACGTATTAGTGTGTGTGTTTTAGGAAGAAAATTAGATGAATTCTCAGGCATATCTTGACTTCCTTTTTAAATTATTGAGAGCACAGATGTCCGTGATCACTTCTGAATATAAACACAAAAGTACTTTACATTTTTACTCCTGGAAGTTCTATCTAATATAAAAAGGCTTTATTCAACTCAATTTAATAAATATTTGCTGAATGCCTAGTACCCATTAAACACTGAACTGGCATACTGGGGATACGAAGGTGATAAATAGGTTCTCATCCTGGGTGGGCTTACAGATTACTGAAAAGGGAGAAACAAAAGGCATTTACACATGTCCTATGGCAAAAACCTTAAAAATAAATAAATAAAATACAACAAAAAATAACACTGTTTACAAGACTAGGTGGCAGCTCAGATGTGCTTGGGAGTCATAGCTTGCTGATTCCCATATTATGTTTAAAAAACCAAAACAAAACCTTTTCGTCAACAAAGAGAGAGGAAAGGAAAACTTTCTGCCTCCTCTGGGCTCTGCTTCAGAAGAGAGGGGCCTTCCAAAGGATGCTACTGCAGGAGGACAAGGAACCAGGAGGGACTGAGATGCAAGGAGTATAAAGGTATCCATTTTACTTTCAGACTACAGCTGGGAGTTACAAGAGCCACTCAAAGACTGTGAACACCTGTGTGGGCCACAATGCCAGACAGAAAAGAAGTACAGCAGGGAGTCTGTAAAATGGGAGAGAAAACAGGCAGTCCTTCAGAAGTAAATACGGCCGAATCCCCACTTTCTCCTTAGGAATGTGCCTACTGATCTTTGAGCAACCACAGCAGTAGAGACTAAATATCCTCTGAAGTTGGATGGAGGGCCACCATAAAGATCTCCTCTGACTACCACCATGAAGGGTTTCCCAATTCCTTGTGAGGAAGACTCAGAAACCATTATTTAAACCCCCATACGTACCAATTGCTCCTAACTACACATATGATAATGCTCTTGGTAACCATGAAGAAAAGAGCCAGTTCTCAAAACAAACCAGTGCAACACATACACTGCATTCAGGTAACAAGAGAAAAAATGCCACTCTGTGGATTTTCTCTGGGATCTCCCCACTTGGTTCCTGTACAAGGCAGACAAGGAAGTGAGGATATGCTTCTCCCCAACACAGTCCTACTGGCGAGTCTCCACGGACCAATGCAGGGCCGGAGTGACACCTCCCTCCAGCAGCTAGGCCTTGGTGGGAGAGAAGAACAGGCATGAGAGACAAGAGATAGGGGCATGAAATCATGAAACAATGAGAATTCATCCTCTCAGTCTCATGATTGTTCTTTTTTTACTAGCCAATCAGATTCACGTGGCCATCTGCACTCAAAGACATACACAATCAGCTTCTCAATAAATTCTTCAATTGGAAATGAAAAATGCATTTCTGGGCCGGTTCCAAGGCCTGGTGGTTAAGGCAGCTGGATCCCACAAGGCCAACTGCAAAGTCTGTGTCCCAAACTTGACGTTTTGAGAAACATGCTAGGCATATGTGCATGCATTAGTTAAGTGCTCAAAATCCCAGAAGGAGAGAAAGATGAGGATTGTGGCACAATCATTCCCTACGGGAAGTTCTTTCTCCCCTCCATCTCTCTCTGGCTAGCATCTGTGCCTTCTAGCAAAAAAGACAAATGTGTTTCAAATCCAAACTCTCCCTCTCAGGATACAAGGAAATCAAGAACTAAGGAGGGTGCTATCAAGAGAGTAGGTAAACAATCCTCATAGGTGCAGAAACAATATAAGCATGGAAAAATACAGAGAAAATACTTACATTAAAATTTAAAAACTGTTTTCCCTGAACATACTTCAACAAAATGAATAACGAACGTCCATAAGATCATAGGCATGAGAATACTTCCTAAGAAGTGTATCTTGATATTTTGTGAAAAATGGATATACTGAATGAACTGTGTTTTCTACTATAAACGGTAAGAACTTTATAAATAAAACAATTCCAAACATACCTGATGCCCCTCTTTCATGTATAAGCAATTCCTTCTCCTTTTCTATTTCATCTGCATCACGGTACATGTCCTCCTCGCTGAAATCACACCAAAGCAGACATTTTCAAACACTGTAGCACTGGTATTTTCTGTCGTGTCACAGTATGCTATTACAGAATGTGTAAGATATTATAAGTTCAACTTTTTTTCACATGACATGACAATCTGATAAAAAGGTCTTATATCTTAGGTGGGTGGTTTTTACCTAACTTCCTTCCAATTCAGAATTTCTTACTTTAAATAAGACCACTAACATCATTTCACTTGCTACATGGTTCTGAGGCCATTTCAAATGTTACATCTTGTTTTCTTTTTTTTTGATTTTTGTCATAGGGTGCATGCGCTCACTGGAAAGACAGAGAAAGGTCAAGTGAGAAATCACACCCCCCCAACCCCCAGGTACCAGGGAGAGGGGAATGGCCACTCGGCAATCTCTTCTCCTCCATTCTCTGGAATTTTGGGCACATGTGCCAAGAATGATTTTCAAGCCACTGGGTCCAAGACTCAAACTGCAGTTGGCCAGGTGGGAATCCAGCACCTTGGTCACTATGCCACCTGCTGGCCCTTCAATTGTTACATCTACTAATGCCCTAACTATGATATATATCCAGGTATCTTAGCATATGTCTTATCAGTGAAGCTCCTGAAATGATTCTGTCAAATTCCCAGAATGGAGGTAGTGCTGATAAGTCTATAGAAATGCAGGCTGGGAACCAGCAGTTAGCGTAATGGCTATGTCGCTGGACTCCCACGTAGTCGACCGCGGTTCGTGTCCCGGACCCGGTGGCTTAAAACTCACACCGGGCGCGTGTGCGTGCGTGCCCAAGATCCCGAGAGGAGAATGGAGGAGAAGGGATTGCGGCGTG
>NW_006203687.1:227677-238572 GCF_000334495.1 Tupaia belangeri chinensis
CTCTGGTTGGCTGGCGAGCGGCACGGCCCTATAGTGAAAAAAAACCTCTCAAAAAAAAAAAAAAAAAGAAATGCAGGCTGATTGTCAACCTCCATTATATGTCACAAGCAAATATGACAACAGTTACTCTAAAAGGAAAAGAAAGTATCAATTATTACAAGTCCCTAAAACTAAAATACCTCCACAAGGCTTCTCCTCCCTGACCCCGTATCCAACTAGTCACCCACATTCTGTGCTGTCCATCCCTACTGCCCCCACATACTCTCTTCTTTGGAGAGGTGTTACCTTAGGGTGCATGTGCTCACCAGAGAGAAAGAGACAGAGACAATGAGAGGGAAAGTGAGAGATCATCCCCAGGGGGGTTGGCCACACTGCAATCCCTTCTCCTCCATTCCCCTCCTGGGATCTTAGGCATGCATGCACAAGTGCCCAGTGTGATGATTCCAAGCTACCAGGTCCAAGACTCAAACCACTGTCAGCCATGTGGGAGTCCAGTAATGTAACTGCCATGCCACCTGCTAGCCCTCTGCCTTCATGTACTTTAACATCTACCATACTACTAGTGACTTCCTGAGGAGTCTCCAGACTCTTCAGTGAGCTAATGAGCACCTACTTCATACTGAACGGGAGAAAACCCCACCAGGTGTTAAACAAAGAAAAATGAGACTGTTGTTTGAAGATACTCCTTTCCCCTCAATATTCACACCAAGAGAACTATTAAGGGAAACAAAAACACCAACTCTATTTTGGCTAAAACCTGAAGACATATGGAAGCCCAAACCTGGAGAGCAGATGGAGAGATAAATGGTGCAGAACCGGGAAGCCCAGGCTGGTGGAGGGGCATAGGTGGAAGGTAAGCCAATGAACCCTTCAGAACCTCAGAAAGGCTCCGGCTCAGGAGGGACCAAGTCCTTCAGAAGGTATAGGTAACACACTGAACTGAAAACAAGGAAATGGCTGACATCCACATACGGAACAATCGGACCCCCAACTCCCTACGAACTCCATGACAACACACCCCTCATCACATAACACAGAAGGCTCCAGACACAATGGAACATAGGAAAAGGAGGACCCAGGCAAAAAGAAAAGGAATTAAGTGAATGACCAGGCTACCCCCACCTCCCAATTCCCTATCCCAATTCCCTTATCACTCCAGCTCCTAGTACATGGCCTGGTACTGCCAGGGTGGAGAGGAAGGAGACAGAGGGAGAGAGAGACAAGTAGGAAGAATACTGAAAGAAGCAGGAGGAGGTGGGAAGGCCCCCTGCCAAAATCTTTCAGTGGTTCCTGTTACGTTGGGATAATCGTTCATGTTCTGGAAGCTGAGTATAATAGCTTTGGGAGGTGGTGAGACTTTTAAGAGGCAGGGCCTAGCAGACAGAGGAAGTGGAAAAGTCTGTTTCCTCTTCCTCTCTTTGCACTCACCTGCCGTCCTCTCTGCTTCTGTCAGCCATGTTGACGTAGTCCCAGATGCCAACACTTGGGGTTGCTGGACTTTGCAGCCACCAGAATCCTAGGTCTAAATCCTAAATAAACTCTAGGTCACCCAGTCTCAGGTATTTCTGTCAGCAACACAATAACAAACTAATACAGTTTCCAAATACTTGAAGAACTGATATCAAGATCCAGAGCTGACCCACTTTAGCCTCTAACCCACTGTTTTCCTATGCATGACTCCTGCATCAGTCCAAACACATGACCAACACCACCCCACACTTTCACACCTGTTATTATCTCCAGATGTCCCCTCTTCCTGAATGACTCCCAACCCCTGACCTGCCTCCTGCCCTCTACAACTGCTGTGTGGGTGAGCCCTCCACAGAGAGCACAGTTAGGAGTGGGACCCAGGAACTAGATGGCAGGGTGGAACCATTCCTTACTCCAACCCTTACTAGTTCTATGTAAGAACTGTTCCAAAAGTAACTATACCTCTCAGTGACCAAGTTTAACCACTGGTATAAAGGACAGGAAGAGTAGCTTCCTCAAAGTCTGCTGTGAGAAATAGAAACATATGAAGTAATTAGCACTCAAGAAAGTTAGCGTTTCTTAATTTTCATTGTTGGTGCAGAGTATTAAACAATCTTCCCTGTGATCATTTACTTCCTTTTCTTCCTATGAATACATGTGAGAGTTAATGTTGTGGGAGGGACAAATATTAGGGAAAAGGTACTTTCCATATGTTTTACCACCTCCACTGAGATTTCAAGTAAATGGTGTGATGTAACCCTCAAGCCCTGCCAGGTTAAAGGCAAATAGAAGCCTGATTCTTGGGGACTACACATCAAAGATCTAAAATAAAAAGTGACCAAAAGTGTCTCTTCTTCCCTTGCTAACTGAAAGCTGGCCTCCTTCCAAAGCTTCATCAAGTAAGAGAAATTCTGATCCGCTAAAGCAGTCATTTAAGCAAACCACTTTCATAGTATCATGATCAGAAGCGTGTCATAGGCAAGCCACTTCCCCAATCTTGGCCTCAGTTTTCTCATCTTCAAAATGTGAAGACTGGACACAATCTAGATGGTTCCTCTTCCAGTTCTTAATTTTAACACCCTATGAATGTATCTGTCACAGCCGCACTTCAAGAGAACTCTGTAGCTACCATGTACACACATTTGGATCTATTTTTGTTCTCTCCCTTTTCAATCTACGATATAACCAAAATGCAACCACAACATCGGTGACCCAGAGGAGGTTTTCAAAACAATCATTTCTCTGTACAGCCACAAATACAAATTCCTACCAAGGCCAATAAGAGGAGAATGAAAAGAAACTGGAGAGATGAATACAAAGGGAAGACAGAAGTAGAAAGACAGGTTATAAGAAATAAAAAGCAATGATTCAGGATACATAAAAAAGCAAAGGAGAAACTTGTGACTAAGAAACCCAGACTATACTCAGATTACTTTAGCTACAAGTGGATTTCACTCAGATCCTGTGCGCAAATGCTTGCGGGCTTCCATGGACCAAGGGCATACACACAATATGGCCTTTATTAAAGGCCATCTTTAAAAATGCTCTCAAAGTTTTATGTCCTTGGAGAAAGGATACATTTGAAATTTAAGTAACAAAGCTCAATCAATATAATCAGGGGGAAAAGTCCAATACAGACAGAAAGGAAGACATTTCATACCCAGAATGAGATATTCACCCATCAAATAAAAGGACAATGAACTAGGAGAGAGAAGGAAGGGATGAAAATAATTTTATTTAAAAAATTATTTCAGCAAACTTTTGCTTGAATTTTGAAGTATCAAAATATTAAACTTGAGGGACTGGCAGGTGGTGTGGTGGTTAAAGGCACTGGACTCCCACAGGGTTAACCACGGTTCAATTTCCAGACCTGGTAGTTTGCTGTTTCACTTTCTTTCTCTCCCTCCCTCCCTGGTCAAAATTAAAATAAATAAACAAAAATTCTTAGAAAAAATATTAAACTTAAAATAAAAACATGGAATTTTACCTGTTTACTTATTTATTATTAATACCCAGAGAGCACATGTGCTGCCAGGGGCAGGGGGCAGTGCAGCACCCCCAGTAGGGCACTGTCACACTGCAATCACTTCTCCATTTCTCCATCAGGATTTGGGCACACATGCACAAACACCCAGCATGTTTCTCAAGTCACTGGGGCTGGGATTTGACCTGCTGCTGGCCATGTGGAAATCTGGCTCTTTTAACCAGTAGGATATGGGTCAAGCCATTGAATTTAAGTGGAGAATAAAGTAAAGGTTTGTTTACATTTTTGTGATGGGAAAACAGCGAAACAATGAAAGGAAAAGGGTATTACAAGATAAGATAAAACCATCTATGCTGAATGATTCTAGAAATCTGTGCGTTAAGTGTAGAGCTGGTGTGGAGAGATGTCTATTCTAGCACAAAGGAGGCCACTAAGCCCACCACTCCGATGATGATGATGATAGCAAAAAATTTTCTTCTTGAAAACATAGATAGCTAAAAAAGTGATAAAGAAAAGACAGTCTCAGACCAGCAGGTGGCATGGTGGTAAAGGTGCTGGACACTCCCACATGGCTGACTGTGGTTCAAATGCCGGACCTGATGGCTTGCTTTCTCACTTTCCCTCTCTCTCTCTGTGTGTATCTCTCTCTGGTCAAATTAAAATAAATAAGTAAAATTGAAAAAAAAAAAAAAAGAAAAGAAAAGACAGTCTCAAATGACTTGATCTCTTGGTATATGTATGAGTCATACTCAATTATACCCTTGATTTTTAAAGTCCAAATAACAGCAATTTCTAGTTAGAAACTCTTAGCTTAGTATTGTGACTCATTTTAAAGTATTTACAGGTTGCCATTAAGCAGTATTTACTCATTTTCTCTTAAGCTAGAGATGTAATATTTAATTCTTAATATTAAAGCAGGGCCAGCCCTGTGGCCTAGAGGTCAAAGATGCTGGAGCCCACCTAATTCACAACAACTCAAATCTCCGCCCTTGCAGCTTGAGAAACATGCCAGGCATGTGTGTACATGCACACATACACTCAAAATCCCAAAAGGATGGAAAAGAGACTATGGTGTGACCACACCTCACAGGGGGATTTGCTTTCTCCCTTTCCCTATCACTTCCTACCAAGCATACACGCCCTGTGACAATACACACATACATACAAACACAAAATATTAAGGTAATATACTCAACTGAGCAAACTGTATGACATGGCATACTAAATTATAACATGCCTCTAGCTCTGCTCAAAGACCTGCATACCAACCAATTTTTGAAAACTTACTTTTTAAATGCCCACAATGTAGAGAAAAAATAAACTATTCCCAAGAACAAAAGCTATAAATTAAAAATAAGAGTTCAGTGGGGCCAGCAGGTGGTGTAGTGGTTAAGGCGCTGGACTTCCATGTGACTGATCGCACTTCGAGTCCCAGAGCTGGATTTCCACATGGCCAACTGCGGTTCAAGTCCCAGACCCAGTGGCTTGAAAATCATGTGGGGTACGGGGACCAGCAGATGGTATAATGGCTATGTTGCTGTACTTCCATGTAGTAGACCATGGTTGGAGCCCTGGACCCAGTGGCTTAAACTCACTCTGGTGCATGTTCATGTGTGCCCAAGACCCCGAGAAAATGGAGGAGACGGGATTGCGGTGTTGGCCATCCCCTCTGGAGGGTGATTTCTCGCTGTCTCTCTGTCTCTCTCTGTCCTCCTGGCACACGCACATGCCCTATAGCAAAAACCTCCCCCCCCCCAAAAAAAAATAATCATGCTGGGTATGTGTGCATGTTTGCCCAAAATCCCAGGAGGAGAATGGAGTAGAAGGGACTGCAGCATAGCCATCCCCCTGGTGATCTCTTCCTTTTCCTCTGTCTCTCTCTCCCCACAGGGGGCACAAGCACCCTATAGCAAAAACCTAAAAAAAAAGAAAAAGAAAAAATAGAGCTCAGCAAAGGAGACATTTCTGTGAAAATGATTCAGTTTCTGATTCAAGTACACATATTATATAAAAAAGCAATTCTAATGCATATCACTTCAGTAACTCCCATTATGAACTTATATATCAAATTCCCCTTAGTTTTCTAAAAGAACTGCGTATGATTTTGTTCAGGTCTCTGAACTTGAACCCTGAAGTTCATGCTTAACTTGTCCTGTCTTAGAGGATGAATGGCACAAGCAGTGTTAGTAAGACATTGTCAACAGTGTGACACCAATGAGCCTTCTCACAAAGGCACAGGAAAAGCAAAGACCACTCAACCCAGCCTTTTTCAGCAGCTTAGTGGTTGCAAAGATGGGTGAACACACCAAATGCAGGAAAGTACCGGCACCCAGGCCAAAATTCCATCCCCTTCTACAAGTGGACTTTCCGTGACCGGCTCATGCCGTTCCAATGGACTTGCAGAGATATCTAGAGACAACACAGCCATCATCAATAAGGAGGTCTGATTACTGGTCCTGAAGCAGGCTCTTCATCAGGGTGGGGAAACAGGTGGGAGGGAATCACTATTACCCCTTCAAATCTATCTTACCCTCCCATCCTACATCTTAGCAACTCCTGCATGTGAGGTTGGGCCAAAAACACTTCACACAACAGTATGTTCAGCTGTAACACCCAAGGACAACAACCAAAAAAAACCAGTTTAACACTTCTGTTGTATTTTTCAAAACCCCTTTAAGAATTCACAGCTTTCAAGACCAGCAGAGGGTGTGATAGTTACGTCACTGGATTCCCATGTAGTGGACCACAATTCAGTTCTGGACCAGAGGCTTAAAACTCATGCCAGGTGCATGTGCGTGCATGCCCAAAATCCTAAGAGGAGAGTGGAGGAGAAGGGATTTCAGTGTGGCCTCCCCCACTAGGAGGGCATGATTTCTAGCTGTCTGTCTGGTGGACTCACGTACCCTATAGCAAAAATCTCTTAAAAAAAAAAAAAAAAGGGAGCCAGCAGTTAGCGTAATGGCTATGTCGCTGGACTCCCATGTAGTCAACTGCGGTTCACGTCCCGGACCCGGTGGCTTAAAACTCACGCTGGGCGCGTGCGTGTGCGTGCCCAAGATCCCGAGAGGAGAATGGAGGAGAAGGGATTACAGCGTGACCATCCCCCCTGGAGGGTTATTTCTCACTTTCTGTCTCTATGTCTCTCTCTGTCTGTCTGGCGAGTGCATGCGCCCTATAGCGAAAACCTCTCCAAAAAAAAAAAATAAATAAAAAAAAAAAGAATCCACAGCCTTCATCAGAATTTCAACTCCAGAGGGGTTCACAGACAGTATGCCCATACACCCAACCACCATGGACCCCAGACTGAAACCCTGTCCCACCCTCAGGTAGAGAAGAGCCATTGAATAGCTTCTCTTCTCACCAACCATGACCCAGAACCATCTTGGTCCTCACACAACTAACTAAATGCAAGAACAAAGCTGACCAGCAAGAGCCAAACATTGGGAGTGGAGTGAGCAGGGGATAGAGCACAGGAGATGGGCCGAAAGGAACACCAAGTAGCTTCGAGGTCAAGTGATCTAGTCTAACATCAAATTTCTACAAATGGGACTCTAAATACTTTGTGAGCCAGTCTTAGCCTGCTCACTTCAGCTTTATAAATGAATAGAATAAAAGAAAAAACTTGCAATGAGACTGAGAAAGTGACTTATCCATGTGGTTCACCGGTCTCTCTTCCCCACATCACTCCCGTGTGAAATGTGGGGAACTGAATGGACAAGAATCAGAGTAACTCACTGTGCTGCCTAGGAAACAAGCCATCCTTCCTCCAACCACCACTGCAGCCTCAGACACATCCCAAATGTATAACTCAGCTACAGAAGTTGAACTGTGACTGATGTTCGTAACTGTCTGCTGAATGTATTAAAAATGACTCCATGGGATACCTCAAAACACTTGCGGTCTTACAGTGCTTCATTATTTCTACAACTAAACAAATACTCAACTCCTGTGCACAGCAAACCCAACTATCTGGATTTGGATACAACGCCAAAGGGAAAAAAAAAAAAAAAAAGCAGAAATTTTACAAAGGCATTGCACTATTATTAAAGCTTATATATCTCCTTCTTCCATGAGAGAGAGACAGAGAGAGAAAAAGATGGGCACCCTCTACAGAGTCTTCACAATGTGATCTATCCCAGTCTCTACCAGGTGGGTTCACAGGCATGGCGCACCTACGTTCATTTACTTAAATTTCAGCTATTAAATAAAAAACTATTAGAACTCAGCTATTAGGCTGTGTGTGCGTGTATATACATATATAAGCTATATATATGTATGTGTATATATGAATTTATATATAATATATACACGTATAATCATGGAGAAATTGACATGCATACATCATACTGCAAACTATATGATGTTTATGCAAAACATGCAGTAGTTTCTCTAGCCCATAGAAAATATCACAGAACATAGAGAAAAAGCCGTACTATCCATAAACTATTGATTCAGAGAGATGGGAAAAGGCTAGAAAGCCCAAAACTTCAGACATGTTTCAAAATTCCAATCTGAGGCTCAGCCACTGTGGCACAGGCAGTGGAGCATCACTGTGCAGTACCAGAATCACACGGAGGCACAGGTTCTGATTCCAAGTCAACCGGGACACAGTTACATCCTTGATGCTGGGAGAAGAACCACAATGCAGCAAGACCATTTTGAAGGCCCCTCACTCTCTCATGAAAGAAATACATTTTTTAATAAACAAAAAAATGAAAGTTCGTATCTGTGAGTTATACTCACCCTCTTCATGTCTACCATCTTATGAGTTAAAGTGAAATGGACTCAAAAGCAACAAAAACAGGGACAAAATAAAACCTAAGCTGCTAAATAAACAACTGGAATATAAGTATAGTTAGATTTTTTAATTTATTTATTTGAGATTTTTTGCTATAGGGTGTATATACTCACCAGAGAGACAGAAAGTGAGAAATCACCCCCCAGGGGGATGGCCATGCCACAATCCCTTCTCCATTCTTTCAGGATTTTGTACATGCACGCAGATGCGTCCCACTTGAGCTTTAAGCTGCCGGATCTCAAACTGCAGTCAGCTAGATGAGAATCTAGCTACATAACTACTACACCATCTGTTGGTCCAACGACTGGAATATTTATTTATTTTAGAATTATTTTTTTATTTTAACTTATTTATTATTATTATTGTTATTTTCGATTTGAACAGAGGGAGAAGCTAAGTGAGTAAGGGAGCCACCAAGTCCAGAACCTGAATCATGGTTGGCATGTGGGAGTCCAGCACCTTTAACCACAACAGTTGCTGCCCCCAAGGAAAATTTATTTTTTAAAAAGTTTGCTGATGGGACCAGCAGTTAGCGTAATGTCTATGTCGCTGAACTCCCACGTAGTCAACCGCAGTTCAAGTCCCAGACCCTGTGGCTTAAAACTCACACCGGGCGAATGTGCGTGCGTGCGTGCCCAAGATCCCAAGAGGAGAATGAATTGCAGCATGGCCATCCCCCCTGGGGGGTGATTTCTCACTTTCTGTCTCTCTGTCTCTCTCTGTCTGCCTGGTGAGTACATGCGCCCTATGGCAAAAATCTGTCCAAAAAAAAAAGTTTGCTGCTGGGGACCAGCAGGTGGCGTGGTGGTTAAGGCGCTGGACATTTCCACATGGCTAACCACAGTTTGAGTCCTGGATCTGGTGGCTTGCTTTCTCACTTTCTCTCTCTCTCTCTCTCTCTCTCTCTGTGTGTGTGTGTGTATGTGTGTGTCTGGTCAAACTTAAATGAATGAATAAACAAAATTAAATAATTCTTAAAAAAAAAAAAAAAGTTCGCTGTCATTATAAATAACGTCTCTCTGCCTACTTTTGCTAAGGAAGCCAAGAAAAGGTAGGGGAGGATCCCACCAAAGATCAGGGAACTCAGCCCTAGACACTACCTGTGTCTCCCTGGCTAAGCTGTTCCTAAGAAACTTTTGAGTGTTTCTATGTGAAAAATCACAAACCTAACCTAGGTTTTCGATTCCTTTCTGCTCTAGTCTCACTGACCACAGACAGAGGAGGCACTTGTGCCACAAAAAGTTTTCCTGAATGAAGAGCACTCCTTCCCAGCAGGGTCCATTTCCCCCAGTGCTCAGAATATGAGAGCCACCCCCAATGAGAAAACTTGCCAAATAACTACGCACACTTTTGGTTCTGATTCTAAAGTTTCTGCACCTTACCAGGGGTATGAAACTCTATGAAACTTCTCAGCAAGAGACAGAGGCAGAGCATAAGGGCAGAGAAGTGGGGGCCAGTTCTCACCCCCAAGAGAGGAGGAAGGTGGCGGCAGCCAAGCCACAGAGCGGCAGTTTGGAACCAGCAAGCGACTCGCACAGCAGAGGCAAAAAATCCCCTACTTAGCCCTCTACAGTGAGAGGTAGGTCTCTAACCCAGAGACATGAGCCACATAAGCTTAAAGAGGTTTCTCTTTAAACCATTAAGTGCCACTATTTTAAAATCAGGATATTTCATGTAAAAGTCAGGATATCTGGGTTCTTTAAACACAGGAGATTCGGCAACTTCAGGCTGGAGCTTAGAAAACCCTGCTTTGCAATAGAGCTCTCTGTGTCCCCATGGTCTACCCTGGCCAGCTTCACCAACTTACCTGCCTAGCTCTGGGGCCAGGAGTTTGAGGTCTACTCTCAAGTCTCCCATTAACTCATCAGTGTGAATAACACCATCCCAAAGGAGTTAAGGTGCTCAATAAATAAGTCCAAGCCCAACCCAATTATAACCCAATATACACAACAGGCCTCCAAAGGACCATTTTTAGGCAATTTTTTAAAAAAATTCTAAAGACACACTTAAACACACTTTGCACCTTAACTGTCTTGCCAACCGAGATATCTGTGAAACTGGTGGGCTGGGAGCTTTCATCAATTTTGGAATTCCACAGGCATTTATGGGTGTCTAGACCTTGAGAGTGTAGAAAAGTTGCAGTGGTCCCACGTCCACCCTTCGCAGTTCGGTAGGGAATGGATCTAAGCAGCTGACTCTCCCACTTCAAGTAAAGAGGGAGGGGATATCTACTCCGACCAGGAGAAAAGTCCAAAGTCCGCCCTACGCATGGCATGGGTCTCGCTCGAGCGACGACTTGCCTTCCAAGAGCGAACGTGTCCAGGGTCTGTTTTCCTGTGGCTGTGACAGCGACGACAGCACTTCCTCCTGTGCCAGGCTGGTGGGAAGATCTATTGGGAGTTACTAATCAGATTAAAAACCTTCGAGGGTTTGTTTCCCAACTTTCTGGGGCTTTAACTTTAGAGACACGTGATGTCAAAGGGGACTGGGTGACCAGGATTGAGAGGGTGGCTATCGGGGAGAACATCTGTCCTCGGAGGCGGGGCAGAAGTGTGTTCACATTCCTCCTGGTCGCCGCCGACCTGGCTTAGAACTCAGGACCCGAAGGGTCCCTCACCTCCGCCCGCCTTCCTCTGGGCCCCG
>NW_006203687.1:239298-247738 GCF_000334495.1 Tupaia belangeri chinensis
GGCTGAGCCGCTCGAGTCCGAGAGGCGAGCCGGTCCGGCTTGCCATTGCGCATGCTCGATCCTCACTCGGCCTCCGGAGCTCCTCCAGGACTTGGGCGCAGAAATTCCGCGGGATGGGGCGAGCCGCGGGCCCAGCAAAATGAAGAGGAGGAAGGCGAACCGTGGGTGTGGGTGCGGGCGTGCTAACGCGTTTGGAAGCCTTGTAGTGTCCCTCTCGGCTTCCTAGCGTCGCCTCCGCCAGGCGGAGTAGCCCCAGCTGTAAGGCTGGGATGTGGCCATTGGCTGATGCTGCGGTTTGCCGGGGCCTGCCTGGGCCTGCCCGGAGCCTCAGTTTGGTCACAACCCGCCCTGAGCCCTCGGCCTTGGGCTTGACCACAGGTGTGGGGTCAGGTTTGTCACACCAGGCAGAGAGCTACTTCCCCTCCCCGGGCTTGGGGGCAGGAGGGGAGACACACCCAACAGGGTCTTCACCGCCGTGATCCTCATCCCCAATCTCTCCTGGCCTGCGGTGATCGGGTGACTCAAGTCCACCTGGCCAGAGATGCGAGACCCTGCTGGACACGTGGCCCCCAGCACAGTAGTTCAGCACTGTCACTGACTGCGCCACCGGCCAGAGCTATTGGATTATATTGTTTGTAGGGACATTTTGGTTTAAGAGGAACAAGAGCAAGGGGAAAATACTAATAGTAACAAAGATCAGAAGGTGAAGTGTTTAACCTCTTCGGGGGGTGGGGGGGGAGATCGAGCAGCCTCTAAGGATGGGTACCAGTGTTGGGTGCAAGTGGCGTTACTGAGACAGGGACAGTGTGCAGGCAGGAATCGGCTGGGGTAGTTCAGGGACAGAACAGGTGGGCAGCGGGGGATCTTGTGGAAAGATGGAACTGCAAGAGCAATGCTGGAGTTCAGATCAAGAATAGCCAGGTTAGGCCCAAGAAGGAGCTATGCTTCATCCTCACTGAAAGATCTTGGTATCATATTTTACAACTAGAAAAAAAGATTGCAGAAGGGCAAAACCAGGAGACCAGCTTAGTAAGCCTACATAGAAGTAGGCATCAAAGAGAGAAACTAGATGGAGAGGATGTTTATTTTTTCCTTTACTTTTACTTGCAAGTGTATTTCTTAGGGATATTAGTCATGTGCGATTATAGTACATTGAATACTGTTCTCCCAAACTGGCGGAGGCAGGAACTTCCTTGAAACCTCATACCTTGACCTTATCTAGAAATAGTTCTTTACAGATGTAATGTGTTAACAATAAGTCATACTGAGGGCCAGCCATGGTGTAGCAGTTATGTCATTGGACACCCACATGGCTGACTACTGTTACAGTCCCGTACTTAGTGGCTTGAAAATCACATTGGGCTTTTCTGCCTTCCTGTCCAAGATCCTAGGAAGAGAATGGAGAAGGATTGCCCTATGACCATCCCCCTGGGGTGGGGGGTGATTTCTCACTTTCCTTTTCACTCTCTCTCACCCTCCGGTGAGTACATGCATCCTATAGCAAAAACCTCATTAAAAAAAAAAAAAAAGAATAGGTCTTACTAGATTAGATGTACCCTAAATCTGATGACTGGTGTTCCTACACAAGGAGAAGACACACAGACATATGAACACAGGGAATAAGGCCATGTGGAGACAGGCAGAGAAGGGAATAGTGCGGATGGAAGCCAGGATATAAGGAATGCTGGAGAAAAGGTGAGGAAGGATTATTCCAAAGACCCTGCCAACAACTTGATTTCAGACTTCTAGGCTCCAAAACTATGAGAGAATTAATGTTTGTTGTAAGCCATCTAATTTGTGGTACTTTTGTTATGATAACCCCAGAAAACTAATACAAGGACCAAAGTGAAAGATTATAAAATACTATCAGGTCAGATTTCTTGATTTGGGCCAATCAAGCAATGATTCTAGATTCAACAATTTCCATCCAAGGGTTAGAGAAAGCTGTAACAGTATGTTGGCTGGTCAGGATGTCTTTTCCTATTATGCAAGTCAAAGCGGGAAATAACTTCAGGATGGGCTTGGGGATTCACTGGGCCCACTGTGAGAAGGAGCTGAGTGAAAATTCCACTGATCACTTGACCTCCTTCCACCCAAAAGTACCTACACTAAATGAAGTGGAAATGCCAGAACCATCTTAGTTATACTGTAGAGGAAGTCAACTAAAGGCTTGGGGAGATCGGAATGTTAGCGTAGATGGACCATGTAAGACCTTTAACCTACCCTAGAAGGGCCCAAGGGACATACTTTCACTGTGACTGTGAGAAATTAATTTGTGAGAGTAACTACCATTCTTGAAGAGATCTGCAGTTGCTCTTCTTTGTAAATATATATATACATATATTTACAAATATATATTTTTTCTTTACAAATATATACGTTGTAAATATATGTATATATTATATACACATACATATTTTATATATAATATATAACATATTTTATATATATACACACAGATTTCATATTTTACATATATAATGTAGCAATAGAAACTGCTCTCATCAAACTCGGATTTCTAAACCGCAATGGGGATAATGGGTTCCCAGGGTGGCAACAACTAAAGGGTAACACCTGCCAAAAAGTAGGTGGGTGTGGCTACTATAGAGGCCAACAGAACCAAAGCAGTCTTGTCTCACTCACAGAGACCTTTAACATGTGCCAGTTGATCATGTCCTTAGAAAAGAAAGGGGCAAGTTACTAAAGTCTAACTTGGACTGCATAAATGGAAGAATTCTAGGTCATAAACAGAAGTCCTAACCTGCATCACCAAAACAGAGTTGCATACCCTCAGTTCTCAGATTTGAATCAGTTCACACACCCAGAGCAATCTGAATGAAGGGGAAGCCAGATCCTCTTGAAGGACCTTGCTACATTGACAAAAATGCATATTGTTAATCTTTCCCAGCCTTCCACAAAGAAATTTATGGCCATCTACTAGGATGACTGTACATTAGGAGAAAGGAAACTTTCTTAGGAGAAAGTATACTTTCCAGAAATTACTAGAAACTGGTTCTGACCTAACAGTTTATGGAAATCCAGAACATCACACTGCCTGCTGGTCTGAGTAGGGGCTTAATGGAGGTCAAGTGATCAATGAAGTTTTAGCTCAGGTTCACTTCTCATTAGACCTAGGAGGTCCCTGAACCCATCCTGTGATTATTCCCCCGTTCCAGAAAACATAACTAAAAGGAACATACTCAACTGACTGAATCCCCATGTTGGTTGTTTGGCCTGTAAAGGTAGGAAAGACTAATGGAAGCCACTGGAATTGCTTCTATTCCTATCTATAAAAATAGTAAACCAAGGGCAATATAACATTCTTGGATTGTAGATTAGTGCCACTGTCAAGGATTTGAAAGTTGCAGGAGTCATGATACCCACCACATCCCTTTTAAAATCCCATAAAACTTCAGGTGCTATCTATTTTCTACCTCAGTGAAACTTCCAGGGGTCTTTTGGTATGGGGCATGTCAAGGTACCACTTCCAAGTGAAGGATAAGTTGTATGTTGTATTCCTACAACCAAAAAAAAAAAAAAAAGGTGCAACACCTAGTGGGAAAAGAGAAGGCTCTACAACAGGTCAAGGATATCGTGCAGGTTGTTTTGCCACTTTGGCCATATGATCTAGCAGATCCAGTAGTTTTAAATGGTCAGTGGCAGATTTACATGCTATTCAGAGTCTTTGGCAGGCACCTGTGGTGAATCACAATACCAACACTTAGGATTTGGAAGAAAAGCCCTGCCTTTTGAGAAATAGCTTTTGGGTTTCTATTGGACCTTAATGAAGACTGAACTTCTGGCCATTAACGTTATGTGGACTGACTAGTGATGAGTCTTGTTGATGTTGAGTAACTTTGATAAGATCTGATGAAGATGACACTGCAAAACCCAACAACCTCAGTCTTATTAAGAAATAAACACCATTAGAGGGGTATCCTACAAAGTACTTGACTGACGCTCTTTGAAACTGTCAAAGTCGGGGACCATCAGTTAGTGTAATGGCTATGTCGCTGGACTCCCACAAGCCGACCACGGTTCGAGTCCCAGACCCGGTGGCTTAAACTAGTGCCAGGTGCCTGCCCAAGATCCCAAGAGGAGAATGGAGGAGAAGGGATTGTGGCGCGCCCATACCCCCTGGGGGGGGGGATTTTTCACTTTCTGTCATCCGTATCTGTCTTTCTGATGAGTGCACACTCCCTGTAGCAAAAACCTCTCAAAAAAAAAAAAAAATTTGTAAAACCAAGAAAAGTCTGAGAAACAATCACATCCAAGAGCAGACTAAGCAAACATGACAATTAAATGGATCCTGGATAGAATCCTAAAACAGAAAAAGACAAGTTAAAAAGGAAAAGCTGAATAAAAATTAGACTTTTCTTGGGGCCGGCAGGTGGCCTGGTGGTTGGGGGCGCTGGACTCCTACATGGCCAACCATGGTTCGAGCCCCAGACCTGGTGGCTTGCTTTCTCACTCTCTTTTTCTCTCTCCCTCTCTGGTCAAATTAAAATTTTAAAAAATAGAAAAGGATAAATAAAGTTAAGTAAAAAATAATTCTAAAAAAAAAAAAAGAATAGACTTTTCTTAAACTGGTGTCAACACCAGTTTATTAATTCCAACAAATGTACCATATTAATGTAAGATGTTAGTAATAGGGGGAATTAGATGCAAGGCATATGGGAACTTTATACTACCTTCTCGATTTTTCTAAAAATTTAAAACTATTTTTTAAAGAATTAGTTTACTTTATTTATTATTATTATTATTTTCCAGTTTGATCAAAGAGAGAGAGAGGGAGACAGAAAGGAAAAAAGCAAGCCACCAGGTCTGGGACTTGAACTGTGGTCACCCATGTGAGAGTCCAATGTCTCTAACCACCACACCACCTACTGGCCCCTAAAATGATCTTTTTAAGGTTTTTGTCATAGGGTGCATACACTAGCCAGAGAGAGAGAGTGTGAGAGAAAAAGTGAGAAATCCCTCTCAGGAGGGATGGCCATGCCACAATCCCTTCTCGTTCATTCAACTTCTGGGATTTTGGACACACATACTCGTGTGCCCAGCATGATTTTCAAGCTGCCAGTTCATGGTGGTCAGCCATATGAGAGTCCAGTGCCTTAATCATCATGCCATCTGTTGGCCCCAATCTAAAACTATTCTAAAAAAAAAAGTCTTATTTTTTTTCAAATAAAAAAAATTCAAATCAGTATGTTATAAAGTTTTAAACCAAGACTTTCCAAAATAATGAAAACTATCTAGTCACATTGTTCTTAATTTAAATTTTTAATTTTAAATGTTAATGATGGACCAGCAGATGGCACAATGGTTACATGACTGGATTTCCATATAGTCAACTGCTGTTGGAGTCCCAGACCTAGTGGCTTGAAACTCACTCCATGGGTACCAGCGTATGGTGTAATGGTTACAAAGCTGGACTCCCACATAGTCTACCATGGTTTGAGTCCTGGACCCACAACTTAAAACTCACACTGGGCACAAGTAAATGTGTGCCCAAAATCCCAAAAGGAGAATGGAGGAGAAGGGATTGTGGTGTGGCCATCCCCCTGACGGGTGATTTCTCGCTTTCTGTCTCTTTGGTGAGCACTGGTACCCTACAGCAAAAATCTCTCAAAAATGTTTTTCTTTTTAATTTAAATGTTATTGATTTCATCTTTTAAATTTCCATTATATGTTTATAGTACATATATTATAGAAATATAGAGGTACATAGATGAGTTTTTAATATATGAATATTGGCAATATTGTCCTGACATTCTAGAACTAAATTATTAGCTACATAAGTATGTTAAACTAACTAAGTGAAAAAACAAATTAGAGTTTCTTGTAGGCAGTCATGACAAGAAAGATATAATCACAACAACTAGCCTATTTTTATGTCAAGATGAATAAATAATGACATTCAAAAACTATAAATGAAGGGCCAGCAGGTGGCATGGTGGTTGAGGTGCTAGGCTTCCACATGACTGACCATAGTTCAAGTCCTGGAACTGGCAGCTTGCTTTCTCACTTTCCCTTTCTCTGTCTCTTTCTGGTGAGCACACGTGCCCTATAGCAAATTGAATGATAATAAAAAAATACATTAAAAAAACTATAAATTAAATAAAAGCCTGCATAATAACATTGTTAGAGACAACTCCAGTTAGTTTCTGGCTTCTTAGAATCTAACATTAGATAACTAAAAATAATTTGATGATATTGCAATTTGTAAATAATTCATACCTTATATTTTGATTCATTTTTAACTAATATATCTACTTTACTGGCCTTGCCTAAAATAGTTAATGGATAAAAGAGTCTAAGTTCCTTTTTGTTGAGTACTCCAACCTGTGCTTGTAATAATACAAGAGCTGAACCATTAAAGTGTTCTTATTACTTTTCAATTTAGCAAATGTTGGATCCATGTTCTCCCTTTTCAGTACCATAAATTCATATTTTATAGCAAGGTCAAAACACCCTTTATGTTTACTCTACGGAGTTCCCCAATGCCACAGTAATAAAAAAATAGGTGTCAATTATATTCTGTACATCAGTTTCTAAAGTATTCACAAGAAAGATAATTTTTTAGTTTATTCTAGTTTCATACATTCATGTACTGAAGCTTGAAAGGAAGTACTGTTAGTTTTATTTAAATATTTACTATTCTGGGAATATTCAACTATTAATTTGAAAGCCTGTTTTCCAAAATGCTTCTTGATTATGGAATGCTCATTTTTAAAAATAGAATTAGATGAGGGAAAGAACCTACTGTGCCTTTGCAGTTCCAAGGCTAAGAGAAATAACTTCACAGAGAAAAAAGAGAGGAAATAATCTAATAGAAAATATAACTTGAGTAGTAGTAGTTTCCCAGGAAACCCCCCAAAATTTTCCCCAAGACTTTTATTGGGAGAAGTATGGGTCATAGTGAAATTTACTTTGTCGTGAAATGAAACCATTGCATACATAAGGATATAAGAATGGTGTCATTATAATTCATCAACTTGGGGTTCTGGAAAATATTACACCAGTGATTTTTCTCCAGCTAAATGGACTTTCATCCCAAAGAGATTATCCAGGCAGATGGTAATATTACTTTATCTGAAGCGCTTCTGAAATGGAATTCCATACCCTCAATATCTTGGTATTTGGTATAAACTTAATCGTATCCCCTGAACATTTTATATGTTGGAGCTTTAACCTCTGTTTTATTTTATTTCTACTGGATGGTGCTGTTGTAGACATTTAAAATTAAGGGGCAATATGAATATTGATTTCAGAGATGCCTCCAATATAAGACATAAATAAATTGTATTTTATCTTCATTTTTTTTCTTTTCTTCCCTTAACAGAGGTTATTTTTGGGGATCAACTGTGGTGGTACAAATGGGAGGACACTACTGCCTCATATGTGGGGCTGCAGGGGAGGCTTGGATTTGGTTCCCCACCCAACCTAAATAGGCCAGATGTGTGGTCCTAGCTAACTAGGAATTTGGGACAGAGGGTCATGATGTGAAAGAACTCATCAAGAATACCTGTTTCTCGCCCTTATTTACTCTCATTAAAATAAAAAAGAAAGGCGGGGGATCAGCAGTTAGCATAATGACTATGTCACTGGACTGCCATCTAGTCAACCGAGGTTCAAGTCTCAGACCCGGTGGCTTAAACTCCCACCAGGCGCATGTGCGTGCGTGCCCAAGATCCAGAGAGCAAAATGAAGGAGACGAGATTGTGGCCTGGCCATGCCCCTGGGGGGTGATTTCTCGCTTTCCATCTCTCTGTCTCTGTCTTTCTGGCGAGCACATGTGCCCTATAACAAAAACCTCTCCAAAAGAAAAAAAAAAGATAGTTCGGTATTTAAATGGAGTATGTGGCCACTTTTTAATTTAGGTATGTTGTAGATTGGGTGGTAAGAGTGATGTGTAGCAGAGAAAACTATGTTCCACTCAGCCTCAAATTTTGAGCCTTTATTTTACCCAGAGACACCTGACTGCTGAAGGAGAGTCCCAGGATAACAGACTGGCTAACCACGTTTGGAGGACCTGGTGGCTCCTTTCTCACTTTTCCTCTCTCTCTCTCTCACTCTGTTCCTCTCTGGTCAAATTAAAATAAATAAGTAAGTTAAATAAAATGATTCTTTAAAAAAAAAGAAATATTGATGGCATCTTATGCTACCCGGGTAACAGACTCCTGGCGAGCTTCCTCTAATCTAGTCCTCACCTTCTAATGAGGATTTAATGTGAGATGCTTGTCTTGCGGTACTCCGCGAAATGAAAAAGGTGATCAACTCTCATAACTGGATCATCAGTCCTTTGTAACCCAGGTCGCTGCTAAACCTTCGCTTTTAATACATCTGAAGGAGAACTTGAAGTTGTAAGCGGCCAATTAAGAGAAGTGTTTAGGGGCACTTTCGCCTGGGCGAGCTGTCACTCACAGCCTCCTCCCGCCCC
>NW_006203687.1:247774-273529 GCF_000334495.1 Tupaia belangeri chinensis
CGCGCCGCGCCGTGACGTAGAGCTTGCTTCCTGTTCTTTGTGCAGCTGGGGGCCGGAGACCTGCGGAGCCACGGAGCCGCGGAGCCGGAGAGCTGCGAAGCTGCGGACCTGGACTGGCACTCGGAGCCGCGGGGACCGGTGAGACTTAACGCTGCCCCTCCTAGACCCTACTAGAAGCGTTATCATTCTGCCAGGCGGCAGGACGAACAAAGGAACTGGGAAAGCCGCAGGGCTCCACGCCGCGTTGCTCCCAGCGGCTTCCACTTCCGTTCGCTCGGTCCCGGAGAGTCAACGGAATTAGCTAAAACTTTTTAGTGCTCCAAGTGTTGATTAGAAGAGAAGCCAGTCACAAAGAAAGAAAGATGAGTAAGAGCAAAGAGGATGTTCCTCATGAACTAGAGAGCCAGTTCATCTTACGTCTGCCTCCGGAACATGCTGCTACTGTGAGGAGGGCCATACGGTCTGGTCATGTCAACCTGAAGGACAGACTGACCATTGAGTTACACCCTGATGGGCGTCATGGAATCGTCAGAGTGGACGGGGTCCCACT
This sequence comes from Tupaia belangeri chinensis, assembly GCF_000334495.1. NCBI lineage: Eukaryota > Metazoa > Chordata > Mammalia > Scandentia > Tupaiidae > Tupaia > Tupaia belangeri. Next base: position 248,325 of record NW_006203687.1, read on the forward strand.
GGCCTCAAAATTGGTAGATCTGCCCTGTGTTATGGAAAGCCTGAAAACCATTGATAAGAAAACCTTTTACAAGACAGCTGATATCTGTCAGATGCTCGTAGCCACAGTGGATGGTGACCTCTGCCCTCCTGTGGAAGAGCCAGTTGCTTCTGCTGATCCCAAAGCCAGCAAGAAGAAGGACAAAGACAAAGAGAAAAAGTTTACCTGGAACCATGGAATTACTCTGCCTCTAAAAAATGTCAGAAAGAGAAGGTTCCGGAAGACAGCCAAAAAGAAGTATATTGAATCTCCAGATGTGGAAAAAGAAGTGAAACGGTTGCTGAGTACAGATGCGGAGGCTGTCAGTACTCGTTGGGAAATCATTGCTGAAGATGAAACAAAAGAAACAGAAAATCAGGGCCTTGATATCTCTTCTCCTGGAATGTCTGGTCACAGGCAGGGCCATGACTCCTTGGAACATGATGAGCTTCGGGAGATATTCAATGACCTCAGCAGCAGCAGTGAAGAGGGAGATGAGGCACAGCATCCCGATGAAGATATAAACATCCTCGACACTGAAGAAGATCTGGAGAGACAGCTGCCGGACAAGCTAAATATATCAGATGAATTGCACCAAGAAAATGAAGGAAACAACCAGCTGGTTATGGGAATTCAGAAACAGATCGATACCATCAAAGGCAAGCTCCAAGAGACCCAGGACCGCGCCAAACGGCAGGAGGATCTCATCAGGAAAGTGGAGAACCTGGCTCTCAAGAATAGATTCCAGGCTGTGCTAGATGAACTCAAGCAAAAGGAAGACCGCGAAAAGGAGCAGCTCAGCTCTTTGCAAAAAGAGCTAGAATCACTCCTCCTCCTGGAGAAGTGAGAACTTTGATACTAAATTTCAGTCCTCGGAATGGTCAGCGTTAGAAAAACCTTGACTTTATCACTTGGACTGAACATTAAGACCTTACAGTAGTGCCTGTTCTCTCTAATGCTGAAAGTTCTGTTGAGCTGTTTTTCAGAATACTTTGTTAGGTACTCATCCTATAAGAAGTAGGATTGTATAAGCAACAAAATGTTTGTAGGAAAGTTGCAGGATTAGTGGACGAAACAATTCAACCTTAATTACAGCATCAGTACAGGACTTTGTTATGTTTTTGCACTTACCAGATAGCTGCTGTGGTGGTGTGTGATGCCTTCTTAGATAATAAGAACTTAGTTTGGAAGTAGTGAGAGTAGTTAGCATGTTTTTCCACATAGTAGTTATTTTCCCACCTATTCAAAATAATTTCCCACATGTAGAGATGAAAATAATTTCATAAAGTTGTTTCTAACACAATAAATAAAAGTAACTAATTTATATGTCTGTGGTGTGGTTAAGGCAGCTAAATCCCACATGACCAATGGCATAATTCAAGTCTGAGACTCATCAGCTTGAGAAACAGGCTTGGCACATGTGTGTGTGTGTGCCCAAAGTCCTGAAAGGAGAAAGAGAAGGGTTGCAGCATGACCATTCTTCATGGGGGTTACTTTCTTACTTTCCTTCTCTGTCTCTCTCTTATGAGTGCACATACTCTGGCAAAAAGCTTTTTAAAATAATAATGAGAGATTGTTATGATATTTTTCACTTGCAATTCAGAAGTTCAAAGAATTGATCTTATTATATAACAAAGCTATTTCCATCTACCTATTGTATTTAGGAGTCTTTCTCAGTGCTTTCGTCTGTAAAATCCCAAATAGGTATAAAATTTAATGTAAATCCCATCTCTTTCTAGCAATAAATGGCATCAGTAGATTTTGAAAAAGCTGCATTCAATAAAGTTGTATTAAATACTATTACACATTGTTTTTGTCAAATTTTAATACTAATAGTCATAATAAAACTGAACTAATTTTAAACAATAAAAGGCTTTCAACAATAAACATACATTGCATTGAATAAAATTATGCAGATGGGGAGTGGAAAGGAAATTGGGATTCACTGAGAAACAGTGATGTAAAATTAGTTTTTCATGAATAATAGTGAATCTCTAATAAATGTCATCTGGACAGTGTTGGAAATTAAAGAGTAATGCAGTGATTTTATTTTAAAGTATTGGGCCAACCTGTGGCTGGATTCCACATGGCTGACTCTGCAGTTTGATTCCTGGATCCAGTCACTTAAAAAAAAAAAAAAAAAAAAAAAAACTCAGGACCAGCGAAACTCAAAAAGATTATAAGAGGGAACATAATTTATGGATGATCATCTAACTAAAGTAAAGACCAAAAGAAGCACAACTGGATATATTACTGTTTTGTTTGACTTACTGGGTTTAATGGTGATTTCTCATTGTTAGACCTAGAATCATTAGCATGGAATTAGTATAATTGTTAGACTAACATACACAGACATAACACCGCCCCATATGAAAAAACCTCCCAAAAAAAAAAAAAAAAAAAACTTGCCAAGTGTGGGGGGGTGGCTATCAGGTGGTATAGTAATTAAGGCACTGGACTCCCAAATGGCTGGTTCAAGTCCTGGACCTGGCAGCTTGAAATTCACACTGGGTGCATGTGTGGGTATGCCCAAAATCCTGAGAGGGGAATGGAAGAGAAGGGTCTGCGCTTGGGGTGGGGGAGTGATTTTCTCACTTTGTCTCTCTGTCTCTTCAGTGAGCGCATGCATCCTATAGCAAATATCTGTTTAAGAAAAAAGACACACATCGGGGCCAGCAGGTGGCACAGTGGTTAAGGTGCTGGACTCCCACATGGCTGACAGCAGTTCAACCGCGCAGCTTGAAACTCAAGTCAGGCATGTGCATGCATGCCCAAAGAGAAAACAAGCCAGGTATGTGTAAGTGTGCACCCAAAGTCTCAAGAGAGAGAAATATTCACCAAGGGAGATGAGGCCTTCTTGCTCCCTCTCATGCTGTCTTCTGCCCTCTTTTTACTGCAACCACATGCACCCCAAAATTTAATTAATAAATATCTATTACACCTTTTAAAACTGTTTCGGGATCAGCAGGTAGCATAGTAGTTAAAGCCCTGGACTCTCACATGGTCAACTGCAGTTTGAGTCTTTTTTTTTTTTTTTTGAGAGGTTTTTTGCTATAGGGCGCGTGCACTTGCCAGACAGAGAGAGAGAGACAGAGAGACAGAAAGCAAGAAATCACCCCCCAGGGGGGATGGCCACGCCGCAATTCCTTCTCCTCCATTCTCCTCTCGGGATCTTGGGCACGCACGCACACGCGCCCGGTGTGAGTTTTAAGCCACCAGGTCCAGGACGTGAACCACGGTTGACTACGTGGGAGTCCAGCAACATAGCCATTACACTAACTGCTGGTCCCAGTACCATTTTCCAACATTTTGAAGCTCCTTCGTATCTAACACTTTTGCTTAGCACTTTATGAAGTACCTTTTTTTATGCCAATCCACTGAGTGTAGACCTGAACTCATCCAAACACCAAGCCTCTTGGGCTTTCCACTACACAAGGTGATACAAGACCTTACAGAACATGTTGATTTTGAGATCATCTTGGGCTTCATTAGTTCATAATTTTAATTTTATCCAACAGAGTAATTTATGGTATTGCCCTCAGGGTAATAAAGAGCACAGGTTAATGTGATGTGAGAAAAATACTAGATGCTTTATTACCTAGTATCTTATAAAATTAATCTGCCACTTGCAATTACCTTAAATTCTTTTTCAGGATATTTATAGCCAAAGCTTTGTGGATAAATCCAATCACTAACACTAGGTGGCACCCTAACAATTCTTCCTGGGCCAGATCCGACTTAACAGTTCTGCCCAAAGTTTACAGCACAAAGTTTTTTAGCAGAGTCTGGGGCAGAGAAATTTTCCTTTTCTGTGTAGAGAGAGTCTATAAAGAAGTTTTCTTTCTGAGGGGTTGGTTTCCTACTGCTAGTATTTTCTAGAAACAAACAAACAAACAAACAAAAAAGCCCTCACGGCAAAGTAGATCCTGCATTGAATGAGCCAGGAGACTGTCTCTGAATTCCAACACTGCTACTGAGCAGCTGATTTTGTTGGAGAAAGTGTTTTTCTGCTCTGTGTACACCTTACCAGAAAGCTGGGAAGACCAAAAGAATTTATGTGTTAGGACTGCCAATTCTACAATTAAAAATCAAGATTCTTCCCACCTTCTGAAGCCACCCCAGGAAGAGGGATGCCTTGGACCAGCTATGGGTGTCTCTGCTACTTGGGTCCCTGCCTACTCTTCAAGATTACCTTCAAACATTTATAAAGGACTTTGACAACAGAGCTGTTCATTTCAACATTCCCTTGCACAAACTGAAATTCACGGTCCTTAATGTCCTGCACACCACTGATTTCAGCTTCCCTTTATCAACTTAGTCTGATAGCTTTACCCTATACTTTACCGTCCAAAATTAACCAGTCCCTTAGAACTGTCAACTGCACAGGACCAGCAGATGGTGTGATGTTTATGTCACTGGCCTCCCACATGGTTGACCATGGTTCAAGTCCTGGACCTGGCAGTTTCAAATTCATGCCACACATGTGCATATGTGCCCAAGATCTTGAGAGGAGACTAGAGGAAAAGGGATTGCTGCATGTCCATCCCGCCTGGGGAGTGATTTCTTGCTTTCTGTCTGTCTCTGTCTCTCTAGTGAGCATACACACCCTTTAGCAAAATTCCCTCTTAAAAAAAACTATCAATTGCACATCCACTCTGTCAAAAGTCACTTCTTTCATCTCCCTCACTAAAAGTGACATTGGGAAATGTTTCACTAAGGGAACTGTCACGGGTTATGCTTTTTGCAAGGCTACTATGCCCTTGTTATTTTGAAAAACAAAAATAGATGAGTTTTACTAGTTGACAATAGCAGTGTTTGGCTGCCTTTAATATTAATTATTGAGCTGTGGAACATCTTAATTCCATTGAATCCCTCTTAAGATTTTTAAATTATTGTATATATTCCTGTTACATACACTGTGAGTTGCAAGTTTTGCAACCTGATATAGGCATGTGTGTGTGTGTGTTTTGTTTAGGCAACAGTTACTCCAAGTGGCTCCGGGAAGAACAGAAATGCTCAGCAAATCAAATTAAAACCATCAGGTTAGCCAATGGTATGGTGGTTAAGGCCGCCAGATCCCACATGCCTAATAGCACGGTTTGAGTCCCAGATTTGGCGGCTTGAGAACATGTGGGAGTGAGGGGGGGAGGAGCAGGTGGCATGATGGTTAAGGTGTAGACTCCTACATGGCCAACTGAGTTTAAATCCTGGACCCAGCAGCTTGAAACACACTGGGCACATGCAATTTGCATGCCCAAGATCCCCAGAGGAGAATGGAAGAGAAGGGATCGTGGTGTGGCCATCTCAGTAACATCAAAAAATAGAACTCAGCTTACCACAAAGATAATAAACAGATAAAGTGATGGAAAGGTTAACTAACTTGAATGAATCTTCCGTGATATATATGTAGGTCAAAGCATCACATTGGGGGCCAGCAGGTGGTGTGGTGGTTAAGGCACTTGCCTCCCACACAGTAGACCGCGATTTGAATCCTGGGTCTGATGGCTTGTTTTCTCACTTCCTCTCTCTCCCCCTTTCTCTGTCTCTGTCTCTCCCTGGTGAGCACACATGCCCCATAGCAAATTTTAAAATAACAATGATAAACATTTTTTTTAAAACCACATTGTATATAAAAGTACATAATTTTTATTTGTCAATTAAAAATAAATTTTAAGGGCCACCTCCATGGCCTGGTGGTGCAGGCACCTGGACCCCCATGACTGACCATCTGATTCGAACTTGGACACAGTGGCTTGAAAAATTGGGCACGTATATGTGTGTGCCCAAAATCTTGAGGGAGAGAGAGACGAGAAGGGATTATGATGTGACCTTTCTCCTTAGAAGTGTGCTCTCTCCTCTCCCTTTCTGTTTCTCTGATGAACATACATGCCCTGTAACACTACGTTAAGTAAGTAAAAAATAGAACCCAGGTATTCTGATTCTCATTCCATATTGATTTTTAAATTAAAATCTGTACAAGGATATCTGGATAAAGTGGTTAGCAGGTGACGAGGTGGTTAAAGGTGCTGGATTCCCACATTACCGATTGTGGTTTGAGTCCTGGATCTGGCAACTTGCTTTCTCACTTTCCCTTTCTCTCTCTGGTCAAAATTAAAAATAACAACAAATGGAATTTTAAAAATTAATCCTTTTTTTTAGAAAAGAATATCTGGATAAAAATAGATACTTTAGATGATTATAAGAAACTAGGACAAGGGGCCAGCAGATGACTTAATGGTTACATCACTAGATTCCCACATAGTTAACTGTGGTTCAAGTCCCAGATACAGTGGCTTATAACTCAGACCGGGCACATGTACATGTGTGCCCCAAATCCTGAGAAGAGAATGGAGAAGGGACTTTAGTTGGCCATCCCCCCCTGGGGAAAGGGTGATTCCTCACTCTCTGTCTCTCTCTCTCTCTCTGTCTCTCCAGTGAGCACACATGCTCTATAGCAGAAATCTCTCTTAAAAAGAAAAAACTTGGATAAAAAATTTAAAGCTTTAAAAAGTTGAGTAGGAGTTTCAGATATTATAAATGAAATGATCTATAAACTATTAGATTACTATCATTTCTAATAAAGCACTTTTAAAAATTAATAACATCAGTTACCCTTATGAACAAATTAAAATTTAAATGTATGAATGACAAATGTACTGATACCGATTTTTTAAAGGACTGATTTTATCATCATTATTTTTTAATTTTGCTACAGGACACATACACTCACCAGAGACAGACAGAAAGTGAGAAAGCAAGCCACCAGATCTGAAACTTGAACCACAGTTGGCCATGTGTGAGTGCAGTGCCTTAATCACCATGCCACCTGCTAGCCCCTTAATTTTTGTTTTTTAGATAAAAGATTTAAACACATAGTAAATAACTGCCTTGAAAGGGGAAATACATTTTCAAATTAGGGTTATGCGAGTTGGAAGACATTTTTTCAACTCAATGTATTTGGAACTTTTCTAAAAAAATAACACTGATCTTGGTTTATTCATTAGTGATTTTTTATTCTACTATCCATTAAGGGGGTAAAAACTTCTTGCAGCAGGTTTTTTTCCAATTGGTTTTTATTTTTTTTTTTTAAGAGAGGTTTTTGCTATAGGGCATGTGTGCTTGCTGGAAAGACAGAGACAGAAAGTGAGAAATCACCCCCCAGGGGGAATGACCATGCCACAATCCCTTCCCTAGTCTCTTAGGATCTTGGGCACGCATGCACATGCTCCTGGCATGAGTTTAAGGCACCAGGTCCAAGACTTGAACTGCAATTGACTACATGGGAATCCAGCAACATAACCATTATGTCATCTGCTGGTCCCCCAATTAAAAAAATTAATTTTTTTAAGAAAGATTTTTGGTGTGGGGCACACAATGTTCACCAGAGAGAGAGAGACAGAAAGCGAGAAATCAGCCCCCAGAAGAGATGGCCACACCACTATCCCTTATTGGGATTGTGGGCACAAACACACACATACCTGGCATGAATTTTAAGCCACTGGGTCCAGCACTTGAAACACAGTTGACCACATGGGAGTCCAGTGACACAACCATTACACCATTTGCTACTCTTAAAAAATTTAATCTCGGGACCAGCAGTTAGTGTAATGAATATGTTGCTGGACTTTCATGTCGCTGACTGCGGTTCGAGTCCCGGACCCAGTGGCTTAAACTCACACCGGGCGCGTTTGCATGTGTGCCCAAGATCCTGAGAGGAGAATGGAAGAGAAGGTATTGTGGCGCGGCCATCCCCCTTGGGGGATGTTTTCTCACTTTTTGTCCCTCTTTCTCTCTCTGTCTTCCTGGTGAGCGCACACGTCCTATAGAAAAAAAAATTTTTTTTTAAATCTATTTTTTATTGTAATTAATACTTTCTATTTTTTCATTTATTTACTTTTGTCAAAGCATGTAACTTTAAAATAAGAGCTTAGTATTTGTTAGGATAGAGAATAGTTCTATACAGGACCAGCAGTTGGTGTAATGGCTATGTCACTGGACTTCCATGTAGTCGACCATGGTTCAAGTCCCAGACCCAGTGGCTTAAACTCATGCCAGGCACGTGTGTGTGTGTGCCCAAAATCCCGGGAGGAGAATAGAGGAGAAGGGATTGCGGCATGGCCATCCTCCCCTGGGGGAATGATTTCTTGCTTTCTGTCTCTCTGTCTCTGCCTTTCTGGTGAGCGCATGCACCCTATAGCAAAAAAACTCTTTAAAAAGGTAAAACAAACAAACAAACACCAGTAAGCTACATCTTTACATTCACTACAATAGCTAAAATCAAGAAGAAAAATGATAATGAGTGTTTTGTGAATAGATGAAGGAACTGCAACTCTCATACATTATTGGTGAGAATGTAAAATAGGTAGCTACTTTGGAAAAGTGGCAGTTCCTTAAATATGTAAAATGGGCTGGCAGGTGGCATGGTCGTTAAGGTGCTGGACTCCCACATGGCTGACCATGGTTCAAGTTCTGGACCTGGTGGCTTGCTTTCTCACTTTCCTTCTCTCCCTCTCTCTCTGTATGTCTTTCTCTCTGGCCAAATAATAATAATAATAATAATAATAATAAAGCTAAATATTCTTTTTTAAAAAGTAAAACAAAGAGATTATATAGCCCAGTTAAAACATATGTCCACATAGAAAACTTGTACATGGGAACCAGCAGTTAGCATAATGGCTATGTTGCTGGACTCCCACGTAGTTTACCGTGGTTCACGTCCCGGACCCAGTGGCTTAAAACTCACACCAGGCGCGTGTGTGTGCATGCCCAAGATCCTGAGAGGAGAATGGAAGAGAAGGGATTGCGGTGTGACCGTCCCCCTTGGGGGGTGATTTCTTGCTTTCTGTCTCTCTGTCTCTGTCTGTCTGGTGAGCGCATAGCAAAAATCTCTCCAAAAAAAGAAAAAGAAAACTTGTACAAAGATGTACATGGGGGAACCAGCAGTTAGTGTAATGGTTATGTCGCTTGACTCCCATGTAGTCGTCTGCAGTTTGAGTCCTGGACCCTGTGGCTTAAACTCATGTTGGGCGCATGTGTGTGCGTGCCCAAGATCCCGAGAGGAGAATGGAGGAGAAGGGATTGCGGCATGGCCATCCCCTGGGGGGGGGGAGGAGGCGGTGATTTCTTGCTTTCTGTCTCTCTGTCTTTCTGGCGAGTGCACGCGCCCTATAGCAAAATCCTCCCCCTCCCGAAAAAAAATAAATAAATAAAAACCAAAGATGTACATAGATGTTTATAACAGCATTATTCATAATCACCAAAATGTGGAAATAACTTAGATGCCCCTCAATGGATATATGTAAGCAAAATGTAGTACATTCATAAATTGATTTTCAATAAAACCAAGTGAACCATTGATACATAATACTACATAAGTAATCCTTGAAAAAATTATGTTACATGAAAGAAGCCAAAGAAGGCTGCATGTAAAATTTTTAGAACGTAAACTTATAGAGTCCGAGTTGATCAGTGACTGCCAGAAGCTGAGGGGATAGGGAATGGGATATGACTGCTAGTGAATTTAGAGTTCATTTTTTGGTACTAAAAAGGTTCCAAAGTTAGACAGTGTTGATGGTTCCACAACCTCTATACTAAAAGCTACTGAATTATACACTTCCGAAGGTCAATGTAGGGACCAGCAGATGGCATAATAGTTACATTGCTGGACTCCCACATGGCCAATCGTGGTTCAAGTCACAGACCCGGAGGCTTGAAACTCACACCAGATTAATGTGTGTGTGTGTGCCCAAAATCCTGAGAGGAGAATAGAGAACGTATTACAGTGTAGCCATCCTCCTGGGGGTGATTTCTTGCTTTCTGGCTTTCTGTCTCTTTCTCTGTCTCTCCAGTGAGCCCACGCACCCTATAGCAAAAATCTCTAAAAAATTAAAATAAAATAGGGGACCAGCAGTTAGCATAATGGCTATGTCGCTGGACTCTCATGTAGTTGACTGCGGTTCGAGTCCCAGAGCCAGTGGCTTAAACTCACACCGGGCACGTGTGTGTGCGTGCCCAAGATCCCAAGAGGAGAATGGAGGAGAAGGGATTGCGGCGTGGCCATCCCCACTGGGGCGTGATTTCTCGCTTTCTGTCTCTCTGTCTCTCTCTGTCTGGCGAGCGCACGCGCTCTATAGCAAAAGAAAAAAAAACTCTCCAAAAAAAAGAAAAAATAAATAAGTCAATTTAATATTTAATTGTAAATAAATACTTAAGAAAACTGCTAATTTTAAAAATAGCTATTTAAATATTTAAAAGTTAAAAAGCAATAAAATAAATGTTATTAATTGTGTATGATTGGTAAATAGAAACCCTTAAGAAAATACACAAAAAAGGAAGTCTAAAAGAAAACAAGTATATAAATTACGAATGTCATGTTCAGCACCAGGGACAGCTCCCTGCAAACAAAACCATTTCAAAGGTAGCATGCAAAGCCTACTGAAATCCTGTAAGTTTTCAACAAATGACTTTTAAAAGAGATTTTTCATTGAAGAGACAGAGATGGAGAAAGAGAAAGTGAGAAATCACCCCCTCCATGACATTTCTATTACCCTTTTCTTCTTTCCAGTACTGCCATGTGTTATGGCAACTATGATTGCCTTTGTATGTACATTTCATGGACACTTGATTACACCACTTAATTAATCCATTCATTTAACAAAGAGGCTGGATTATATGGCAGACATCCACTTAGAGAAGATATATGCCTCTACCAACTTCACTTATCAAAAATTTATGAATAATTACATGCATGATAAACTAAGACAATTTTTAAAAACAACTCATTTTTCTTGTCTCATGAAAAATATTTTTATTACTGAACCCTTGAACAAGTCATCCGTTGCATCATCAAGAAATTTCTTATTCTGAGAGCACACACTATCTTGTTGGATATAACTGGTGATGCCCTGGATATAACTGGGCTTAGAATTAATTATGTTAGAAGTCTTTATGATGGGGCCAGCAGGTGGCCTAGTAGTTAAGGCGGTGGACTAACTAACACATGACTGACATGGTTCAAGTCCTGGACCCAGTGACTTGAAACTCATGCTGGGCACATGCATATGTGTGCGTGCCAAAAATCTCAAGAGAATGGAGAAGGGACTGTAGCATGGCATCCCTCCGACAGATGATTTCTCACTGTCTCACTCTCTAACTATCTGTCTCTTCAGTGAGCACTCACACCCTAAAGCAAAAATCTCTCTCAAAAAATAAAAAAAAGAAAGAAAAAGAAAAAAGAAAGAAAGGAGAGCCAAGAAAAGAATCCCAAAGCAAGAGACAAATTGTTATTATAGTCAACAAAATTATCGTACGCAACATTATACTTCCATTTTCCCCTTTCATCTTTTCTGCCACCATTGTCACATATTTTATTTCTATGTAAGTAATGAACTACAATGCATTTATTTTAGCTTTACATTACTTATAGTAAATTACTTTTAAAATAAAGTTTAAAATTTAATATTTCCATATTTACCTATGTATTTTCCATGTTTACTAGTGCTTATACTTTTTCCCCTCTGTGCAAATGCAAGTTTCCATCAGTTTTTTCTTCTCTCCTGCCTGAAGAACTTGCTTTAACCTTACTTACAGGGCAGATATAGCGGTGACAGAATCAGCATTTGTCTTTAAAAGCTCGTATTTCATTTTAAGATTCACTCTCTAGAGGATATTCTTACTAGATAGAGAATTCTGTGTTGACGATATTTTTAATTCTGCAATGTATAAGTGTCATACCATTGTCTTCCGACTTGCATCATTTCTGAGGTCTGTTTTCATTCTATGTTCTTCTATACATCATATGCCTTTTTATCTTGATTTTATGATTTTCTCTTTATACAGCAATTTGGTTAAGAGTTAAGATGTGCTTTGGGACCAGCAGTTAGCGTAATGGCTATGTCACTGGACTCCCATGTAGCCACCCGGACCTGGTGGCTTAAAACTCACACCAGGCACGTGTGTGTGCATGCCCAAGATCCTGAGAGAATGGAAGATAAGGGATTGCAGCATGGCCATCCCCCCTGGGGGGTGACTTCTCACTTTCTGTCTCTCTGTCTCTCTCTGTCTGTCTCGTGAGTGCACATGCCCTGTAGCAAAAACCTCTATCTCCAAGTCATTGGGACCCTATATTTCTTGTAAAGATTTTTGCCTTAGGGCACATATGCTCTCCAGAGAGAGAGAGAGACAGACAGATATAGTAAGAAGGAAAGTGAGAAATCAGCCCCCACTGGGGAGGGCCATGCGGCAATCCCTTCTCCTCCATTCTCCTTCCAATTTCTTGGGCACACATGCACATGCACCCAGTGTGAGTTTCAAGCCACCATGTCCAGAACTAGAATTGCAGTTGGCTATGTGGAAGTCCAGTGACATAATCACTACACCATCTGCTGGTCCCAAGACCCTATTTTTAAAGTCCTTTTTCTCCTTGTGTTTCAGTTTTAATAGTTCTCTTGCTACAATTTTAGGTTCACTGATGATTTAATTTTCCATGTCTAAGATGCCATTAATACCATCCATTTTTCAGTTCAGATATTGTAGAAGGGTTTTTTTAAATAGATCATGAAAAATGAGTACTATGAAAAAACTATGCATGGATTTCAAAAAAGTTCACACAATAACATTTTCCGGAAACTTTTTGAAGTCCTCTCAATGTATTTCATTTCTAGAAGTTCCTTTGGTTCTTGTTTATATCTTCAGTATCACTCCTGATTATATTAATCCTATTTTAAAGGTCTTTAAATATAGTGAGCATATTTATAATAGCTATTTTGAAGTCTTTGTAAACTAATTTCATGAGTTCTGTCATTGGTGAATCTTTTTCTATTGACTTTCTTCATTCTAGTTATGGGTCATATATTCCTAGTTCTTGACAGGTGGAATAATTTTTTACTGAATGCTAAACATTGAGTTGTTAGGTTTTTTGAGTATCTCAACTTTGTTATCCTTCCATAAAGATTGCCTTTGTTTTGGAAGGCAGCTAAGTTACTATAATATCAGGTTGTTTTTATGTCCTCATGGTTACATTTGATGTTTTATAAAGTAGGCCTGAAGTATGCTTTACTCTAGGATAATTTAGCCCTACTACTAAGGTGTGACCCTTCTGAGTCTCTTTTAAAAATCACTTTGGTAATTAATCCTCTTTAAGGGGAAATGTTGAAGTTCCCTGGCTTGATTTTGGTAAGAGATTCATAAAAACCCCCTCTCCAATATGGTGAACCTTGAGACCAAAGAGTTGTTGAGAGAGACTGTGAGTTTAAGCCACCAGGTCCAGGAATTGAACTGCGGTCAACTACATGGGAGTCCAGTGACATAGCCATTATGCCATCTGTTGGTCCCATGTTAGATTTTTTATACTACAAATATTTTTGATATTTTTACCTCTTCATATGGGAAAAAAAGACTAAAATCTTTTCAGACAAACAAAACCTGAAAGAATTTGCCAACACCAGACCAGTTCTTTGAAAAACCCTGAAGAGAGTACTGTTCCAGGAAAACTAAAGAATGAACAGCCAGAAATAAAGGAATAAAAGGCAACCAAGACAATGGCCAACTTAAACATCGGGGCAAGTCCATTAATATCGATAATAACATTGAATGTTAATGGATTAAATTCTCCAGAGACACAGACTGGCTGAATGGGTTAAAAAAACAGAAACCCTCTATCTGTTCCTGTAGGAAACCCACCTCATGGATAAAGACATACATAGACTAAAAGTGGGTTGGAAAAAAGGTTTTCCATGTAAATGGGAACCAAAAAAGAGCTGGAGTCACGATTCTAATTTCTGACAAAGCAGGCTTTAAAACAAAAACTGTTCAAAGAGACAAAGAAGGGCATGATATTGTAGTAAAAGAGTCAATCAATAAAGAAGATATAATGCTTATAAATTTCTATGCACCTAGCACAGGAGCACCCAAATACATGAAGGAAAGACTGTTAGATCTAAAAGGAGAGATAGACTGCAACACACTAATTGTTGGAAACTTCGATACCTCACTATCCCCTCTAGACAGATCATCTAGACAAAAAATAGGTAAAGAGATAAAGAATCTAAATGATACCATAAATCAAATGTACCTAACAGACATCTATAGAATTTTCCAACCAAAACCCGCAAGATATATTTTTTTCTCACCCCTACATGGAAACTTTTCGAAGACTGACCACATGATAGGGCACAAGGCAAGCCTCTACAGATTCAAAGGCATGGAAACTATATCCAGCATCTTCTCTGACCATGATGGAATTAGACTTGATTTTACTTTCAAGAGAAACCCTCAAAAATACACAAATACATGGAAACTAAATAACTTACTCCTGAATGACTTCACAGCTACTGAAGAAATAAAGACTGAAATCAAAAGATTCATGGAAGCCGATGACAATGAGGACACAAGTTTCCATAATCTTTGGGACACTACTAAAGCAGTCATAAGAAGAGTTCATAGCAATTAGTGCACATAAGAAGACAGAAAGAAGGGAAATGGATCACCTAACATCGTGCCTCAGAGAATTGGAAAAGCAACAGCAAAAAACTCCAAACAACTCCAGGAGAAAGAAAATAATAAAGATACAAGCAGAAATAAATGAAATAGAAAATTAACTATACAGAAAATAAATGAAAGTAAAAGCTGGTTCTTTGAAAAGATAAACAAAATTGATACACCACTAGTGAGACTTATTAAGAAAAGAGGAAGGAACCAGGTAAATCAAATCTGCAATGAAGCAGACAATATAACAACAGACATAGTAGAGATATAAAACATCATTAGAGAATACTATGAACAACTATATGCCAAGAAACAAGAAAACTTGGATGAGATGGACAAATTCCTAGACTCATATAATCTACCAAGATTGAGCCAGGAATATGTAGAAAGTCTGAATAGGCCCATAACAAGCCAAGAGATTGACTCAGTAATAACCTCCTAAAAAAGAAAAGCCTTGGTCCTAATGGCTTCACCTCTGAATTCTACAAAACTTTTTTTTTTTTTAGATGTTTTTACTATGGGGCATGTATGCTTGCCAAAAAGATAAAGACAGTGAGACAGAAAGCGAGAAATCACACACACACACACACACACACACACACACACACACCCACACACATTAACTCCAATACTGTTCAAGTTATTGCTAAAGATCCAAAAAGGTGAATCTCTCCCTAATTCCTTCTATGAAGCCTCCATCACCCTTATCCTTAAAACAGATAAGTACAGGACAAGAAAGGAAAACTATAGACCAATATATCTGATGAATATAGATGCAAAGATTCTCAACAAGATACTAGCAAATCGTATCCAACCACTTATAAAAAAGATTATACATCACGATCAGGTAGGCTTTATTCCAGGAATGCAAGGTTGGTTCAACATATGCAAACCATAAATGTAATACACTATATTAATAGAAAGACAAAAACCATATGATCATATCAATTGATGTAGAAAAAGCATTTGATAAGATACAACATCCCTTCACGATCAAAACTCAGCAATATTGGCCTAGAAGGGTCCTTTCTCAACACAATAAAAGCTATCTATGAAAAACCCACAGTGAACATCATCCTGAATAGAGGAAAGCTGAAAGCTTTTCCACTAAAAAGTGGTATAAGACAAGGATGCCCACTTTCTCCACTCCTTTTCAATACAGTACTGGAAGTCCTTGCCAATGCAGTCAGAAAAGAGAATAAAATAAAAGGCATTCAGGGATCAGCAGTTGGTGTAAAGGCTATGTCGCTGGACTCTCATGTAGTCGACCACAGTTCAAGTCCCAGACCCAGTGACTTAAACTCATGCCAGGCGCATGTGTGTGAGTGCCCACGGTCCCAAGAAGAGAATGGAGGAGAAGGGATTGTGGCGTGGCCACCCTCCCTGGGAGTGATTTCTCACTTTCTGTCTCTCTGTCTCTCTTTGTCTTTCTGGTGAGTGCACATGCCCCATAGCAAAAGTCTCTCAAAAAATTAATAAAAAATAAAAGGCATTCAAATAGGAAAAGAAGAGGTGAAACTCTCTCTGTTTGCAGATGACATGATTGTATACATAGAAGACCCAGTGGTTTCCATGAAAAAATTCCTGGAAGTAATACATGAATACAGTAAAGTTGTAGGATACAAAATCAACATACAGAAATCTATAGCATTTCGATATACAAACAACAGGCAGATTGAGATAGAACTGAAAAAAGTAACTCCACTTACCATAGCCACAAAAAGTATAAGATATTTAGAAATAAATCTAACCAAAGTTAAAGACCTCCACAAGGAAAACTATGAGAAGCTAAAAAAAAAAAGAAATTGAAAATGACACAAAAAAGTAGGACATCCCATGTTCTTGGATTGGAAGAATTAATATAATCAAAATGGCAATTCTATCCAAATTAATCTACACATTTAATGCAATCCCAATCAGATTACCAGACACATTCTTCACAGATCTAGAAAAAAAAAATCATAAAATTTGTCTGGAATCATAAAAGACCTCGTATTGCCAAAGCAATCCTGTACAAGAAGAGTGAAGTGAGCAGCATCTCACTCCCAGACCCAAAAATATACTTCAAAGCTGTGGTAATCAAAACAGCGTGGTACTGGCACAGAAACAGACAGGTGGACTAATGGAACAGAATAGAGTCCCCAGAAATAAATTCCCAAACATACAGTCAACTGATTTTTGACAAGGGTACCAGTCAATCCAGTAGGAAAAGGAAATTCTCTTCAGTAAATGGTGCTGGAAAAACTGGATATCCAACTGCAGAAAGATAAATCTGAACCCCTACCTCTTACCATTGACAAAAATCAACTCAAAGTGGAACAAAGATCTAAACCTAAGACTTCAAACTATAAAGCTGCTCCTAGAAAACACTGGGGAAACTCTGGGAGACATTGGAGTAGGCAAAGACTTCTTAAATAAGACTCCCAAAGCACAGTCAATAATCCCCACAATAGACAAATGGGATTACATCAGATTAAGGAGTTTTTGCATGGCAAAAGACACAGTAATAAGTGTGAATGACAGCCCTCAGAATGGGAAAATACCTTTGTAAGCCATGCATCAGATGAGGGACTGATAACCAGAACACACAAGGAATTCAAGCAGCTGTCCCGAAAAAAAGATGATCAACCCTATTAAAAGATGGGAGAATGAATTGAAAAAAACACTAAGGATGACATATGAAGAGCCAAAAGGCATATGAAAAAATGCTCAACATTCCTCATTGTAAGGGAAATGCAGATCAAAATGACAATGAGATACCACCTAATCCCAGTAAGAATGACTAAGATTAAAATTTAAAAAAAGATAAGTGCTGGTGGGGGTGTGGTGAAAGGGGAACTCTCTTACACTGCTGGTGGGAATGTAAATTGGTCCAGTCACTGTGCAGAACAATCTGGAGATTCCTCAAAAATCTACAAATAGAACTTCCATATGATCCAACAATCCTACTCCTTGGTCTCTACCCAAAGGACAGATGAATTCTTCATTAGAAAAGTGCTTGCACATCTATATTTATTGAGGCATTGTTCACAATTGCTAAGACATGGAACCAACCCAAATGCCCACAAACAAATGGTTTAAAAAACTGTGGCACATATACTCTATGGAATACTACTCAGCCATAAAAAAAAAGACCCTGGCTTTTAAAAGAAAGTGGATGAATATGGAAGATTTACTGCTGAGTGAAGCAAGCCAGGTTATGAAGGAGAGACATTGTATGTCTCCACTTTATACCAAGTGTCTGCACTCCATGACTGACACTGAATGACTAAAGGATATAGAAACACAGTAAATGGTTGTGAATACCAGATATAGGTTGGGAAGAGGGTGGATGAAGGAATAGAGTCTGAGGAAGGACATTTAGGAGAAAAATAGAGAGGCATAGCATTAATGGGACAAAGAAATGGGGTATTATCTGTTGAAGATAACTTTACAGTATTATTGACTGGACTGAGGAGAAATGTACACATGTTGGAATATTCACTTTGCAAGCTAAATAATGTGACCGAATGTATAAAAGAACTTGAAATAAAATAAAACATGTATTTTTAAAAATTTCAAAAAAGAGGGTTACTGTAAAAAGTATTAGTGTCAAAGTAATCCCCCAAAATTGACTCTTATAGTCCTGATGTGTGTGTACATCCATCTATGTAATATGTCATGTTACATACTATATGTTATATGTGTATATAAAAAAGGCATTAAAAATTCTATTCAATTTGGTTTATAAAAAGAGTGCTCATACAAATTAGTTTAAATGTTTTCAAGTTCATATAAATTTAATAAATAAACTGACTTCAAGTATAATCTAAAAATTAATAAATAAAAGTCTGCACAATTTCCAATATATATTTTGTCTAGGTTTTTAAATTAATCAATCAACATCATGCTATCTTAATATGGTTAGTTTAATAAAACAGCTAGTATTTATGTGTTGTGTTGTTACATTTTACATAATAGATATCTAACCAAAAAAACAAATACACGACTAGCTTTCTCAAGCTTTAGTTTTAGTGCTAAAAAAAGATCACTGACCTGGGACCAGCAGTTAGCGTAATGCCTATGTCGCTGGACTCCCACGTAGTCGACCGCAGTTCAAGTCCCGGACCTTGTGGCTTAAACTCACGCCGGGCACATGTGCATGTGTGCCCAAGAGCCCGAGAGGAGAATGGAGGAGAAGGGACTGCAGTGTGGCCATCCCCCCCGGGGGGTGATTTCTATCTCTCTGTCTCTCTCTGTCTTCCTTCTCTATCTCACTTTCAATCTCTCTGTCTCTCTCCGTCCTCCTGGCGAGCACACGCGCCCTATAGCAAAAACCTCCCCCCCCGAAAAAAAAAGATCACTGACTCAGAGTAACTCTTGGGCCCCTGAAACATCCAAAAGAGAGATATTAGATTGATCAGGCTTATTCTTTATGTTAAATTAAAAAATAAATAAAAAATAAATTGTCAAAATAAGGAATTCTCTTAAAAGTAAATTTAATTTTATTTATTCATTCATTTATTTTAATTTAACCAGAGAGAGAGAGACAGAGAGAGAGAGAGGGGTGGGGGAAAGTGAGAAAGCAAGACACCAGATCTGGGATTCGAACTATGGTCAGTCATGTAGGAGTGTCCAGTGCCTTAACCACCATGCCACCTGTTGGCCCCTAAAATAAGTAATTCTAATTTTCTTGACATTATATTTAAGTTATATGTATGATATGATATATACTTATAAGTCTATATGTAATTATATACCAAAGTAATTTAAAATTCCCCAAAATTTATAGAATATTTGTCAGTCATGTTATAGGTTATTATATTAAAATAATATGTAATAAATTTCTTTGTCAGTTGTAAATTCTTGTCAAAACATTAACTATAGTTTGTTCAAGTCTTATTGTTTATGGGTAATTGCTTTGTGTGACAATTTTCTAAAAAAGTTTTACAAAAGTTACAATCCTAATGTTATGTCCTTAAATTCACACACAAAAAAATTTTTAAATATACTCTTACAAATACTGGTTCCTAAAAATCTAATCATTTAACTGAGTAAAATTTTCATTTTCTATATAAACTAATTTGTTTTATAAACTGTTAAGCCATAATTAACCAAAAACGAAAAAAGTTTGACAGACTTACATGCTAAGTAGCCAATACAGGACATGTAGATTTTTAAATTTAATAATAAAATATAAATCCAATGTTAAACATACACTCATAAAAACATTGCTGCCTCGTTCTCTGAGACCTCCTTATAATTCTTGTTATTAAGTTAACATGCTTTAGTTACTCCTATTGTTATTCTTTAAATTTTATAAAAATTTAAAAAGTCTGTTAATAAAACTGTTCAGTTTTCCATTTAAAAAGTTGTTAAACAAATTTTGTTGCTATTGCTGCTTGTTCGTACATGTTCATAAGCTCCAAGTATATGTAGATGTATATAATTCTATTTTTACAAACTCCTCCAAAAATATCAAGTGTCCCAAGGTAAAAATAAAAAATAGTAAACATAGACAGTTAATTAAAATTGGGCCTATGTGTCAGAGACAAAAGCTAAAAACTCCTGTCTAAAAACTTGATAGGGTAAAAGTCTCAGGGGATGGGTGAGACAAGTTAAGGCTAGAGCTCCTGGCTGCCTGCTCCCTCCTTGCCTTCTTATACCCTGTTTCTCTTTAATTAGGCCTCTTCCCCACAGACTCTCCCCTTAGTTAAGTAATCAAGAAATCTAGCTTTAAAAAAATTAAATTAAGACTGCATTCTCCAACTAAGGCTTTTGTATAGTCAATAAGACAGCTGCCTTGTAAAACCTGTAAGAGGGCTCCGCCCTCTTGACGGTATTGAGCCGCTCCTTGTGGGATCTGTTGAATTTAGTTTGACTTCTCAGTATAAATCTCTTATAATCCAAAAGAGACTTTTTTTTTTTTTTGAAGAGATTTTCGCTATAGGGCGCGTGCGCTCGCCAGACAGACAGACAGAGACATAGAGACAGAAAGCGAGAAATCACCCCCCAGGGGGGATGGTCACGCCGCAATCCCTTCTCCTCCATCCTCCTCTTGGGATCTTGGGCACGCACAGTTCTAAGAGACAGGGTCCGGGACGCGAACCGGGGTCGACTACGTGGGAGTCCAGCGACATAGCTATTACGCTAACTGCTGGTTCCCCAAAAGAGACATTTTGAAAAAAATGAAAGAGTTCTCAGATAACTAAAAAAAAAAAAAAATACTATAACAAATTGACAAGATACCTAAAGCTTTGATTTAACTCTCATTTAAATGACACCCGGAAATCCTGAAGGCTAGGAATTTCTTCAAGGGCAGACCCTAAAACAGCCCAGATCAGAGCCTCTGCCTCAAAGTAAACTTGGTTTCCAATGCGGGCAGTCCGGGCACTAAACAATGCCCATGCTTGACATCCTCATGTTCTCCACTGGGTCTTATAAATCACTAGAGACAAAATAAACTGAGTTCTGAAGGGAGCTCGAGACTTCTAAAGTCCATGTTGCTCTTTAAAACTGAGGCTTGATGGGGCCCAAGACCCCAACTGCTCCCCTTAGACATCTGACAATCTCACTGGACAAGCCTCAGGTAACCCTTAAAGTGACTAAAATTAATTTCTGTCTAAATCAGAGGTTACGTTTATCTCTAAAAGTACAGTAATAAAAAGTAAAAAGTTAACTGACTATACAATAAAAAAAAATGATAAGACCCAGCAAAAAGAGAGACATTTGTACCAACAACGACACGTTCTTATAGCCACCCCGAACTCTGTCCTCCCATCCTCACC
This sequence comes from Tupaia belangeri chinensis, assembly GCF_000334495.1. Taxonomy (NCBI): domain Eukaryota; kingdom Metazoa; phylum Chordata; class Mammalia; order Scandentia; family Tupaiidae; genus Tupaia; species Tupaia belangeri. The sequence continues at coordinate 269,594 of NW_006203687.1, forward strand.
CTCCTACACTCAGGAGGAGCAAAGCAGTAGGCTACTGAAAGACCCCCAAAATAATTGCTGCTACCAGATAACAGACCAATAGTCCCCGAGGCCCTTAGACAAGTCATCATGAATCAAATACACCAGATTACCCATGTAAAAAAAAAAAAACAAAACCAAGCTTGCTAAGCTAGTTTAAAAAAACAAACACAACTTTAATGCCTAATCTAGATAGCCTTATACATTCCATACCAAAAAAATATTTCCACTTACAAAATTATGTTTAAAAAACTTCCACTTCTCCTCCCAAGATTGAGAGAAAACAAAAGTCAAAATCCATAACTATACTTAACTCAAGCTTTTACAGGCCCTTGACTCAAGCCCGAAGGGCCATTCACCACTGTGTTCCAGACACTCTGTCTGTCCCTACCTCAGACCTATCGATCCATTCCAACCAGGAGACTCTGCGTGTGTCAAAAAATTTACAGGGACCAGCAGTTAGCGTTAAGGCTATGTCGCTGGACTCCCACATAGTGGACCGCGGTTCGAGTCCCAGACCCGGTGGCTTAAACTCATGCCGGGCGCATGTGCATGCGTACCCAAGTTCCCAAGAGGAGAATGGAGAAGGGATTGCGGCGTGGCCATCCCCCCCGGGGGGGTGGGGTGATTTCTCGCTTTCTATCTCTCTGTCTCTGTCTGTCTGGCAAGTGTACGCGCCCTATAGCAAAAACCTTTCAAAAAAAAAATTACAATCCAGGGACCTACTCCAACCTAAAAGAGTCCTACACTATCATTCTCACCACTCTGACCACTGTCAAGGTAAACGACATCCCAATCTGGCTACACCACTCTCAAAAACAGAAAAATAGACATGACAAATCCAAAATTTCCCAAATCCTCTCAAACCAAGACTGTTCCCTGTGTCCTAATTATCTTCCTTGTTATCCAATTTATTAAAAAAGAAAAAAAAACTGATTAGTCATAAAAAATTTAAAACAAGAAACCTGTAGCTGGCATAATGGCTATGTCGCTGGACCCCCCATGTAGTCGACAGCGATTCGAGTCCCAGACCCCATGGCTTAAACTCATGCTGAGCGCATGTGCATGTGTACCCAAGATCCCAAGAAGAGAATGAAGGAGAAGGGATCGTGGTGTGGCCATTCCCCCCTGGGGGGTGATTTCTCCCTTTCGGTCTCTCTGTCTGTCTTTCTGGCGAGTGAATGTGCCCTATAGCAAAAACCTCTCCAAAAACAAAACAAAACAAAACAATTAACCTACTTAATTCAGCTTCTATAACTACTTTTTAAAAATTATTTATTTATTTATCCACTCATTTATTTTTTAATTTGACCAGAGAGAGACACAGAGAGAAAGAGAGAGGGAAAGTGAGAAAGCAAGCCACCAGGTCCGGGACTCGAACCATGGTAGGTCATGTGGGAGTGTCCAGCACCTTAACCACCATGCCACCTGCTGGCCCCCGGGGGGATGGTCACGCCGCAGTCCTTTCTCCTCCATTCTCCTCTTGGGATCTTGGGCACACACGCACATGTGCCCGGCATGAGTTTTAAGCCACAGAGTCCGGGACGCAAACCGCGGTTGACTACATGGGAGTCCAGCGACATAGCCATTATGCTAACTGCTGGTTCCCTATAACTACTTTTACATAAAAACCCAACTCCCTTTCCTCTTCACTCCCTACTCATTATAATCCCATATCAACCCGAAATCAATTGTAATTTTTGCCTATATAAACACCCCTCTCCTTCCACTCAGGGCTAAGGAGTTTTTAAGAAATCTAAGTCCCCAAACATGCCACTGACTTAATCAATAAAACTCCAATAAATGTGACTATGTCTAAATGTCCTCTTTTTTTTTTTTTCCTTTTTTTGGAGAGGTTTTTGTTATAGGGCACGTGCACTCGCCAGACAGACAGAGAGAGACAGAGAGACAGAAAGTGAGAAATCACCCCCCCAGGGGGGATGGCCATGCCACAATCCCTTCTCCTCCATTCTCCTCTCGGAATCTTGGGCACGCACGCACACGTGCCCGGCATGAGTTTAAGCCACCGGGTCCAGGACTCAAACCGCGGTCGAATATGTGGGAGTCCAGCGACATAGCCATTACACAAACTGCTGGTCCCATTGTCTTCTTATTTCTTGCTAGTTAGACTACAACAAAAGTAGTCTATTCTGTTTCATTCATTTGAAAATGTCTTTGTTTACAATTTATTTACTTATCCCTTGTTTAGCACAATAACTGAACTGAAAATTTCATTTTCTAGAAGTAATTTAGGAGTAAAGAAGATAGCTTTGAAACCTTTTGAAGTTATCTCACCTTATTTCTATTTCCTGAGCTAGAATAACTATAAAAACAGCACCAACAGTATCTGTTCTATGAGGTACTTGGTCCTTCCCCTGTAGATGTCCAACTTCGTAAATGAGGTTATCAGACAAAGCAGAAAGTCTGACTGCTTTGGGTACTATCATTTCTATAGCATGTTTCAATACATTTACCCATTCCACTAGGTGCTGCTGCTTATTAGCTTGTAAGAAATACATTTATACTACTAAACTATGTTTTCTGAAATCTACTATCAGGTCCTCCGAAGAGTTTCCACTGTTTTTACTTATCTCGATTACTACAAAACCACAAATAAATTCTGACCAATAACAGCTGTTCGGTTTACCTTTGAAGGGTCTGGGCATTCTGCTCTATTCCCTGGCCCTGCGAGGTTCCTTAACAAATATAACATCCTGTAGTAGCCATAGGGGGCATGGAGAAACAATATCCCATTACAGTAAACGTAAAACTAGCCCATGATAGAGCTGTTGGGAATTCTGGGTATGAAGTTGCAGACCATCAGATTTGACCTCTGTGCTTTGGCTTCAGGGCAAAGGAGCCAATTTCTCATTGCCAGTAAGAACTTACTACCGTGGCACGAAGGGAACAACAAATTAAGGAAATTGTCATGGAACCTAGAGGAAGCCGACAAGGACGGAGCCAGTATTTACCACATCAAGTCCAAGGACTGGAGCCAGAACAGCTTGCAAATAGACCTATCCAGCTACAGTTTAAAAGTGTGACTGAAAATATGCCTAGATAAGGTTTAGAAGACAGAGAACTATAAACCATTTTCCCATTAAAATGCTTTAGTAAAACGCACAGAGCTTTTGTCTGCATTTTTAAAGCAGCACATTAATATCCTTGTAGCTATTTAAACAGATCGAGCACGAATCTGCCCATGAGGGGTTATTCAGGCAGCAACTTTTTCCTTCCCATCTTCCACCTTGACCTTTGAGACTATTACTTCACAAGGGTAACCTTGTAAACCACTGGAAGATTTTTGGGTCACTAGGCAGATATGCATGGCTCTCAAATGAACTACCATTTCTCTCAGTGAGGAGGCTGACTAGATGATTACCAATGTGAATTATGTGCTAGTATGAACTAGATTCATCAGCCATCGTGGAAGATCACTTGTGTGTGCACCTTAGCGGTTAAATACCCAACATGCATTAGATAAGGTCTGAGGTGTGGTTCAGCCCGTTCCCACTTCCCGGAAACGCTGAGCTGCACTACGGGCTTCCTTTCCTGATGCTCTGGTGGTTGGACATAGGTGAACACATGGTTCAAGGACCATAGGTGGGATGGGCCACTCAGATTCTAATTGTCAGAAATCTGAACTAGTGGATTAGAATGCAGTTTCACCACTGGTAGGAACAGCCTTAAGTGTCGGGAATCAAGAGTTGGGGATAGGGGCGGAGAGAGATAAAGAGACAAGAAGAGGGAGGGAGAGAGAGTACATGTAGACTGAGGCACAGAAAGCTTGACAGATGAGCCCTTATGGACCACAAGAGACACAGCTAGTAACCTTAATTCTTATTTTTTTAAAAGGAATTATTTAATTCCATTTGTTATTATTTTTAAAAAATTTGACCAGAGAGAGAAAGGGAGAAA
>NW_006203687.1:273765-314121 GCF_000334495.1 Tupaia belangeri chinensis
GTGGTGGGAGTCCAGTGGCTTCAACTACCATGACACCTGCCAGCCCCTTATAATTATTTTTTTAATTTGACCAGAGAGAGACAGGGAGAGAGAGAGAAAGGGAAAGTGAGAAAGCAAACTGCCAGGTCCAGGATTCATACCATGGTCGGCCATGTGGAAATCCAGCACCTTTAACCACCATGCCACCTGCTGGCTCCCTTAATTCTTAATTTATATCTCGGGCAATTTCCAGGGAGATTATTACTGTACTTCCTGCCCTGGCAACCTGTGGGATTCTCCTTATCCAACTCACTTAAGTGGCTTTCTACCCTTATAACCTAAAGTGCTTGAATAAAACTCAAAATATGTTGGTAACTGTATTTCCTGCATTTCTAGCAAAACAGACTTGGGCTCAGGTAGTATTTCATACTAATCATAAAATAGAAACTGAAGCTGTATTTGTCTTACACCATAAACACACACACAGAATTATAATTTGTGAATTTGCTCAAAGATCTTAGTATAGACATTTAACCTGGGCCTCCTCTTCAGCTACACCACCGATGAGGTCTGCAAAGGCCAGTGTTTGTCTTTCAGAGGGCATCAAAACTTGGGAAACCACGGAACGATGGATACGTTCAGGTTACTACAGAGACCGGTGGAGAAGAGACCATTCAATGCCAGTTGCTGCCACTTTGTGTTCATAATAAGTTTCCAGGGTCCTCCTTTTTCCTGATTTCCACTGCGCACCTTGGCTGTGTTTTTCTATTTCTGATTTTGGTAACTAGTTGGATGGGCTCAATTGTTCCTGCCTGGGTGCTGATTCAGGCTGCCCTTGCTTCCTGTGTGCCACACCAGCCTGAAGGGACGGTCTTATGCATCTCCAATATCGAACATGCATGGAGGCTCTGCAGAGCCAGGCAGGGCAACTGGAGGTGGGCTCAGGCCTCTTCAAATAGGGAGTGGAGGGGCCGGCAGGTGGCATGGTGGCTAAGGGCACTGGGCTCCCACATGGTGGACGATGGTTTGAGTCCCGGATCTGGTGGCTTGCTTTCTCACTTTCTTTCTCTCTCTCTCTCTGTTCCTCTCTGGTCAAATTAAAATAAATAAAGTTAAATAATTCTTTTTTTTAAAAAAAGGCAGTGGAACACAGCATACATATTCCAGGATCTGAAGGTTCGTCCACTCCTAGGAGTCTGTGATCCCATTAAACCACATTCTTTCATGAGCCATTATTTGTCCAAGTACCTGTTCCTGGGTTAACTTGATAGCCCTGGTTAATCTTATCACATTAGGGATACCAAACGTGATCAGCAGAACTTAGTTTGACTTCCTGTGGCCATTCTAGGGTCACGCTGATTTGATGAATATGTCCATGGTATCATTAATTTCAAGAAGCTTCTGTCCCCAGAACTACATCTAAAAACATGTTCTCTTCAAGTCCTGAATCAACAAAAAGAAATTTCAGTGGAAAATAATTGTATGCTTAGATTCTTGGACTCTTTAAAAAATAACAGCTGAGCTCGGCTTGCATCATCAACTTTGCAATTAAGAATTCCTCTGGGGACCAGCAGTTAGCGTAATGGCTATGTCGCTGGACTCCCACGTGGTCGACCGCGGTTCGAGTCCCGGACCCGGTGGCTTAAACTCACGCCGGGCACGTGTGCGTGCGTGACCAAGATCCTGAGAGGAGAATGGAGAAGGGATTGCGGCGTGGCCATCCCCCCTGGGGGGTGATTTCTCACTTTCTGTCTCTCTGTCTCTGTCTTTCTGGCAAGCACACACGCCCTATAGCAAAAACCTCTCCAAAAAAAAAAAAAAAAAGGCAGATCCAAGAACTTCCTGCTAAACAGGCCTCAATGTAAATTAGGAAAAGGTGCTCTTCCTGGTGCAGGGTTTGGCTGGAAACTGAACCTTGGTACAAAAAGACACCCCTTCCTCTGGGTAGTTGACCCCCTCCACACCCCCCCACCCCCAAAGACCATGGCGTGGAAAGGCTTGGAACGTCCTCGGTCAGGTACCTCTGGGCAGTAAGCAACGGCACAACTCCCATGGCCTTGGTTGGGCCGGTAACAGCAAAACCAGGTGCCAGCCCAAGCACTGTTCTCCCACTCTGGGCAAAATCTCAATCATCCAGACCAAATGACAATAGCATGTCTTGATTCTCGCATGAGACACCTGTTTCAGTGCTACTGAAGTGTGGTCTGTGGACCAGTGTCACACTGTGACATCTTTGTCACCAGTCTGAAAGACCAAGTACAGAAATTGAAAGTGTTGAGAACTTTCATAGCCATCTGATCTCGGTGCTACATTTTTTATTCACAAAAGTGCCAATCTACAAAAGAACTGAAATGTTAAATAATCATCCTTCATCATGGGTAGTTTAAAAAGCTCTGCTTGAGACCAGCCCATGCATGGTGGTTAAGGCAACTGGATCCCACATGGCTAGGCTGCATAGTTCAAGTCCCCGACCCAGTGGCTTAAAAAAACACGCTGGGCACATGTGTGTGCATGCCCAAAATCCTGAGAGAAAAACGGATTGTGGTATGGTCATTTTCCCTGGAAGGGTGGGAGGACTGCTTATTCTCCCTGTTCCTGTCTCTGGTGAGAGGCATGTGTCCCGTAGCAAAAACAAGAAAGAAAGGAAGAAAGGAAGGAAGGAAGGAAGGAAGGAAGGAAGGAAGGAAGGAAGGAAGAAAGGAAGAAAGAAAGAAAGAAAAGCTCTGCTCTAGCACAATTTAAAATGTATAAAATAGAAAAAGCCACTTCACTTTCTGCTTTAAAAAGAGACTCCTGAGGTGCCTCCTCTTCCTGTACAACACGGAGTATAGAGTATCTTTCAATTTGCTCGCATTTACAAAGACATATAGAAAGACAGTCAGAAACGCAACTGCTAATATAAGTGGTCTCACAGCAAGACGCAAATATTAGATTACTACCTCGTGAAATAGAGGCCTGGTGGAAAGGTGCACTGTCCTCATTTACCATTTGCTAATTGATGAATTAAACACAGATCAAAGCTATCCCAGTGCTTTTCCTGCTAACCGACAGCATCAACTATAGCTAAAGGCAGTCTCTGATAAGAGAGATGTCAATGTCTTCCTTAAGAACACTCGTATTTTAAAACGCCATTTTTATAAGGCACCCTCTCATCTCTGCTCTTTTTTTTTAATCTAAGGGAGTCATAAAAGTTTCGACTTAGAGTCACAGCACACTGAAAGATCCAGCAGTCTTGCAGGTTTCCTGGTCTTTGCACTAGTCGTCGGTCAGCCTGTACCGGCTGTTCCTCATCCCTTCTGCCAGGTCCCCTCCACGACACTCTCAGCCGGCAGAAAAGCCGAAACTCAAGGGAAGTCCGTGTACCCCGACCCCCCACCCCCAAAGACCATGGCGTGGAAAGGCTTGGAACGTCCTCGGTCAGGTACCTCTGGGCAGTAAGCAACGGCACAACTCCCATGGCCTTGGTTGGGCCGGTAACAGCAAAACCAGGTGCCAGCCCAAGCACTGTTCTCCCACTCTGGGCAAAATCTCAATCATCCAGACCAAATGACAATAGCATGTCTTGATTCTCGCATGAGACACCTGTTTCAGTGCTACTGAAGTGTGGTCTGTGGACCAGTGTCACACTGTGACATCTTTGTCACCAGTCTGAAAGACCAAGTACAGAAATTGAAAGTGTTGAGAACTTTCATAGCCATCTGATCTCGGTGCTACATTTTTTATTCACAAAAGTGCCAATCTACAAAAGAACTGAAATGTTAAATAATCATCCTTCATCATGGGTAGTTTAAAAAGCTCTGCTTGAGACCAGCCCATGCATGGTGGTTAAGGCAACTGGATCCCACATGGCTAGGCTGCATAGTTCAAGTCCCCGACCCAGTGGCTTAAAAAAACACGCTGGGCACATGTGTGTGCATGCCCAAAATCCTGAGAGAAAAACGGATTGTGGTATGGTCATTTTCCCTGGAAGGGTGGGAGGACTGCTTATTCTCCCTGTTCCTGTCTCTGGTGAGAGGCATGTGTCCCGTAGCAAAAACAAGAAAGAAAGGAAGAAAGGAAGGAAGGAAGGAAGGAAGGAAGGAAGGAAGGAAGGAAGGAAGGAAGAAAGGAAGAAAGAAAGAAAGAAAAGCTCTGCTCTAGCACAATTTAAAATGTATAAAATAGAAAAAGCCACTTCACTTTCTGCTTTAAAAAGAGACTCCTGAGGTGCCTCCTCTTCCTGTACAACACGGAGTATAGAGTATCTTTCAATTTGCTCGCATTTACAAAGACATATAGAAAGACAGTCAGAAACGCAACTGCTAATATAAGTGGTCTCACAGCAAGACGCAAATATTAGATTACTACCTCGTGAAATAGAGGCCTGGTGGAAAGGTGCACTGTCCTCATTTACCATTTGCTAATTGATGAATTAAACACAGATCAAAGCTATCCCAGTGCTTTTCCTGCTAACCGACAGCATCAACTATAGCTAAAGGCAGTCTCTGATAAGAGAGATGTCAATGTCTTCCTTAAGAACACTCGTATTTTAAAACGCCATTTTTATAAGGCACCCTCTCATCTCTGCTCTTTTTTTTTAATCTAAGGGAGTCATAAAAGTTTCGACTTAGAGTCACAGCACACTGAAAGATCCAGCAGTCTTGCAGGTTTCCTGGTCTTTGCACTAGTCGTCGGTCAGCCTGTACCGGCTGTTCCTCATCCCTTCTGCCAGGTCCCCTCCACGACACTCTCAGCCGGCAGAAAAGCCGAAACTCAAGGGAAGTCCGTGTACCCAGACCTGACACGCACTTGAAGTATTCCCAGTTTGTTTGCCAGGCTCCGTTAGGGGATGGCAGTTACACATGTGACCGGGAAGTCTCAGGCTTTTGCATGTGTCCTAGTCAGTTTGTTGCCGCATAAGAGACAAGGGAGCAAAGTTACGTACCGTCCATCCTAAGGTGTTCTAGTGTCACTGACTCCACCGTTTTCAAACCCGTCGTTTACTACCACCATGGGAAGCTATGTTACTTATATTTAGCTGCCACTGTTTAGATATTCTGCCTGAGGTTCATAAATTAGGAAAAAGAAAATGTTCTTTGTATACAATAGGTTATTTCAAAGGGAAAATATTTATTTTCTTCAGGAATGCTTCTTAGTACACATTCCTGTGCAGAAATGAGTTTTACACCCTGCCTAAGACTAAGACAAAAATACTTAAAACGAGCACTTTCTTACTGAAAGGAAATTCTCTTGACTAAACTTCCCAAGAATCATTTCACATAAGCAGATGACACTTACTGGTACGGCAAAGTGGCATAAAGAAAATCTAAGACCTGATGATCCTGAGTAACACTTTTATCTTAGACCGAGAACGGCGTCTTCTCAGACACCAGAGGCGTGTCACGTCAGCATCTCACGTGCAGTCCACCCATCCAGCATCAGCCATGCTGGCTCCTGAGCCACCGTTTCCATGCAGGGTTCGAGTCTCCACAAAGACATCCCAGGAGCTGCAGAGCAGAGACAGGGTGCGCGCTTCGGCTGTTTCAACAGCACACCTCAGTCCAGGCTGGCTGAAGGTGAGAAAGCGGTTTTGCTGTTTGCTTATGAACTACACTGATAGTAAGCATAAATATAATCCCAGAAGAACTTTCATTTTCTTGGCCTAAAAGGAGTATGACAGGATTAAAACAAAAGTGAATTAAGGAAAGACTTAGCTACTTTGAACAAATAACAGACACGATTGTACAATCTGAACTCACCACATCTTGTGTCTAGCTGTAAAATAGACATTGTGATAAAAACAGGATTTGAAGGAGAGTGACTGGCTATATGATTTGTCAATTACAATGAATAAACAATTTAAATAAAATTAAAGTAAAAATAAAGTGTTTGGCTATAGAGGAAAGTACACCAAAATATAGTTGATAATATTTATAATAGTTGTGTGAGCATACTTTCATGGATCTAGTTATATATATGTGTGTGTGTGTGTGTGTATTTAAATTTTATGCAGTAAGTAGTCTGGTTAAGCAGTGTGAAACACACTCTTGTAAACAGTATCATACATCGTTAGAAACGTACTATTTAAGAGAAAATTGTTGCTAATTTAAAAATTAATCATTTCTCTATTCATGTTTGTATAGATTTTCACATGTTGGGTTAATTATCCATTAAAAAAATTTACCTTCTTTGATGTGGAATTCCCAATATAGTTCAGAGTAGTCAGAAAAGATAAAAATTTTTCCTCCCCACGACTAGCTTGGACACAATTACAATAGTCTTTTGTGGATCTCAAGAAAACAGGAGATAATCTTCTGAGAAAGTAACAAATATTTCCATCTAAAATCCATTTGCAGGAAAGTCCTGGAAAAATTAATGTAAATGGTCCTGATCTCTTCTGAAGCTGGGCCCATTCCACACTATCTTGGTCTAGGGAGCCCCTACACCCTTGACTTTCCCCTGACTCCCCCTCAGGTAGCAGTGACTTTGGTTCAAGACCATGAAGATCCCTGCCCAAGAAACTAGAGCCACCACAGTGACCCTGGATTAGTAAGTTTCTGGAGACCTTCCAAATGGTAGTGCTTCTAAACTGAACCTAGCACTAACCCACAATTACTGCTCCATTTGGAGATAAAGCAAACACAATTTGCCTTATCCATTTGGTCACTGAAACCTTCACTCACTGGACTTCCCCACTAAGGGTCATTAAAACCTGTAGGAGAGACCAGCAGATGGTGTAGCGGTTGGGTCACTGGACTCCCACGTAATCGACCACAGTTCGAGTTTCAGATCCAGTGGCTTAAAACTCATGTCAGGTGTGCACATCCAAAATCCCAAGAGGAGAATGGAGGAAAAGGGATTGCAGCATGGCCATCCTCCCCAGGAGGAGTTATTTCTCACTTTTTCTTTGTCTCTCTAGTGAGCACACATGCCCTACAACAAAAATCACTCTAGAAAAAAAAAAAAAAAACTGTTGGAAATATTCATACAAAAAGGTAGTATAGGGACCAGCAGGTGGCATGATGGTTAAGGCATAGAAGGGGTTACCAGCAGATGGCAAAAGGGTTATGTCTTTGGACTCTGGTCTGAGTACCCGACCTGCCAGCCTGAAACTCATGCCAGGTGTGTGTGTGTGTGTGTGTGCCCAAAATCCGGGGAGGGGAGAGGGGGAAGGGACAGGGATTGTGGTGTGGCCATCCCCCTGGGGAGAGATTTCTTCCTTTCTGTGTCTCTGGCGAGCACAAATGCCCTATAGAAAAAATCTCTTAAAAAAAAAAAAAAAAAAATAGGTGATGTCCTTTATGGGCGAAAAGGAAGAAGTTTGGGGGCAGGCAGGGACGCAGGCAGGCAGGCAAGCAAGCATAGAAGGGAAAGAAAGGAAGGAAGGAGACAGGAAGAGAGAGAAAGAATGCTATCTTTGGTCTCTCCGTTGTGGTAAGAAAGGAAGGAGGGAGACAAGAGGAGAGACAGAGAGGAAGAATGGTATCTCTGGCCTCTCTATTGTGATCCTCCAGTTCCTGCTTCCCAGTTAGCCAGGATTACAGGCACTTGCCACCACTTCCGGCCTCCCCTACGTCCCCAGCCTCATGTAGCTGAGCCCTACGACTTGCGGTGTCACTTTGTACTGTAACTGTATTGAAATGTCCTTTCTTCACAATTTGGTCTTAACCCTTTATTCAAAGAATTCTTGCCTCGCCCAACCCCACCCACAATACACACCTAGGAGAAGCGGAATGGATTGACTGATGTAACTGACCTACAGGCTGCCAATCTTAGTCAAAGAGTTTTTCCATTCAGCCGAGTTGATGTGGAAATAATTACACAGGGAAGGAGATCCAGGGTGCACTGGAATATACTAATGCCAGGCAAGTACCCAGACAGCTCAAGATTAGGAGCAGCAGTTCTAGAAACACCAGCCCTGGCGGCCTGCGGCAGGCTGGCACTGCATCTCCTTGGGAACAGAAAGGGTAGAGTTCATGGTTTCTTGGTCACAGCAATAAAAGGGGATGACTTCTGCAGAGTGAACTAAATGCCAGGGGTTATGAAAAGCCACAGCCATTTCCAAACAGGAAAGGTTAGTTAAGAATTCTTGGCCTGTGTGGCTGTCTAGGTAACGCAAGACCCCTTGCTCTGAGCTCATTAATCTTCAACTGGAATGGCAGCAGACACAATGTATTATGAGACACCTGGTTTACGTAGTACATACATCTGACCATCCTCACTGCAAAAGAATGTAAATGTTCAAGACCAGTAGTTGGCATAATGGCTATGTCATTGGACTCTCATGTAGTCGACCGTGGTTTGAATCCTGGACCTGGTGGCTTAAACTCACGTTGAGTATGTGTGCGTGTGTGCATGCCCAAGACCCCGAGAGGAGAATGGAGAAGGGATTGCGGCGTGGGAATCCCCCCTGGGGGTGATTTCTCACTGTCTCTCTGTCTCTCTCTTTCTTGTGAATGCACGCACCTTATAGCAAAACCTCTCAAAAAAAAAAAAAAGAATGTTAATGTTCCTTTCATTTGCCATAGCATTTAACATATCTCTTTTTTATTCATTGTAGAAACAATATGAACACATGTAAAAATGTCAGTGCCAAACACCTTGTAAGTAAATTTCTCTTGGTAAGGGATTTGTGACTTTGAAGTGGTATGTCATTAGCAAGATTTCTTGGTCACACCAATACATCAAGGGGATGACTTCTGACAGTGTCAACTAAATTTTGGGGTTAGGAAAAACCACAGACATTTGAAAGTTATTTTGTATTTATCGAAATTCAAAATAGATGATCATAGTACAGATTGAGTATCCCTCAACTAAAATGTAGAGTGTTTGGGTTTTTTTCAGACTTTAGAATATTTACATGAAATTCATTTGTTTCATATACATATTATATACAAAGACAGAAGGTAATTTTACACAGTATTGTTTGTCCTGTAGTATTTTAACTGTGCCCATCACATAAGGGCGGGCGCAGAATTTTTTACTGTGACATCATCACAGTGCTCAAAAGTTTCAAATTTTGGAGCATTTCAGATTTCAGATTTTTGGATTAGGAATGGTCAACCTATGCCTCCAAGATTACTAAACTAAACTAGCAAAGTACTCCAAGATAAAGGTGACTAAAAATTAGACTGAGATGTTTCATTTTCCGTTGTTACTATAAAACACGTTACTATAAGCTTAATGGCTTAAACACAGATCCAGCACCTTACAGTTCTGTAGGTTAGAAGTCTGACGCGGCCTTCAGTGGGTTAAAATCAAGGTGTTGGAGGGCTGTGTTCTTTCTGGATGCTCCAGGGGAGTGTCTGGTTCAGGTTCCTTGCCTCGTCCAGTTTCTAGAGGCCGCCCACAGTCCTTGACTCGTAGCCTCTTCCTCCATCTTCAAAGGCAGCAGTGGTGCATCTCTTGGCAACTGCTCCAAATTTTATACTTCCCTCTGCTCTGACACTCTTCTGATTCCTCCTTCCACTTTATGGACGTGTCTGATCACAGTGGGTTCACTTGCAGAATCCAGAATACTCTCCCTATTCCAGGGTACTAAGTTCCACCTGCAACTGTAATTCCCCTTCGCCATTAACACAACATATTTCAAGATTCTGGGGATTGGGACATAAACATCTTTGGGGAAGGGGGCCATTATTCTGCCTACCACAGTGAGATTCCACACATGAAAATACACAAGTAAGGGACCAGCCGATGGCCTAATAGTTACATTGCCAGACTCCCACATGGCTGACTGCGGTTCGAGTCCCAGACCTAATGGCTTGAAACTCATGCTGGGTACATGTGCATGTGTGTCCAAAATCCCGAGAGGAGACTCGGATTGTGGCATGGTCATCTCTCCTAGGGTGTGATTTCTTACTTTCTGTCTCTCTGTCTCTCCAGTGAGCACATGCACCTACAGCAAAAATCTCTCTTAAAAAAAATACACAAGTAAATACACATTAGAAATATGCCAGTTTAATATTTTTGTGACAGACCAATAATTGTGATTCAATTGTCTTGATCTACAAGGTACAGATCTGAACATTTACCTTTTTATCTAAATAAAATCCATTAAGCTAGTCAGATACAACAGTAACAAAAAATGTAAAGATATATAAAATAGACTGTACAACATTACAAAGTAGTGGTTATGTGTGTGTATGTCTACAGGTGTGTGTGTATATATATATATGTTTACATAAAACCATACATATATACATACGTGTGTGCATATATATGTGTATGTGTATATATATATACACACACATACACATTTATATATGCACCATCTTAAAGTTAATCGAGTGGTTCTAAAAAATTAATATACAACAAAGATTCCTGGGAAGATGAAGATAACACTTATAAAATAATGTCATATTTTTGATGACCCAAAATCAGCCCAAGATGAGATTCTCAAATGAATGTCAGAAATAAATAAATAATTTCCAGGCTAGCTGTGGTTCCCTACATGTTTGTTTTCTTCCTTTTTCCTGATGTGGACCACGAAACTTCCTTAGATTCTTAAAGGCCTGCCACGTGTGATTGACCGACTCCTCCCAAACGAGGTCAAAAACACCAACCTCCAAATACGTCAGCGCAGCTACTCTGGAGAAAATCACTTTAAAACTAAGGGAAAACATCTGCACTACTCCATCCAGTGTACCTGAAATTTTGAAGAAAAAGGCTCTAAATCCTTCCAAGGCTGAAACGTCAACTCTGGTTTTCGGGACCATGTTCATCACAAATATGACCACTGTCACTGGCGAGTCACTTAGAAGACAGGAATGTGATAGTGGCGGTCATTCTCAGTCAGCAGGGAGATCTCTGGCCACTCCCGAAGAGGCTCCTCTGGGTAGCAGACTTCAAAGTCTCTGGAGTTAAATTTGAAGAGTCTGAACACTTTTATCTTTATTTCAAGGGAGTATCCAAGTATAAACATATCAATCTGGGGATGAGATGAAAGAGAGGTCACAAATACACATTTTCACATTCCTGCCTCCTACCACAATGGAGTGGAAGTTCTTCGGCAGCTTCTGAAATAATGAACTTGTTGACAGACCCACCCATAAGCCACTGAGTGGGCACAGAGTGGGGAACAAATGGCCATTGTGTGGAAGGGAGGAAGGGGACAGCATAGAAGCATCTCTCTAGACTAGTACGAGGAAATCACAGGCCAAACCTATCTGTAAGAAAAAAAAAGTTAATAAAAAAGAAAGGAACGCACACAGTAAAAATGGCAATCTTCCATCAGGTTTTAGAGCATTTTAAATCAATTTGTGTAAAAATGTTCATAAACTTTTATTCATCCTTGGGCTTGCACATGGCATGGCAGTTATGTCACTGGACTCCCACACGACCTGCTGCAGTTTGAGTCCTGGACCTGGTGGCCTGAAACTCACACCAGGTGCATGTGCGTGCATGCCCAAGATCCCAGGAGGAGAACAGAGAAAGACTGCAGCATGGCCATCCCCTCTGGGGGGTGATTTCTCACTTTTCCTCTCACTGTCTTTGTCTCTCTCTCCAATAAGTGCACACCCCCACGGCAAAATTCTCAAAAAAAATTTTTTTTTTTTACTCATCCTTTAGGAAAGCAAAAAAAAAAAAAAAAAAGAAAGGACCCCTTTTCTATCAGGATAAAAACATTTTCTGGATTCAAAAAGTTTCAGTAATTTCCATTTACCTACACTGGGTAACCAAATACACTCCCATTTTCCAATTGGTCCTTTTCCAGGCTAACCTCTGTGGCATAGAACCAATGGGCAGAGAAGCTGCGAGAGAGAGTTCTCTCTGGATACAGGTCTGAAGCCACACGGAGCAACCAGCACCGCACAGTGAGGGCTGTGACTCTCCTTTTCCTCACCGGAGGGCGCTGAGAGCAGCACCCCTCCTCTGTGCAGTCGATATTCTCTCCTGAAAGTAAGCCCCACACGCCTGTGTGCACAAGTACTGCCAGTTCGGCCTTCGCCGCACACTCACCTGCTCGAGTCCACACGAGTCACCCACAGAATTCAGGTGATTCATCATGAAGCTCAAAGGATCAGAGGATGTCTCCCTGGAAAACAGGACTCTGAAAAGACTGGGAATGACCTTTTTAGACTTCATTTGCTCGTAAACCTCAGTGACTTGATAGAGCATGATGAATTTTAAAGCTTCATAAAGTTTATATTCCAGAATGGCATCCGAAAAAAGGACGTTGCACATACTTCCTCTCTTGTGATAATCTTTAATTCCGCTGAATTCAGTCCACTGAAAACCGATATCAAAGCAAAATTTAGACGGGTAAAAGTAAATACATACACCATGGCATAAGTACAAGAAACACAGGATTAGTAAGAATGGATTTTTAACTTTTCACTTTATATCTATTGACTGATTTTTTTTTTTTTTTTTTACTAGTAAGTACACTGCAGTAGACTGAATGTTTGTGTACTCCACCCATAAATTCATATGTTGAAACCCTAATCCCATGGTGAGGCCAGGAGGTGGAACCTTCGGGAGGTGATTAAATCATGAGGGTGGAGCCTCATGAATGGGATTGGTGGCTATATAAAAAAGGTCAGAGAGCCAGTCAGCACTCTGTGAAGACACGGCAAGAAGACAGCCCTCCATAAACCAAGAAGAGGGCTTTCCAACCTCTAGACCTGGAAAAAAGAAACGCTTACTCTCTAAGCCACCTAGTGTGTCGTATTTTGTAGTAACAACTACCTAGTCTCTTCCCCCACAAACGCTCACCTGCATTTTCAATAACTCTAAAACATAACACACATACGCAAGTGCATGTGCACACACACACACAACTTAGACAATAACAAACTAATTCAAATCAAATATTTTTTCAAAATATCACCACCTATTAGGCACAGTGCTAAACAAGTCAGTTTTCTGTAACTGACTAGGACAGCTGGGTTCTAGCGAAGAACAGCGCTAGTGTTCTTCAACACTCAGCGTACCGGGCACAGTTTAAAGCGCTCTGTGAATTATTCACTAGGTCCTCAATAACCATAGAGGGTACACTCATCCATATCTCTCTTTTGTAGATAATAAAACTATGGCTCAGAAAGGTTAAGGTATTTCCCAAGGTAATCCAGCCAGTAAGTGGTGGGCTCAGGATTCATCCTACTCACCTGGAAGCCATGCATTATTAAAAGGCATGAAGAATTCTTTGTCAAATTATTATACCTATGCCACCCCCAAGCTACTAATAGGGTACAAGCATAAGGAGCATTTCTGGGCTAGCAGGCTGGTGTGGAAGTTAAGGTGCAGGATCCCACATGGCTGACTGTGGGAGTTGAGTCCTGGACCCAGCAGCTTGAAAATCATGCCAGGTACATGTGCATGCATGCCCAGAAATCCCTAGAGGAGATTAAAGGAGAAGGGACTACAGTGTGGACATTCCCCTTGGGGGTGGGGGGGGTGGTTTCTCACTTTCCCTATCTCTCTCTATCCTCTCTCTGGTGAGCATATGTACTTCATAGCAAAAACAAAAACAAAGGGCATTTTTGAGTGTCTTGATCTAGCAATTGTACCACCCTCTTCTGGAGAAACAAAGGTATGTGACTGGTGAAGCTGCCAGGCCAGTGCATAGACGCACCCTACCCCACAACAGACCTAGCCATCATTAGAACTATGTCACTCTCGCTCGTTACTTAGAAGAGAAAGGAAGAACCAGAGAAGAAAGAGGAGAAATCATCAGTTACTAGGGGAAACACTTCCGTTTGCATTTCTTACTTGACTAATGAAGTGATATGCCTGAGAGTAGAGGAACTGGCTATACCCGGCTCCGTGTTTTCATTCCCAGTCTTTTTCCCCCTCTAAACACTCACCTGCATTTTCAGTAACTCCACACATTTACGTAATTTCCCAAACACGTTCGAACCTGTATACTTCTCAGGACCAAAACTGTATTGCTGGATCCAATTACAACCTTGTGAAAATAGCAGTTTCTCAGGAAGCTTGCAAAGGAAGTAGATGCCAACAGTGAGTAGTATTTCAACGTCTCTTACACAATTTGGAATATGTCAGAGAATCAATCTTTTCTTATTTAACAATCTCCACTTAAAAGGATCGTAAAGACAGTTGAGTAAAAATAGTATATAGTAATTTTTAGATTTGTTGATCAGGCAATTTTTGGATCATAGTCTTACCTTGCAATTTCACAAGTGACAAAAACCTGAATAAAGGATTATGTCCATAGAAACAATTGTTTTACATACAATATTTATCAAACTTCCTACATATAGCCTTTTGAAGTTCAACCAAATGATGCTAGAACAGTGTTACACCAGGGAACAGGCAGATTTCAGAATGATGCACTCTGCTGCTCAAACCTAGCTGGCTCCCACTCGCAGCTGAGAGGACTTAACTAGCATGGGTTATTTTCCCTCGTAACCACCTCCTCCACTGTAAAGTATGGATAATGATGTCCATTTTTATAGGGCTCCTGAAGGGGTTAAATAAGATTATGGTGCATGTAAAAAAATCTAACCCATAGTAGATATCCAATACATTTTCCCACTCAATTTAGCTCGTAAGCCAAAGATTTCTATTGTAATCTATGTCTTTAGCAACTATCCGCAGAGACAGCAAGTGCATACATTTGACAAGTATTTGCTAGACAAAAATAGAACCAATAAAAATAAGTTTAAATACAAAATAGCAAGGGAATAGAAAATATGCACACACACACACACACACAATTTCTTTGGTCCTCCATCCTTAAATGTAAATCCTAGATTAGGTATACTGCAATAAAAATTAAAATTTGGCTTATCCATCTAGATTATACTGCTTGGGGCTGGCAGGTGGTGTGGTGGTTAAAGCCACTGGATTCCCACATGGCTGACCGTGGTTTGAGTCCTGACCTGGAAGCTTGCTTTCTCGTTTTCTCTTTCTTTCTTTGTCTCTGGTCAAAAAAAATTTTTTTTTTTTTTTGGAGAGGTTTTTGCTATAGAGCGCGTGCGCTTGCCAGACAGAGAGACGGAAAGTGAGAAATCGGCCCCCACGGGGGATGGCCACGCCACAATCCCTTCTCCTCCATTCTCCTCTCGGGATCTTGGGCACGCACGCACACGCGCCCAGTGTGAGTTTTAAGCCACCAGGTCCAGGATGTGAACCGCGGTCAACTACATGGGAGTCCAGCATCATAGCCACTACGCTAACTGCTGGTCCTTGTCTCTGGTCAAATTTTAAGCATAATAATAACAACAAATGGAAATAAATAAATAATTCTTAAAAAGAAAAACACACAAACTAAAAAGAATGTACTGCCTTACACTGTGAAGAAAATGAGAACACAGGTCCTAAACTGGGAGAAAATACATGCAAATCACATATATGATAAAGCACTTGTATTCTGAATATATAAAGAACTCTAAAAACTCAGTAAGATGACAATAAACTAAAAAAAAAATGAGTAAAAGAATTGGACAGGGACCAGCAGTTAGCGTAATGGCTATGTTGCTGGACTCCCACGTAGTCGACCGCGGTTTGAGTCCCGGACCCGGTGGCTTAAAACTCATGCCGGGTGCATGTGCATGCGTGCCCAAGATCCCAAGAGGAGAACGGAGGAGAAGGGACTGCGGCGTGACCATCCCCCCTGGGGGGTGATTTCTCACTTTCTGTCTCTAAGTCTCTCTCTGTCTGTCTGGCGAGCACATGCACCTTATAGCAAAAAAAAAAAAAAAAAAAGACTTGGACAGACACTTGAAGATGACAATGGAGATAACAAACACACACAGGAAAGGTGCTCAACATCACTCCTCGGGGGGGGTTGTGAACTAAAGCACCGTGATGCCTACGCGCATCTACTGGAACGGCTAGAAAACAAAACAATCTGATAATACCAATGTGGAGCGACTAGGACTCGTATATATTACTGGTGGGAACAGAACAAGCTATGCCACTTTGGAAAACAATTTGGCATTTTCTTATAAAGTTAAACACACAACTACCACACCAGGCAATCTCACTCTTAGGTATTCACCCAAAAGAAAGGAAAACTAATGTTCATACAAAATCCTATATGAGAATATTTATAATAGCTTTATTCATAGTTGCCAAAATTGGAAACAATCGAAATGTCCATCAAATGATGAATGGATAAACATACGGTACTACCCTCTTGTAAAGGAGTATCAGTCAACAATAAAAAGGGATGAACTATTCATGTACAATTGCTAAAGCATGGTGTTAAATGAAAGAAGCCAGATTCAAAATGGCTGGATGATCCCATTTATATGACATTCTAGAAAAGGCAAAAATATAAAGACAGAAAACAGATCAGTGGTTGCCAGGGATTAGGGGTTGGGGAATGACTAATTGCAATGTTATACAAGAGAATCTCAGGTAGTGGTTACACACTAGATGCATTTATTAAACCTCAAAAGAACTGCAGGGTAAAAATGTGCATTTTACTAGACCACTTTATGACAAAGGACAGATGCCCCTTGAGAAAAGATAGCGACATTAAAGCCAGACAACTCGATATGACTATCTCTCTGAGGTGGTTTATTTACAAACTGACCTGAGAGCCTGTAGGCTGCATTAAATGAACTCTCAAAGTTCATTCAACCTCATGATCCTCAGAATACCAAGCCACCCAGAGAAGACTAGGAACTTCTGGGTTGCAGGCATCGTCAACATGACGTTTCCCAAGTTACCAGCGTGAAGACGTACCTTAACAATGTCTTTTTCTTTCATCCAGTATGGAAAAGAGAGGCCCTGGCTGAATATCTGAAATAACACTGATCTTAGAGCATCGTAGTTATCCCTTTTTACTTGCCGGACACATTTAATATGATGTCGCCAAAACAGCTCCTCATAAGCCTAGCAGCACCAAAAGAAAAAGGTGTTCGTTAATTTCACTAGACAAGAGAATTAAAAAAGTGAATTCATTTCATTTTCAGGGGTATTCTTCCCAACTGAAGTGGACAACAGAAACAATGACAAATTATGACTATGACTGCATGTCATTATAAAGTGTCCTTTGTGTACATAGGATCTGTGATGTGTTTAGATGGTAAGTCCTGGAAGCCCAGAGCCAGGGCAGGTCACTTTGGACAACTAACAGGTGCAACCTAACCACAGTGAAAAATACTACATACTTTTAAAAAATTATTTAATTTTATTTATTATTTTAAAAAATTTCCTATTGGGCGCATGCACTCACTAGAGAGAGAGAAAGCCACCAGGTCTGGGACTCGAACCATGGTCAGCCACGTGGGAGTCTAGCGCCTTAACTATCATGCCGCCTGCTTGCTCAAGACTATATACTTTTTTTTTTTTTTGCATTTTTAAAATTTATTATCATCATAATCTTGTTTACATTATATTGAATCACATATAACTTTATAGGGTATTACATTTCTTTTTCCAGAAGGAATACCATGCATATTAGTCAACACAGAGACATTAAAAATCCCCATTTCATCCCTAATAGCTTTTCATTATTTTTCCTGATCATTATTATTATTATTCCAATTTTTTTTAAATATACTTTTAAGACTATACTGTACTAAGGAGTGCTTTAAATATACTCCCCTCTCCCTTTTATTTGCTTTTGCTAGTGACAAGATTGGGCAGCACTGTTGGGAATATTGACCAAGACTGGTCTAATGGAAATTGTAAAATTTCTTGGGAACCAGCAGTTAGTGTAATGGCTATGTCTCTGGACTCCCACGTAGTCGACCGCGGTTCGTGTCCCGGACCCGGTGGCTTAAACTCACGCGTCCGTGCCCAAGATCCCGAGAGGAGAATGGAGGGGAAGGGATTGCAGCGTGACCATCCCCCCTGGGGGGTGATTTCTCGCTTTCTGTCTCTATGTCTCTCTCTGTCTGGCGAGCGCAATATACTTTATGTCTGGTTATTTGATCCCTACAAGGACGGTGTCCACTGCACATGCAGATGTTTAATAGCCTGGCCAAGAAGATCCCAAAAAAGCACAACGGTGAAGTTTCCTGAAATTACAGACCTAGTTTACCCAAGTCCTTGAAGGCATAGCTCTAGGTAAAAGGCCCAGAGTCAATGTCTAACAGCTATTTGGTTTTTTAAATTAGAGCCACAATTGTTACTTGCATTGGATTTGCTATTTGTTGACTTTTGGATTTACTAAAGTAGAATGGAAAGTTTTTTCCTGATTCTGCGGGACGAATTCTGTCTTCCATAATCCCTATAAATAGACACACCTTCCTCATCAGCTTAGCACGGGGCGTCTCTCCTTTCCACTCTCTTGCACAATAACTGAGTAAATCAACTTCCGCCTCCACGCTGAGGTTCCCTGGACCAAATCAAACATAAAAGGCAGTTAGTTTTCCCTTTCTCTTCCTTTCTTGAGCTCTCGCGGCACCTTCAAAATAAGGAAACATGCATGAAAATATTTACTTTTGAATTTTCTCTGAAGATAGCCAATCCACCTAAAAGAGAGAACAATAATATTAAAATTCTGCTTTTACTAATTCAGGTATTTTTGAAATTTCAAGACAATAACTACAATGACCTACCATTTCAGCCAGTGCCCTAAATATAAATGCAGCCTCCTGAAGTAGCAGAGTGCAGCTGCCAGAAACGAAACCGCCCCCATCACGAAGCCCTTCGTTATCTTCCAGACAACATCGAAAGCTTGGCTTGTAGCTAGTGTCCAGGAGTGCGCTTGGTCACTTCCTACAAAAATTAAAAATAACACACAGCACAATTATGTAAGTCTGCTTGTTTAAGGGGAAAAAAATACACACACGATACAATGACCTGCGAAGTATGTGTCAGTGATTTGCATAACATTTTTAAAGTATTCAAAAGTTCAATGTAGGGAACCAGCAGTTAGTGTAATGGCTATGTCGCTAGACTCCCACGTAGTCGACCGCGGTTCGCATCCCGGACCCGGTGGCTTGGAACTCACGCCGGGCGTGTGTGCTTGCGTGCCCAAGATCCCGAGAGGAGAATGGAGGAGAGGGGATTGCGGTGTGACTATCCCCCCTGGGGGGTGACTTCTCGCTTTCTGTCTCTCTGTCTCTGTCTGTCTGACGAGTGCACGCGCCCTATGGTGAAAACCTCTCAAAAAAAGAAAAAAAAAAGTTCAATGTAAAAATTTAAAAAATGCCTCATTCTCCTGCAATCAGTGTCATTTATAAGAACATCTTTGTTCCACGAGATTAAAGAGGGATAGTGAACATAAAGGGTATGGGCCTGAGAATCTCTCAGACCTGGATTCAAACCTGCTTTTCCTATTTCATCGAGTTGTGTGACTGTGGAATCTAACTCCTTTTTATCCTGATTTTCCCAACTCCAAATGAAGGTCAAAATACTGACCCTGTGGAGTAAGTTAAGAACCAGTGCAGAGCCCAGCACAGGCTGGGTTCTTACACAATGTCTGCTGAATTCATGAACAGTTACGTGGATTCAGTCAGCCCGGTACAGCACAGGCAATCGAACCAGGGGCCTCTAGAGATGCCTCCAACAGCCATTTCTGTGCACTGTGTATCTTTGAATCAGTACAGACTACAGCTTTTTTCCTTGGGGGGGGGGGCTTGCTATATGGCGCGTGCGCTCACCAGAAAGACAGACAGACAGACAGAAAGCGAGAAATCACCCCCCAGGGGGGATGGCCACACCGCAATCCCTTCTCCTCCATTCTCCTCTTGGGATCTTGGGCACACATGCACACGCGCCCGGTGTGAGTTTTAAGCCACCGGGTCTGGGATGTGAACTGCTGTCGACTACATGGGAGTCCAGCGACATAGCCATTACTCTAACTGCTGGTCCCCAGATTACAGGTTTGATCAAGCACCACAGCATGAGTGCCTCAGACAGCAGGCACAGGGACAACACTTCCAGGAAACATACCGCTTGAAAGAAGAGTCATGAGATGGGCTTAGATATGCTGTTTATGATATCTGCTATGATTCCTGATTTCCCAAAGAAAGCAAACTCACCGGTCTAGACTAGGCTCAGATGATAGAACTGCAATGTTTTGCTGAGTTCAGTAGATTCCTAAATATTATGATCGAGCATGTGAAATGCTGAAGTACAAATGAGGAAGAGGACCTCTGAACAATGGCTAAACCACCGGGACTCATTGTGAAATAATTTCCTCCACAGCACATGATTTAGTAAAATTCCAGTGATCAACGACTGTAAATGTTCATCAAGGTGTAATCTACAATTTTAGCATTTTTGATCACCTGGATATATACTTTTGAGATATTTTTCCTATAGGGTGCACCAAAGAGACAGAGACAAAAAGTTTAAAATCATCCCCCACCCCGGGGGGATAGCCACACCACAATCCTTTCTCCTCCATTCTTCTCTTGGGATTTTGGGCACGCACACAAATATGCCTGGCATGAGTTTCAAGCCTCCAGGTCCAGGATCCGAACCACAGTCGGCCACATGGAAGCCCAGTGGATCACCTGGATCTATTACTGCATTGCCAGAAGGTATGTGTGCTAGCCAAAGAAAGAGAAAACAAAAAAACACCCCCGATGGGATATCCTTTTCCTCCATTTTTCTACCCCAAACTTTGCTATATGGTATGTATACTCACCAGAGACAGAGAGAAAGAGAGCGAGCGAGCACCCCCTACCCCACATGGGGAACAGTCACACTTAAATCCCTTTTCTTCCATTCTCTTTTTGGGATTTTGGGCATGCATGCAAAATCGCCCAGTGTGTCCCTCAAGCTATTGGGTCTGAGACTCAAACCACGCAGTTGGTCACACAGAACCCAGCTGCCTTAACCACCATGCCACCTGCTGGCCCCAGAAAGCATTTTTGAAAACAAGTGCTTATCTATTTGGAACAATTAGTTGACTATTCAAATGATGGTATTTACTCCCACCTAGAACCTTTTTGAGGGTTTGAACATGTAAAGTTATATTGCTTTTACATCTATAATTTGGATTTTTATGAATTCAGACTGATTTCCCAACTTTCAAAATGCTGACACATGCAAATATTTTTTAAAAATCCTTAGATTCATGAAAGAATGATCATTTTGTCTACATGAGACTAGTTTAATTGTAGCTATAAACTTTTTTAGAAAAAGAGATTATACATGATTTTACAGTTTTCTCAAAAGTTGGCCATCTTGGGAACCAGCAGTTAGCGTAATGGCTATGTCGCTGGACTCCCACGTAGTCGACCGCGGTTCGTGTCCCGGACCCGGTGGCTTAAAACTCACGCCGGGCGCGTGTGCGTGCGTGCCCAAGATCCCGAGAGGAGAATGGAGGAGAAGGGATTGCGGCATGACCATCCCCCCTGGGGGGTGATTTCTCGCTTTCTGTCTCTATGTCTCTGTCTGTCTGGCGAGCGCACACACCCTACAGTGAAAATCTCTCCAAAAAAAAAAAAAAAAAAAAAGTTGGCCATCTTAGCAGCACATAAAGATCTACATGATGCACCTTAATAGATGCATAATCTGTCAGCACAGATTGTCCCATAAGTGAGCACTGCCTTATTGATAAACATCTAGATTGTTTCCCATTTTTCCTTTTTACAAACAGTGCTGTGGCAAATGCTGCTTTCTGATAGTCCTTGTGGAATCATGGAGGCTTTTTTAAAAGAATAGTTTCAGGAAGATGAAATTCTAAGTCAAAGGGTGTGCACATTTTTGGACGCACCCTTTGGACAGATGTTGCCAAAGTGCTTTCCAAAACAGCTCTGTCAATGGACACTCGCCCCACATGTACGAGAGCACTGATTTCCCTAAACCCCAGCACAGGTTAAAATTTCTCACTTAGGCTGTGTGTCTGTAGAGGTCGTGAGGCTGAGATGCCCTGGTATATACTGGTTGTTCATGCTGCTGCTTCTTAGAAAGGCCCCTTCAGAACACCTGCCCACCTTCCACAGTGGTACTCGTTTGTGTGTGGACTGGGGGGGGTTACAGTCACTGAAGTGGGCATTGGCTGTGGCCCCCTCTGAGCACATGTTCTCAACTGCCGCAGGCTCCATCTAATCTACTGTAGTTCCTTAAGTTACTGAACCAGGGCCATGTCCCGGAGCATAAGGCCTCTCTTGCAGGTGCCAGGCCTGCAGGGGCACCCATCACAGATAATGGCTCTACACACACACACACACACACACACACACACACACACATACACACACACACACACTTAGCATGCTTCCCTTTCCCTCAAAATCGAACCATGCCTACAACCTACGAGGTAGTAATACAATCAACTTAACAGAAAAAAAACTGAAACAAAAGTGTACACTCCTGGTTTCCCTCTACTCAAGGTGCCACATTTTTTGGCCAAGTAATTCAAGTCAACAAGGGCAAGGAAGGCCCTTGGGGATGCTGATGTGGGTACCACAGAGATATCTGGAGGGTGGGGGGAGACTCTGCAGGTGTAAGTAGACCATGGCCAGGTGTAAGATCTACGTGAGCTCTCATTGATAATGCTATCAGGAATGGGACTTCTAAGTCCCAGAAGAGGAAGTTCTCCATTTTAGTAGAAAAACTATGGCTTCACCAATAACTAAAACAGATATGGTCTGAGCATTTGCTCTGGGCCAGCCTCTGTGCTAAGCATTTCACAGGGTCATCTGATTTACTCCTGGGAAGCTGCCATGGAGCAGGCAGTAAGCAGGACCTGGCACCTCACCACACGGGTCTCATGCTGGTCCCGCACAGAACAGCATGTGGGCTGGGGCAAGTGAATCCCCCTGCCTAAGCTTCAATCTCTGAATCTAGGAATGAAGACGGTGCACAACAGAGCCCGGGGCACAGGGAAGCTCGGTGCGTGTTGGCACTTGGCACCACCATGCGTCAGTCACCCCGAGGCACTGCGTATCCCCCCTCCCAGAGTGTTGGGAGACGTAAGGGGAGCGTGTGGCACAGTATGTACTTCATAATATAGTAATAGTACTTCATAAATACTAATTATCTTTTTTGTTATTACTCTAATCATCGTTATCTATTTTACAGATGAGAAAAAGATGACATAATTGCCCAACAGGACTTTGTAAGCAGTGGAGCTATGGAGAGAATTCAGGCAGGAGCGATGTGATTCTCGAAGCTGCCTGCTTCACCACTAAGCTTCTGAAATGCAGAGTCCAGGAAATCCTTAAATCAGCATGACAACAGCAAGTAGAATCAAGGCTCTTTCAAAAGAAAGTTCACTGCTTTTTCCTGCCTGGGCCCAAAACTAGATTATAACTTAAAAACAAGAAGATGACGCTGTAATGAGATCCTTTGCATAATAATATCATGACAATTCTGATGACTTCCTGAGTTGAATCTCATTTCCCCAAATAGAGTTGACAGCAGAAAAAATTCTGAATGTCAGAAGGTTCTCAGGACTCCCCCTTCTGCCAGCCTGCCAAGAATTCTGGGTACCGGGGCTTGACGCATGGGACATTGAGAAATAGGAAGGGAGGGAAGGTTCTGCCTCCATGATCCAGCCATTCTGCGTAACAAGAACAAAAGACAAGGAGGGCGAGAGCAACCATCTCTACAAGTGCAGCACCAGGGGAGGCGGAAATGAAAGTGCTGCAGGAATTATGGATTGGGTCCTCCTCAATGTCTGTCGAGAGACACAAACTGAAATTTCTTTTTCATCTTTCTGAACCACTTGGGTGGTGGCTGAAATGAAGCTCTATATACAGCACCACACATTTCTATTCATTGGAAAGAGTATGAACTAGTCTCAGGAATCCCCTAATAATCAGCATCAGAGCTCGACCCACACACTGAGAAGGAGTAATGCCACAGTAATTAAGGTCTCTTTGAGGAATTACACCACGACCTCAGGTAATCAACATTGAATTTCTTTTCTTTTCTTTTCTTTTTTTTTTTTTTTTTGAAGAGCTTTTTGCTATAGGGCGCGTGCACTTGCCAGACAGACAGAGACAGAGAGACAGAAAGCGAGAAATCACCCCTAGGGGGGGTGGCCACAACGCAATCCTTTCTCCTCCATTCTCCTCTCGGGATCTTGGGCACGCACGCACACGCACCCGGCATGAGTTTTAAGCCACCGGGTCTGGGACACGAACCACGGTCGACCACATGGGAGTCCAGCGACATAGCCATTATGCTAACTGCTGGTCCCAACACTGAATTTCTAAAGTGGAAATCTGATCTATGATCACTCAAACTATATATGGCAGATGAGACCACTCGCTACAACTACACACACACACACACACACATACACACACACACACACACAGGCACTGTTTTTGTGGTAAAATTTTACTTAAAAATTTTCACTCCATTTTCTATGATATACCTAAGTTGAAAATAATTCAAACATTCAAACAGGAAACCAAAAGAAAAAGAAAAAAAAAAAAAAACCTTGAAAACAAGACTAAAGGGTGCCAAAGGGCCGGAAACCAATCATCACGCAGACAGCAGGCCCTGGCCCTCCTAGTGGCTACAACAACACAGTCTCTCCAGAAACTCAGCAGCCTCTGCATCGCTTCCAAAACTTCCAATGCTGCTCCTGGTCCAGGACAGCTAATTTTCGACTGTCCCTACTTCCCCATGGGCCAGCCACACGGTCTTCAATCTTGTCTACTTCCTCTCCCAATCTTATTCATGGCTCAGCACCAGCATGCGGTGCTTCCTCTCTGCACACATGGAAAGTCTGCTGCGTCCAGCCTGCTGACTCTCCTGAAACAGAGGCGGTGTGCCAAGGGCTCCTGAGGGAGACAGTGAGGGGGAACTTAAAAGACAACTCACCTTATATGTCTGTGGCAGCACAGGGAGTAAGGTGTACTAGAGAAGTCTGAAAAGCTCGTGGAAAAATAGAATTAAACTATGGGTTTACTTTGGGGCAATGTTTGAAACCCATGCAATTTTTTCATAATACACATTTCCCATATAGTTTTTGAAGACCCTCTTATAGAGAAAAGTCATTTTGTTAAAAATATTTAAGGTTCTTAAAATAAAAAATAAAATTAAAAAAAAAATAAAAATTTAAGGTTGAGGCCAGTAGGTGACAGGGTGGTTAAAGCACTGGACTCCAACATGGATGACCATAGTTTGAGTCCTGGGCCTGGCATCTTGCTTTCTCACTTTTCCTCCTTCTCTCTGTCTCTCTCTGGTGAGCGTGTGTGCCATATGGCAAATTAAAAAATAATAGTAATAAGCTGGAACCAGCAGGTGTTGTTATGGTTAAGGTGCTAGACATTCCGACATGGTCAACTATGGTTCAAGTCCCAGACCTGGTGGCTTGCTTTCTCATTTTCTTTCTCTCTGTCTCTCTGACTCTCTCTGTCTCTTTCTGGTCAAATTAAAATAAATGCATGAATAAATAAAATTAAATAATTCTAAAGAGTAATCATAATAGTAATAAGTAAAATTAAGTAAATAATTCTAATATATATATATATTTAAGGTAAAAAGCATTATATTAGATTTATCAAACACAGCAGGTATTTCTGTTTCAATGGCATGTTATGGCTAAACAGCAGGAGATGGAGAGAGGGGTGAAAAGAGATGGATGGAGCAGGAGGCAGGAAGAGAGGGGCCTGTGGGAAGGATGGTGGGGGATGGGAAGGCAGCAGCCCAAATAAGGGGAGCCCTCTCTGTGGCAAGAGAGATGGGAAGGATGGGGCATGGCTGAGAAAGCAAAGGACGTGGAAGCCTCTGCCTCTAAAGTGTCGGGGAAGCTTCTTACGCTCCTCTGGGCTGTGTGGTGGAAGCCTGTTCTTTGAAAGGTGAATGTGGTTTTTCGGTAATTCCAGTCAAGGGTGGGAGGTGCCACACAAGGAGTAAGCTGAAGCCAAATGGCAGCAGCAAACAGAGATGGGTGGGGAAGGCCTTCTTCCCTCTGGTCCTTTGCCCCACACCCCTCACCACTTTGTTACACCTCTTTACACCCTGGCTGGGTGCGGGCAAGAAGGCAGTACAAGAAAAGACATACCCTCTGCTCTCAGGGAGCCCGCTGACTGAGGCATGATGCCTGCCCAAAGGAAGGGATCGGGATGGTTAGTTCAGACCAACAACGCCACGGCCTGTGCTCCCCAGGGACAGCACATCCTGGTGCTCAGGTGAGGCCAACCTCTAGTGCCCAAGAACTCACATCTCTCCAAAGTCTTTAGTATCTCCAGCCTTGGGTGTGGGAACTGATGGCCTAATTCTGGGAAACTCAGAGGCTCAAAAATAAGCAAGAGATTGTATGTTAGTCTAAACAAATAAACTAAGACCCACACCAACAGAACAAAACCAGTCAGAACAAACTCTGTCAGGCCAACATTTCTAAATAATCTGGAGCCCTTGAAGATGAGTTTTAGAGTCAGCACAGCATGGGAAAGAAGGGGTTTACTGCATCTTGATCCAAGCAAAATCTCAGGTTAGTTGGTTGTTCTTGTACCATTTTGGGGGAGATATTCAGGAAAAAACACCCTCTTAATAAATCCCTGGGCAACTGAGTATAGCTTGAAATGATAATGTCAAATAATCTTCTAAACTTTTGTGTTCTAGGTGTTAATTCTGCTCAATTAGAAAACGATAGCCTTTTACTTAGTAAAATATGATAACCAACAACTATAAGATCAGTATCAGTGAGGAAAAGAACCACAGGGTGGAAGGCTTTTATCTTGAAAGTCACGACCAGCAAGATCTTCAACGGTAGTTGTCATATTCCCCACTCAAGCTGTCAGCCCTGTCCACACAGGATGGGGCTCCTCTCACCCAAGGCTCCTGTTAAACTGAAAGTATCAACAAATACAACAGGAAGCCAAACACTGAGAGGATTCTGTGAGTGTGCTGCTAGTAACACCATAACTCAAAGTCTTTTTTTTTTTCTTTCATCTCACTGGCACGTGTTATAGGAGTGTTAAACACAACTCATCATTTCAAAGGCAAGATTAGTTTCCTAACTCTGTGTCTGTTTTAAGCCTCACCCTACTATAAAAACACAGAAGCTATAGTAGGATGGTCTACAACCAAAGAGCACGATGTAATTCCTTCTCCGTGAAATCACAAAATGCCAGGCCCACTACGGTCAACCACGGTCTGGTGGAGACAACTGGTTTGTCCTCGTTCAGCTGTTTTCTAGGTGCAGCACCCCAAATTGCTTAGACTCGATGACCCCAAAAGGCTGTCCCCATGGCCATCACATAGCAAAGGCACAGTGCTGGAGCAGAAGTAAATGAAAAAGTACTACCCAAACATAAACCACTCACTGAGCCCTGCCACAACTTCCCTACCCCACCTGTCATCTAACCGATGCTTGGAACTCGCGCTTGGCTGAAAACTCCCTCCCTCGTATGGGAGTCTGTTTCCTTTTCTGTAATGTTTTTCACTTTATTGATCAAAATCTGTCATCATTCTATGACTACAGATGAAGCTTTCTCTGAAGACAAGGCACTGTGCCAAGAGCTAATGCTACAATTATGAAAGAAGGACCCCTCACAGTGGGAAAGGAGCGCCACTGGGACAATGAGTGACAGGGGATGGCTCGGTGAGTAATGTGACTTGGGGAATCTGACCTAGACCAGGCTGGGGAAGGCTCCTCAAGGACATGAGGGCGAGCTGATATCCCAGGGCAGACAGGCGCTGATGAGGCAGGGAAGGCAACAGGAGCCTGCAGAGGCCAGCCTGCAGGCCCAGATCGGCCTATAGGGGATCTGCAGATCTCCTTCAAGATGCCGATGTTTACCGAAGGGCAGGACAGGCTCTGCAGGGCTTTAAGCAGAGGCTGATGTGACCAGATCTGTAACCACAATTTGAATCACTATTGCTTAGAGTCATGAAGAACAAGTCTGAGCCACGGTACAGCCTCTTACGTCCCCTTCCCCACTTCAGTTTATTGATCCGTTTCTTCCATGAGAAAGCGAGGGAGGGACAGGCACCCACAACGGTCTCCATTCTCCAACACACCCCTAGCTTCAGCCAGCCTGGACCACAGCCCTTCTCAGAATCACAGACTGCTTCAGGCTAGAGGGCTAGAATTCTACTTGTTCCAAAGCCTGATTCCAGCCCCTTGAGCAGGACTGACCACCCCTAGAGCTCCTTCAGCACTTCATCCACACTGCAGATCTGGCCAGTGTATTCATGACTGCTTTTCCTACAAGTCTATAAACAGCACTAAGGCAAAAGCTGCATTTCAATGCAGAGAATCTGGTCATCTGATCAGCTGTCACACCCCTGCTTCATTTTGAAGAAGAAACTGAAGCCCAGAGAAAACAAGTACAAGTCTGACCTTGAATCCATGTTCCAACTTAGGTCAGTGCCCTTTGAATTAACACTATTTCCTCCCCCCCACCCCCACCCCCCGAGTTCTATCATGTCCACTCTGCATCTTCTTCTCTTCTAGGTTAGACATCCCGTTTTCTCAGCCAATCCTGCATGGCATGGTTGGGGGACGGGGGCTCTCATCATCCTGGTCATTCTTCTCTGAAGTCATTCCACACTTAAAGTGAGTTTGCAGAGGGACTAACAGATGCCATAATGGTTACATGGCTGGACTTCCACGTAGTTGACTGTGGTTCAAGTCCTGCACCTGGTGGCTTAAAACTCACACCGGGCATGTGAGTGTGCATGCCCAAAATCCCAAGAGGAGAATGGAGGAGAAGGGATTGCAGCATGGCCACCCCTCGGGGGGTGATTTCTTGCTTTCTGTGTCTCTGGTGCACACCCTATAGCAAAATTCTCATTCTAAAAAAATAAAGGTGAGGCCGTAAGTGTAACCCCTGCTCTTCCAGGACAGAATTCAACAGGTCTTAGAGACTGCGTATTTTAGGCTTTCTCAGTCATATGGATCTCTGTACCAACTACTCCACTCTGCCCTTACAGAGAGAAACCAGCCACCGGCATTACACACCACACTGTGTTCCAAAACTTGATTTATGGACACTGACATTTGAATGTTATCTAATTTTCATGTTTCAAGACACATTATTCTTTTGATTTCTTTTTCCTGCCATTAAAAAATGTAAAAACCATTTTTGGGTCGCAGGCTATATGAAAACAAGCAGAGGGCCAGACTGGCCTATGGTTTGTGGCTTGCCAACCTGTTTTAGATGACATTTCAGTGAGGTGGCCTATGACTTTATCAGCATCACACAGCTGCAAACAGAAAACAAAATCAAGAAGCCATCCACTCTCATTAAGCCTGCAGTCAACTTAAAGCCCTTTGGATCTAAGAGATGTTTCCTGAAGGAGAGAGATGGGCGGAAGCGCTCACCCCACTCTCCTTGTTTCAGCTGAGGGACGATTTTCCTGGTGGTCAGTTCCCACTTTCTGCAAGTGAGAGTCTGAGTTGCCTGGCAGGTTTGGAAAAACACCATGGGCACACTCAGCTCAGTTGCTCCTGTCCAGACCCTCCTGCAGAGAATCACTCCATAGGCCTGCACTCTCCTTACGGGGGAGGCCTGGTGATTTAAGGGTGAGTTCAGCTTGGGCATGACTGGCAAGCCCACCTGGTCACACACCTGAGATGTGTGATTTTATCAGTTACTGAGCTGACTTAAAATTTTTTTTTTTTGACTAATTGTTGTGTCTACCTTTCAGTTCAGAATGTGGGGAGGGAAGAAAGGAGTTACTGAGAAGACATGTACAGCTCTACGCTTTCTTTTTCTTTTTTTTTTAATAGAGATTTTTGCCATAGGGCACATGCGCTTGCTGGGGAGAGAGAAAGGGAGAGAGAGACAGAGATAGAGACAGTGAGAGGGAAAGTGAGAAATCACTCTCCAAGGGAAATGGCCATGCCACAATCCCTTCTCCTTCATTCTCCTCCTGGGATCTTGGGCATGCACACACATGCGCCCAGAGTGAGTGTTAAGCAGGGACTCAAACCGTGGTCAGCCATGTGGGAGTCCAACGACGTAATCACTATGCCATCTGCTATTCTCACAGTTCTGTGCTTTCGAGACCCTGGCAAGACCTGATGTTTATCCCTGTTAGATTTTGTGTTACAGGACCTAGCTCAGGGCACATGCTCTCACTCAGATGTCACGTCTTTAATATCAGACTTGTACATAATCGTGCAAATCATTTATGAGCACGTTGACTAAAGGTACAGTCTCAGACAAGCCGCTCTTCACTCCTACCCCTGTGGTTACCTTCCCACTGATCAGAATCATGTGGGCACTGTCACTAATGGTCACAATCCTAACTGACCTTTCCCACTCTGTTCTCCGCTATGTAGCCAGTGTGGGTTTGTAAACACAGTGGATGCGTCATCTCCTATCTAACACTCTTCCCATAACTTTTCATATCTGTAGGAAAGCCACATCCTGGCAGCCAATGCAGTGAGCTGGAAAGGCCCTAAACAAGGAGTGAGGGCGGTAAAGAACAGCACGTCATGTATTGTACCACCGTGACCAGAAGCAGGGCTGCAGCTTCTTCTGCAATCAAGAACACTAATGCCAGGGACCAGCAGGTGGCATGGTGGTTAAGGTGCTGGACAATCCCACATGGCTGATCACGGTTCAAGTCCTGGACCTGGTGGCTTGCTTTCTCGCTTTCCTCTCTCTCTCTCTGTGTCTCTCTCTCTTGTCAAATTAAAATAAATGAATAAATAAAATTAAATAAAAAATAATTCTTAAAAAAAAAAGTTTAAAAAAAAAAAAAGAAAGAATACTAATACCAATCAGGACTCTGTGGCACGCCTTCCCCAGGAACCTGCCAATCACTCCCCTGGACTAACTGAGAAGTCCAGCTCTGCCTCCAGGGATTCAGCTTAATCTTGCTGATGGGACCACACGTCACATCATGCTGGCCCCTTCCCCAGTCTTTCATCTCTTTCTCTTCTCAGGGACCCAACTACTTTTATGTGGGCCTGTAGATCTGCTCTCCTACAAAGAGACCAGTGGCTTCGAAAAACAAACTCATAGAACATTAAAGAGCATTAGACCATAAAAGATCATTACTCCGCAAAACCTATGTAGCGTGGGCCAGCAGGTGTCATAGTGGCTGGGGTGCTGGACTCCCACATGGCCAACACAATTAGAGGACAAGGAAGCTTGCTTTCTCACTTTCTCGTTCTCTCTCTGGTGAGCGCACACGCCCTATGGGAAACTTTAAAACTAAATTTAATTTTAATAAAGTCACATATGGAGTAGCAGCATCAATGCCATCCAGGGACTTCTTAGAAATACAGATTCTCAAGCCCCACAAAAGCAGAATCTGCATTCTATCAAAGTCTAAAGGTTGCTATTACAGGGCTGAGAATGCCCTGGCCCTGGCCCACCTGTGAGGTTTTGGATTTACCAAGCCAGGATGCAGGCCGTTTTTAAGTTCTCAGGTGATTCCAACATTGTCAGTGTGGAGAAACGTTGCTACAGAGTAAGGGCAGCCCCTGTCCTCGGCCGTTTCTGTTATCTCAAATATATCATTAAACGCCAAGTAATTTCCAAAGTGACCATTAGGAGAAGTCAGACCAGATAAAGAAACATCTCACAGATCAAGTAATCCAAGATCGATCACGGTTTGAGTCCCGGACCTGGTGGCTTAAAACTCACGCCAGGTGCATGTGCGTGCATGTCCAAAATCCTGAGAAGAATGGAAGAGAAGGGTATGGCCATCCCTCCTGGGGGTGACTTCTTGCTTTCTGTCTCTGTCTGTCCAGCGAGCACACATGTCCTATGGCAAAAACCTCTCTCAAAAAAAAAAAGAAAGAAAGAAAATGAAGGAACTTTTCTAAAATTAATTACGAAGAGGAACCTGACCATTAACGTGGCCTCCAAGGAGGGTGACCAACTCGTCCTGGTTTGCCTGGAATTCTCCCAGTTTTTAGGATGGAAAGTCCCACATCCCAGGACATCCCTTAGCCCCAGGCAAGTCGGAAGAGTTAGTCTCCCACCCCCAGTTCCCCACAGTCAGACCGGGACTCCTCCCTCTTCTCTCACCTCTTCCCCCTGCTCTGACATGACAAGCAGCCTTAGATCTCCCAGAACCCACTCTGCCTCCCTGCCTCCCTGCCTCCCTGCCTCGCTCTGTCTATGCTCTTCCCTCTGTCTGGAACCTTTTTCCTTCGACCTGGTCTTGTTCGCTGCCTCATTCTCCAGCTCTCAGATCAAACGTCTTCTCAGACTGTTGCCGACCCCCAGGCGTGGGCAAAGCCCTGTGTCCCTCTGTCATAGCACACGGTAGCCTTTTCACAGCACTTGTCACAGTTTACATGACTGTGTTTGTGTTGGATTAGTGTCTGTCTCCCTGTGTAGACAGTAAACGTCTTAAGGACTGGGACTGTGTCTGCTTCCTCTCTGCTTTCTCAGTGGCCAGGCACATGGTAAACAGTCAGTGCATATCTGCTGAATGAGTAAAATGAATCTGCATCACCAGGATGCCGCCTGGCCGTCTTCACGGCAGAGCCCACCAGTTCTCCAGGGTCCGTTCTTTCCTCCCCGCAGAGTTAGAAGCGTGACCTTCGGCTGGACACAAGGCAGCCAAGAATAAAGGCTGGTTCTGCCCCCTGGGTGCTGGGTATAGCTTTCTCAGGGAATTCTGGCCAAAAGCTGGAACGAGCAATTCTCAGGAGAGTCTGTTAAGGGTGTATATTCCCTACCCCTCTCCCTCCAAGTGAGGATGTAAGGCTGACAACTGCTCTCCAGCAGCCATCTTGGACCAAAGGGACTGTGGGCATGGAAGTCAGGCACAGAGGAAACCCAAAGTGGAAGAAGGCTGGACCTGATACCATGGAGCCCACCCCAGACCTGGAGAGCGACCTCTCTTTGACCTGAGAGAAAGAAACTTATTCACCTAGCTGAGCAGGGGTCGCTGTCACTCCACCATCCCTGATTCTAACTCACAGCCTCCACGTCAGTGGTCTCGTCTGACCTTTAGCATGCCTGTCAGAAACAACGAACCACCAGCGCATTTTCTCTTCCGTTAATCACACCATCTAGATATAAAGCAGGAAGTGAGAATGCGAAGCGGTCACCCAGCAGGATGGTTTCAAGGTAGTGTAAGGAGAAGGGAAGTCAGGGAATCGGGAACCCAGGGTCTGAGGACTGAGGAGCTGAGCCACTGCAGACCTCAGCTTCCACCCCTACGAACAAACAAAAGGAAGGCCAGACCACCAACTGCCACTCCCCTTCTTCTCCAAAGGTCTCCTTATTTTAACGCATTTCAGAGATGTGTTAGAGGAACAGTGACATTGAGGCACAGGTCCAGAACTTTTAAACTCTTGTGAAATAACTGACGCTCAACCAAACTCAAAACATTACTCAAAACTCGCATTACAGGAAAGATGCCCTGAGCATGCTCAGAAGATACATAAGATCTTGACAAATGCCAGCAAATTCCCAACCCTTGGAAGTTCACGCTTGGTTCTAACATGTTAAACCAAGCCACCTGAAAACATGGTTCTGGTAAAGAGCCTTCTCCACGAGGGCTTCTGTGAAGATGACCAGTTTCTAGAAGACAGCAAGGAGAAAAAAAAAAAAAAAAGGAAGTCTGGAAAGACTGGGGAAGCAGAGGAAGAGCTGTACTTTCACATGTAGTAGGCTCCGAAATTTGAATGAATCGATCAATGAAGTCTATGGAGAAAACACTGGTGTATCAAAACAAAAACAAGACAGTACACGGTGGAGCAACAAGCACAGGCTACGTAAATCCTCTATTATAACGATCAGTGAAGTTCCCCAAACTGAGTTTAACAAATATTCCCAAAACAAAACAGTGCTGTAGCATGGATAAAACTTATTTAATAAACACTGTCTCAGTTCAAGTGACTTTTCAGAATTTACAAGGAACGGATACTGTTTCAGGTGCAAGACTGAAGGATGTGACATTTGCATTAATGATCCCATTAACTAGAACCAGCAGATGGCATAATGGTTACATCGTTGGACTCCCATACAGTCGACCATGGTTTGAATATTGGACCCAGTGATTTAAAACTCATGCTGGGCATGTGTGTGTGTGCCCAAAATCCCAAGAGGAGAATGGAGGAGAAGGGATTGTGGCATGGCCATCCCCCTGGGAGAGGGGTGATTTCTTGCTTTCTGTCTCTCTGGAGAGTGCACACACCCTGCAGCAAAAATCTCTCTAAAAAGAATTTGTAATAGTAATCCCATTAGCTATGTTCTTGTTTCGAACCAAACAGCCAATCTAATCTGTAGCTACCAACTGAACTCCGGGTTCATTTTATAAATGCCAGTACACTGACAAACAGCTGATCTGATCTACTGCCATCAGAGCTGTCCAGCCCGACATCTGATGGTGACTGATTACATCCCGCCTACGCTGCCACTGGCTTTCCAATCCGTACCCACCAATCTGCTTCCCCCGCACTCTTTCGACCTGTCCAAGTGGTCGACTGGAAGACACAGAGCACTCAGTTTTCCCTGTAACTTTAGAGAGCTACAGGCAAGTTGAGGGCTTTTTGTTACTGATCAAAAATATACCTCCCCAAGTACAGGCATTACTGTAAGATCTAGGGATAGATTCTCTCATTACCAGGCAAGATGAGATTTGGTTTGCTTCTCTTAAATTTGGGATACTAAATGGTGCAAGGACACTCTACTCTCTGGCTTAGAGGACAGACAAAAATTGTTCTAAAGCACACCTTCTAGACTGGCCCCAAAGTGCAATGGTAAAGCCCTGGGCATAGGAAGCTGGATCCTACATGGCTGGCTGTGATTTAAATCCTGGTGGCTTGAAAAACACATCAGCCACATGTATGTGCCTGCCCCAAATCCTGATGGGATGGAGGAATGTAGGAAAAGGGATTACATTGTGACATACTCCATGGGGTGGGAGGTGCTTTCTCTCTAGTGAGCAATAAAAAAGTAAATAATTAAAATAATTAAAACGCCATCCAGTGAGCTTCCACCAGCATTGCCACTGCCTACCTCTAGGGCCATACAGGAACCGGTGTGTAAGGCTCTCCAGCCTGAGAAAGCAGGAGCTTACCTTTACTGCACTGGGTACAGGAGTGGTAGTATGTCTCTCTCTTAGTCATAGTTTAATGTTTAATGAGATTCTGCTTTTCTCTGAATTGAGGGATGACTCTCCAGAGAAAATTATTTCCAATTATTTTACTCCCTGTTCTAGTTCATTCTGTTGCCAATGACAGAAATACATGAGTTTGGGTAATTCATAAAAATAGAGGTTTATTCAGCTCATGCTTTGGAGGACCAAGATCCAGGGATTGTATGCACCGAGGGCCTTTTGCTGGTATTTGACATGGTGGAGGGCAGGGGCTTGAGCTAAGCACAGGTGTGTCTCTTTCTACACCCACCAGGACCCAAGCATGGGGGGTCCCACCCTGATGTCTAATCACTTCCAAAAGGCCCCACTTTTCAATGCCATAATCAGATTAAATCTCCACACACTCAACACTGTTACGATGGCTCACAAAATTTTAACACATGAATTTTGGGGGACACATTTAAATCATAGCACTCCCTGTGCCAGAAGACTAACTCTAACATTCATTAAAAACCAATGACCGGGCAAGAGGAAAAATAGCTAATGAAGTGTTTTAAATTATTATGTGTCCACTCACCCAACAATTCCACACAGACTCAACATCACAGTTGCATAGTTAAATCAACAAAAAAGTTGTATTATTAAACTGCTTATTTAGAGATTTAACAAGCATAGAGTTGTATGTGCAATGCTTCTGATATTTTTGTTTGTTACCTAGGAATCCCAGCAACAGTACTAACAGACAATAGTTCTTCCCCTCCTAGAAATGAACATAAACATCTTATCATCCTTTAAACATGATCCCAACTGTCTATTGTGGTTCCAATTATATGGGTAAGCAGAAAAATGGAATGTGAGTAGAACAAAAGGTTACTGAAAAAATGAAAACATATACAAAAGATTTTCTCTCTTGATTTATTGTGAAGTTAACATTTAAATGTTTTTTTTTTCATAAAAATGTAATAGTAGTAGTATAAAAGGGGAAAACAGGCAACAAAAAAGTATAAACTGTAGGGCCAGACAGTGGTACCACAGTAAAATGTGACACTCTTCAGAGCTGATCCACATGGAAAGGTTCCAGGTTTAGGTCCTGAAGTATACCAAATACATGTGCCCATGATCTAGGGGTGGCTGAGCCTGGGAGTGGATCATGGCATCAAGACTCCATTGGAGGTTCTCTCTCTGTCTCTTTCTTGCTCATAGAAGAAACTTCTTTTAAAAATTAGTTATGAGGACAAACAGATGGTATAATGGTTACATCACTGTACTCCCACGTAGTTGACCATGGTTCAAGCCCCAAACCCAGCGACTTAAAACTTATGCTGAGTACATGTGTGTGCATGCCCCAAATCCCAATTCCAAAAGGAATTGCGGCATGGCCATCTTCCCTGGGAGGTGATTTATTGCTTTCTGTCTCTTTGGCAAACATACACACCCTATAACAAAAATCTCTCTGGAAAAAAAAAAATTAGTTATGGACATTTGGTTTTAAGCATTCTGTTTGGTGTGTGTGTGTTCTTAACTATAATGTTTTCCTTCTAAGCCCTCAAACTATTTTTCAAAGAAAGTAAACAGTTCTCTTTAAGGTTACAACTAGCACATGGAAAAATGGAAGAACCACAGCTGTTCCCTCTTCTCCTCAGCACACAAGTGTCCACTCCCATCCTCTCCCCTTCTCCTAACATTTGTTATTTGGCTCCTTGTGGGCAAGGCTTTGAAGGCACTCGCTCTAGAATCAGCTCCCAACTCTCATCACAGCTTTGGCAGACGTGTGGAGGAGAGAACACACACGCCCCATCCTTTTCTCTCCTCCTGTTGTCTGCCAGCTGCTGGGTCCTTACCTGTTCGTTCCCATTTGCCTACCTGCCTTTGAACACAGAAGTGCTCACCAGGAAAGCTCACCTGCCTGCCTGGTAATCACCTGTGATAAATGGAAAGAGGCAAAGATTGCTTACGGTGGGCTGGAAACATCTGTTTCACACATTAAGTCAGGCATACCTGAATGACTCTGGATTAACAAAATCCAGGATTTGAAGGAATACACCTTTTAACTGGCAGAAAAGTCTATGTGGGAGGTGAACAACCTTAGACAAATGTGTGTATGACTTAGTTTCTTGAAATAGGAATAAAAAAGCAACCACCTCATAGTATAAGGGAAAGATAATAATCATAATAGCAGCAGCAGCAGCAGCAAACACTTGATTGGGCCAGGAACAACTCCTTATAAGCACTTCACAAGTAATAAATGAGCTAAGACACAGAAGAATTAAAAAAAAAAAAATTGTTAGCCACTACCACCATTTAAAATTTTTTTGGTTGGGCTGGCAAGGTGGCGTGGTGGTTGGTGGCGCTGGACACCCACATGCTCCACCGCGACACAAATCTTGGACCTGGAGACTTACTTTCTCACTCCCCTCCCCCTACTCTGTTCCTCTCTGGTCAAATTAAAATTAATTAATTAATTGATTGATTGATTAAGTCAAAGGACCAGCAGTTAGTGTAACGGCTATGTTGCTGGACTTCCATGTAGTCGACCACGGTTCGGGTTCTGGACCCTACGACTTAAACTCACGCCGGGCACATGTGCGTGCGTGCCCAAGATCCTGAGAGGAGAATGGAGAAGAAGGGATTGTGGTATAGTCATCCTTCCTGGGGGGTGATTTCTCGCTTTCTGTCTCTGTCTTTCTGGCGAGCGCACAGACCCTATAGCAAAAACCTCTGCAAAAAATAAAAATAAATAAATAATAAAGTTAAATAATTTCTTTTTCTTTTTCTTTTTTAATTGAGAGGTTTTTGCTATAAGGCCCATGTGCTCACCAGAAAGAAACAGAGACAGAAGTGAAAAATCACCCCCCGGGGGGATGGCCACGCTGCAATCACTTCTCCTCCATTCTCCTCTCAGGATTTTGGGCACGCACGCACACGTGCCCGGCATGAGTTTAAGCCACTGGGTCTGGGACTTGAAATGCAGTAGACTACATGAGAGTCCAGAGAAATAGCCATTACACTTATCTGCTGGTCCCAATAAAATAATTCTTTAAAAAAATGTTTTTTTAGTTTAGCATTAGACCTTTTCCCCCAAAATCTAGACTGGGTGGGGAGGAGGCTGCTCCAAGTATGGCTGGCACGGGGGAGTCCCCATCCCACACTGGGCACTCCTGTCCCCTGTGGATAAGTGAGGAGTCCTGTGGTTCCTGAGACTGTGGCTGAAAACTGGAACATTACCACTAAACATGTGGGGACGGGTGCTGCTGGACAGAACCACAGCAGAGCTCGAACCAACTGGAGTAGTGGCAGGCTTGTCAGAGGCAGGGCCGTGAGGACAAGTGTGGCGGGCGTGTGCTCCCTCCTCAAACACGGAAGCCTGCCAAGGATGTGCTGAGAACTGGGAGCTGATTCTACAGTATGACAGGTGGAGCTGGGGCTCTGCCTTCCTGAGAGGTGACAGTGCCTTCCCTAGGTTTCGCAGCACTGAATTCATGATCTTCGATGCCTCTTCTCTAACATTCTTTCTAGTAATGTAGAGATGTTGTATACAATTCTCAATAGACACACACTTTTAAAAAGAATTAGTAAAAGCGTTACCAAAAAGACCCTTGTAGCCCCACCTGTTTTGTGGGTTTTCTTCTGTCACTGTCCATTGGTCTTTTACTGTCAAAAGTTCCTTGGTATTACTTGCTGTCCTCTCAAAAGCTAAGATTGGTCTCTTTCCTACCAAATTAGTTAAGGGCAGAAAACAAAGCTGTCCCCTTGGGCATCATCTCCCTATTCCCTCTACCTACTGCACAGCGTGGTGAACAGAGTTAATAACTGAGAATTGCACATTTTAAAAAATGGGACCAGGAAAAAAAAAAAAGGGACCAGAAGATGGCATGATGGTTAAGGCGTCGACTCCCACATGGTAACCACGGTTCAAGTCCCAGACTCCCCGGTTTGAAATCATGCTGGCCACCTGGGTATGTCTGTATGCCCAGAGTCTGGAGGGGAGAATGGAAAAGGGATTGTGGTGTGTCCATCTCCCGGGGAGGCAAGGTGGTGGTGATTTCTCTCCTTCTCTTTCTCTGTCCCTCTCCAGTGAGCATACATGTCCCATGGCAAAAAAAAAAAAAAAAAAAAAGTTATACAAAAAAAGTTGCTGAGAGAGTAAATTTTACACTTTAAAAATGTTACGTATTTAAAGTAATGACTATTTTAACTAGCTTGATTTGATCAGTCCACATTATATGTGTAACGTTATTTGTACCCCATAAACTTATACACTCATAATTATCACTTTACAATAAAAAGAAAGCTGTCCCCACCCTAGCTTTGAAAATTTATTTTAAAACCTTTTATTTCTTGGTGCCAAACATAACCAACGAAAAAGAGAAACTATGCTCCTGAGTCCTCCGAGGTTATGTTTTGGAGAAAAATGTTTTCCATAACCTGATCCTTGAATCGCATTCTTCCTCACACCAACTGCAGATCCCATGAGTTGGAACAGAGGAAAGAATTTGCTCTCTAGGCTCACAGCGCTGGCATGCCTTGAGCTTGGTGCAGAGAAAGGAAAATTCCTGGCAATTCTATTAAGACCAGTGGAGGCACCTTCCCGCCTCCCAAACCAGCTTTTTCCACCTCCGCTCCTACCTCCATTTCCAACTTTCCGTTCTCTGCCAAACTAAGGCAGAGAGGAGGGGAGAAAACAACATATTAAAAATGTCAAATGAGTACACCCACAGGAAACATTTGGCCAATCCTTTAATAACCCAAGGTGCAGAAAGGTTGGAAAATGAGTTCATTCTCCAAACTTCTGAGAGAAGGAGAAGGAGGTACGTCAATCATAGAATTCTAGCCCGGGATGGGCTTATGGATCAGTTCAAGTTATGGATGAGGAAGGAAGCCCAAGGAGCTTGTGTCTTCCGCTCCGCTGCTCCTGGGCAGAATTACGTCTAGACCCCCTGTCCTGACTTCCAGAACGGTGCTGTTTCCACTACAGCCAGCAGCTCGAGGTGTGAATCCAAAGCTGCTGGGACCAAGAGCAGCAATTAAGCACTCCTAGCAGCTGGCAACTCCCATAAATACTGCCGGCACCTGCAGCCCAAACTCTGTGCTCAACACAGCCATGTTCCCCAAATTCACCGGTGGGCTCGCACCCCGG
The DNA here is from genome assembly GCF_000334495.1 of Tupaia belangeri chinensis. NCBI lineage: Eukaryota > Metazoa > Chordata > Mammalia > Scandentia > Tupaiidae > Tupaia > Tupaia belangeri. The sequence continues at coordinate 313,667 of NW_006203687.1, forward strand.
GCGTGAACCTCAGAGAAATAAAGGGGAATGTGGTCCATCAAAACAGAAGTACTCTGCCCCATGTTCCTCGGAGCCAGGAATCGAGAGCAAGCTGAAGGAAGGGAAGAAAAACGCCTCTCCTCTACTGTTTTCAGAGCCGGGGCGAGATCTGGGAGCCCCAGGGCCGATCCTACTTGAGTTTTGTTCAAGTCGGAGTTTGCTCTGATGTTGAGCAAGTCTGATAGCTGCGAAGGTGTGGGCCACATCCTCTGCTGGCAAAGCGCGAAAGCCGGCGACTTCCCTCCGACAAGGGAGCCCTCGACGAGCACCCGCCGCTCCTGGGCTGCGGGGCCCGACCCCAGCCCGGGGCTCCGGGCCCCGACCCCAGCCGCCGCCCGGCACCCCCCGCCCGGCAGCCAGCTTTCCTCGCCGGGGCAGGCGAGACCTCCGCCTCCGAGAGCGTTTAGCTCCGCGTT
>NW_006203687.1:314239-316563 GCF_000334495.1 Tupaia belangeri chinensis
ACCGCCAAGCAGCGTCATGGGAGGGGCTGGTCGGGGCCCCCGCGCGCCGTTGAGGTTGCGGGCGGGGGCTGAGCCCGGCTGCAGAAAGGTCTGCGGTGGGGCTGGAGCTCTTCCCGGGTCCGGCGTGGCTCCGAAGCATCCGGGGAATTCCTGGACGTAGCTGCGACCTCATGAGCACTTTACATTGGAAAATCCATTGAGTGGGAAGCAAAAGAACCTGTTGGGCGAGCTAGTGGGAGAGACCAGAACCTCTTGCCTCTGCGGCAAGATTGCAAAGCAGGGCTACAGCCGATCTGCCCGGGAAGGCAGGGCGACGCCGCAGTACGGGCGTAGCTGTCCGCCCAGGGCCGTTCCGCTACAATAGGAAACTTTTCTGTTCTTCCTTTCCCCTTGGGTCAGCAGAACAGGCTTAGACTGACTTAGAGCTCACTGATACTTTAGAAATATGTGCGTTATAGACACAAGTAGTCCTCTTAAAGATTGGTTCTGAAAAGACGGGAAAAGGGAGTAGCTAACAGTAAAAAAATCAGCAGCCCAACAATAAAAAGGTGCTAACCATGAGCTTCTTTTGGAGTTGATTTGCTAGTTAGAAGGAGCCCCTCTATAAGAGAAAGAAAGAAAAAAGAAAGTAAATATTCTGCTAAACACTTATGTCTTCCATCTACGCAATTCCAGAGACAAACAGCCTTGCGTGTGAAATGTTTTGGCGTCTTTGGAGAGAGAAGCCTCATAACCAAAGAAAGATGTAGAAAACAGCCTGGAGTTTCATGTGGCTTCAAGTGATTGGATCACTTTCCTCCCGTTTTTGTGACTCAGAGGAAAATATTTGGGATCACACTTCTCTGGAGACTCCAGTAAAAATGTGTATAAGCAACAGCAATTAACATAGTGCCAGGCATGTACTGACAACTGGCACAGGGCACACGCTTTGGTACGCCTGTTACTGCTATCCCCAGCTAACAGATGAAGTAACTGAGGCTCAGTAAGTCTAAGTGCAGAGTTGGAAACTACGTCTGACCTCTCAGCTACCCAACCATTCTGTAACTCCTGATTCCCAGAAGATAATAAAAATGTTTCCAAACTCTGCAGCATGTTTGGAAAAATATCCTTTATCCAAATCAGATCTTTAACATCGAGGGGTATTTCTCTACAGTCTTGAGCCATGGCTTGCGTGTTTACAGCTCTGTTATTCATACAAAGTAAATGACTTTAAATGACTGTGCCTAATTAAACCTAAACAAGGGCATGATCAGTGGCAAGTATAAATTGTCTCCTCTAGAAACTGGAAATACCTGGACTAATTTCTTCTGGTATAATAAAATAAGATTTACTTAAGTTACTTAACCACAAAACAAATTAGCCAGTTCCCCTCTCCTCCTCCCACATGATAATATTTATGAACACAGCTGTTTGGATTTGGCCTAAAATCCTTTCAATTAGTTCGCATTTACGATGTTGTGGTTAGTTGTAACGTTCATTGTTCCCCTAAATGCTAAACGAGAGGGCTCTTAGTGTGTCACTTACAGACTTAAACGTCGGAGCCAGACTGCTGGGCTGGCCCGCATATTAGCCATGTGGTTTTGCACAAGTTATTGAACTTTTTTTTTTTCTTATCTGTAAAGTGGGACTGATAAGAGTATATACCTCATGAGGTTTTTTATGGGGATTAAATATATGTGAAACCTTTAGGGTCCAGCAGAGAATGTAATGGTTACATCGCTGGATTCCATGTAGTCAACTACAGTTTGAGTTCCAGACTTGGCAGCTTAAAACTCATGTCGGGCAAGTGTGTGTGCATGCCCAAAATCCCCAGAGGAGAATGGAGGAGAAGGGATTACAGCATGGCCATCCACCCTGGGGGGTGATTTCTCACTTTCTGTCTCTCTGTCTCTCTTTGGTGAGTGCACACACCCTAAGGCAAAAACCTCTACCAAAAAAGAAAAAAAGTTGAAACTTTTAGAATAATCCTTGCCACATAAGCACCATATAAGTACATAATAGTCAAATAGAAAACATGAATACACGTAGAGATTTCTGATTGACTTTCTGGTCAACCCATGTGTGATTTACCATGTCTGAACAATTAAGTGTTGACTTTTTTCTTTTCTTTTGAGAGCAAGAGAGAGGAACCCCTGCCAGGGTCTTGTCACGCTGAGACTCGCCCCACTCCAGACTTCTAGCCAGAGAGACAGGATCATGGACAGCCAAGGAACTGGTTGTCCTCGTGCCTTCCCTTGTCGCTCCAGAATCACACAGTGGCATGTGCTCATTTTTTTTTTTTTTTTTTTTTTTTTTATTTTTTGCCTTTTTTGGGCCGGAACTCT
>NW_006203687.1:316742-347133 GCF_000334495.1 Tupaia belangeri chinensis
CCAGGGGCGTGGGTTCTTTTTTTTTTTTTTTTTTTTTTTTAATGCTTAGCTCTTTATGGGCCGGAACTCTGATACAAAGTTCCTAGAACCTACCTTAGAGCCTCAATGTTTATGAATGGACAAATCGAGAGTACAATCTAAGGCCAGCTAAAGCTCACGCTGAGCAAAGACCTCTGTAGTAACAGTTTGGCTGAAATGGTGACACAAGTCATTGTGCTAACCAAAACATCCACCTTAGAACAGCCGAAAACAAAGGAAGTGCCTAACATTGTGCCTAGACGCCACCTGATTGTGACTCTGGAGAGTTCAGAACAAGTGCCCAGGGCAACAGCTCTTCTAGTTAGTTGTATGGAAGATTGTGATATTACTGGGGTAGAAAAAAGAAAAGATTACATAAAAATGGTCCCTAGTGGGGCCGGCAGGTGGCTGGTGGTTGAGGCACTAGACTCTCAAGTGGCCTTCCATGGTTCTAGTCCCGGACCTGGTGACTTGCTTTCTCGCTTTCCCTTTCTCTCTCTGGTCAAATTGAAAAAATAATAATAACCAATGGAGTTAAATTAGTAAATAAATCTTTTTTTTTAGAGAGAGGTTTTTGCTATAGGGCGTGTGCGCTCACCAGACAGACAGAGACAGAGAGACAGAAAGCGAGAAATCCCCCCCCCCCCCAGGGGGGATGACCACGCCGCAATCCCTTTTCCTCCATTCTCCTCTTGAGATATTGGGCATGCACGCACACGTACCCGGCATGAGTTTTAAGCCACCGGGTCCGGGACTTGAACCGCGGTCGACTACGTGGGAGTCCAGTAACAGCCATTATGCTAACTGCTGGTCCCCAGTAAATAAATCTTAAAAAAAAAAAAATGTCACTAGTTTCTAGTGAGTATTTAGAGCAGCAGACCCCAAACTTCCTGGCACCAGGGACCAGCCTCATGGAAGACAGTCCTTCCACAGGTGGGGGCATGTTTTTCCTGGGATGATTCAAGTGCAACGTGTCCACGATGCACCCCATTTCCACCACTCTATGTTGCCATATGCAGTGACACAATCACACAGTAATAGGATCTGTGCTCCCATGAAAATCCAATACAGCCCATGATCCAACAGGAGGCAGAGCCCAGGCGGCACTGTGAGCAATGGGGAGTGGCCACAAACAGAGATGAAGCCTCATTTGCTGGCTGCTGACCACCCGAGCTGTTCAGCAACAGTGGGAGGTGGGGACAGTGCCCAGCAGGCTACAGACTAGTACCAGTCAGTGGCCCATGGGTTGGAGACCCTTATTTAGTGTTTCTGTGCTCAAATTTTCTTGATCATTTGAACTCTGAAAATGGAATGATGTGAACATCTAGAACTATTGAAGACATTGTAAAATGTGTTTTCCATTGCTATGTCAAATTTTCGTTTCACTCAAGGCTCACTTGTTTCTATCCAGTTGAACCTCAGGCTAGGACCAGCTGACAGTGGTTCTGGGAGCATTGGAGCCCACTACACATTTATCTGGAAGTAACTGCAATCTTTATTTCTCCTTCTCCTCCTTTTCCTTCTTTCCCCCTCTTTCTCGTTCTTCTTTAAATTACCAGAGGGTATGTGTGCTCACCAAGGGAACCAGTGAGAGGAGAGGGAGAAAGCGCCCTGTAATGAGGCGTAGTCTCACTGCAATGCTTTCTCTATTTCTTTATCCTGTTGGGATTTGGGACACACACACACACACACACACACACACACACACCTGCTGTGTTTTCCAAGCCACTGGGGCCAGGCCTCAAACTGGGGTTGGCCATGTGGGATCTGGTGCATCTTAACCATGAGGCAATGGGGCCAACCTTCAGTCTTTATTTCTAGTGAGAGCTTCCTTGGTAGACTGACTTCATCCTCTAATAGGAAGTTTGCAAAGGAAGATGCTGGGTCGGCTACTGTAACTCCCGTACCAAGAATGGTGCCTGGTCCATGGAACCCACTGGATGAAAACATGAGGGAACATGCAAGTGAAGGTGGTGATTTGACTTCCAACTGAGAATCAGTGAAAACTTTCAGACTAAACTCACTTTAAAATGTCCCTATCCAGGGGCCAACAGGTGGTGTGGTGGTTAAGATGCTAGAACTCCCACATGGCTGACCATAGTTCAATTCCCAGACTTGGCAGCTTGAAAAACACATGGCATGTGTGTGTGTGTGTGTGTGTGTGTGTGTGCCAAAAAAGGAAAGAAAAGAAAGAAAGAAAGAAGAAAGAAAGAAAGAAAGAAAGAAAGAAAGAAAAAAGAAAGAAAGAAAGAAAGAAAAAAAGAAAAAAAAAAAAAAGAAAAAAATCCCAGGAGCAGAATGGAGGAGAAAGGATTGTGGCATGGCCATTCCTCATGGAGGGGAGCATATTTCTCACCTTCCCTCTCAGTATCTCTATCTCTCTCCAGTGAGTGCTCACACCCTATGGAAAAAATGGTTTAAAAGAAAAGAAAGAAAAAGAAAGAAAGAAAGAAAGGAAGGAAGGAAGGAAGGAAGAAAGAAAGAAAGAAAAAGAAAAGAAAAGAGCCCTTACCCAAATAGACTGTCTTTTTGCTTGTGTGGCAAATGTACATAAAATTGACCATTTTAATAATTTTCTTGAAGTTTTATTCAACTATTTTTTTCTGTGAGCAAGAGAGACAAAGAGAGAGAAAACCCCAAGTAAATCTCAACACTATGATCCGGCCATAGCCCCAGCCATCCCTGGATCATGGGCACACATGCTCATTGCATACTTAGGAAGGTCTATAGACACAAACCTGGATCGTCCCATCTGGGTGGTGTCTTAGACTGCTTTTGCTTTGCTAACAGAAATATTTGAGACTGGGTTATTTATAAAGAAAACAGAGATTTCTTTATAAAACCCATGATACCAGTGACTGGAAGGTCCAAACTTACAGTCTGACAACATGGCGAATGGGAACACATAGGATGGTGGACACGGGCAGAGACGGACAGTTGCAGGCAGCTCCCTCTTTCATAGCAATCGCCTCTCATGAGAATTAGCCCCTTCTCACAAGAACTGGAACTCACTGGGTCTCTGGAGACATCTTTAATCTATTCACAAGAATGTTATCTTCATAATACAATCACTATAATCTGATCACAGTCCACTAGGCCTCACCACCTTGCAATACCAAATTCCAATACATGAAACCTTGGGGGACAAACCATAACTCAAACCATGGCATTCAGCATTGCAGAATATTGAATTTTACTGCTATGCCACCATACAGCTCCCCAGTTTCAATAATTTTCAAGTGTGCTGTTCAGTGGTGTTAAGTGTATTCAAAATGGTATGCAACCATTACCAACCATTCTTTTCCAGAACTTTTCTCATCTCCCCAGATGGAAGCTTTGTATCCATTAAACACTAAGGCTCTGTTCCTCCTTCCTCCCAGACCCTAGAAACTGCTGTTCCGGCTGTTGTGACTGGTGCTGCTATGAACACAGATGTATAAATATCGGTTTCAAGTTCCTGTTTTCAATTCTTTTGGATATATACCCAGAAGTGAATTTGCCAGATCACATGGTAATTCCATGTTTCTTTTTTGCTTTCTTTCACTTTTTTTAAAGATAGGATTTAGCACTCATGATCCTCCTGCTGAGACCGCAGGCACTCACCACTGTGCCAGGCTTTTTAGGGTAGACCTAAAATAAAATCTCATTCTCCCATGTGGCCTCAGCCTGCCAGCAGCACCAGCTTCCACAGCTGAGCCTATGTTTAACTTTCTGAGGAAACGATATAGTGTTTTTCACAGCAGGAAACATTCCTGCCAGCTGTGTATGAGGGTTCTAATTTCTTTGCATCCTCCACAACACTTGTCATTTTCCATTTTTGTTTTGTGTTTGCTTCTGTATGTGCGCAAACGTGCGCTTGTGTGTGTTTAAGGTTAGGATGTGCTCAGTTTGGAAGATGAGATAGTTTGTTTCTTTAAGAATTATTTATGTTTTAAATTTTATTTGTTATTATTATTTCTTAATTTGACTAGAGAGATAGAAGGGAAAGTGAGAAAGCAAGCCACCAGGTCTGGAACTCAAACTGCCCTTGGCCATGTGGGAATCCAGTCCTTAAATACCTCCCCACCTGCTGGTCCCGCCACTTCAGGTTCTTTGACATTCATTGCCAAATACTGCTATCTATAACATTAGAATCTGAGAAACCCTTAGCTTTCTATTTCTGGCCTGCATTGTATCTGAGCATATGTTAGCTCTTATTTACATGAGGTCTCTGACTAGCTACAAAAACTTCTAGGCCTAAATCAGTCAGGGTCAGTTCTAATAAGGGGCAAAATGTAGAGGTCAGTAGGTAATGATGATGACAAGGGCTTAACTGAGCACTTATAAAGTGCCAGCGTCTAAAGGCATTAATTCAATCAGTCTTATGACTCCCATTTTAGATCAATACTATTGTTATTTTTAGAGAACTATTTAATCAATTTTATTTATTATTATTATTTTAATTTGACCAGAGAGAGAGAGAAAGTAAGAAAGCAAGCAACCAACTCCAGGACTTGAACCATGCTCAGACATGTGGGAGTCCACTGCCTTAACCACTATGCCACCTGCAAGTCCCTAGATCAATAATATTATTATTCCAAAAATATAGATAAAGAAACTGAGGCATAAAGGGTTTAAAGTATCTTCTCCAGGTCATCCAACTAGTAAATGACAGTCTAGGATTTGAACCCAGCTTCCAGAACTATATGAAAAACATCCCTGCAACACCCAGCAAAAAGCCAGAATCCATGTGCATCTGAGCTGGGCCTAGCCCTGACCCTTTAACTGGAAAACCTCTGTCCTAAACCTTTCCTTCCTGCCCAACACCCAGCAAAAAGTTAGGTAGGGTGGTCTCTATCTTCTTTCTGTTTGGGTCTCTGTCTCTGTCTCTCCCTCTCCCTTTTTCTCGAAATCTTTCTCTTTTATATATATATGTGTGTGTGTGTGTGTGTGTGTGTTTAATCTGTAGGTACTGTCTCTTGTCTCTGAACTCCATTGATAAAAGTGCAGGTTGCTTGGTGAGAATCAGGGAAACAGAACAGCAGAAATATTGCAGGTCATCTTCTGTATGCCTCCAATACTCAGAAATAACTTCAAGAAGGTAGGAAGTAACATCTAATCCATCAGATGACCAGAAATCACCACCACAGAGGAATAAGATATATGGGAAATCAAGAAAATATCTCTCCTCCAAGGGGAAAGAACAACCCTTCATCATCCACAGACAATAAAATGGAACTTGTGGAAATGTCAGATAAAGAATTTAGGATATTCACAGTGACAAAGCTAACAGAGATATAAAAGAAGAGAGATAACAAATTCCAGAAAATGCAGGAGAAAAGAGATAACAAGTTGCAGAAAGTGAGGAAGTTCTTCCACAATTTGAAAGAGGAAATACACACCATAAAAAAGAATCAAGTGGAACTGTTAGAGATGAAGACTGTAATACAGGAAATCAAAACCTCCCTTGAAAGTATTAAAAGCAGAATAGATCGGGGAAATGTAGAAGACAGAACTTCTGACCTACAAATGACCTACCCAAAAGACTGAGAAAATAACCCCCAAAATGAGAATAATATACAAGTAATACTAGATGCCATAAGATGCCCAAACATCTGGATAATCAGTATTCCAGAAGGTGAAAAAACTAATCAAGACATTGATAATCCATTCCATGAAATCCTGGAAGAAAACATTCCAAACCTGGAGAGGCATTCAAATATCAGACCCAAGAAATACAAAGGACCCCACATAGAATCAACTCAAGAAGATCTTCTCCAAGACACATCATAGCCAGATTGACCAAAGCCACAGACAATGTACTAAAGTTGGCAAGAGAAAAATGTCAAGTCACTTTTTTTTTTTTTGAGAAGTTTTTGCGTGTGTGTTTGCCAGAAAGACAGAGAGAGACGGAGAGACAGAAAGTGAGAAATAATTTCCCAGGGGGTCTGGCCACGCCGCAATCCCTTCTCCTCCATTCTCTTCTCAGGATCTTGGGCATGCACGCACACGCGCCCAATGTGAGTTTAAGCCACTGGGTCCGGGACTCAAACTGTTGTTGACGACATGGGAATCCAGCGACATAGCCATTATGCCAACTGCTGGCCCCAAGAAAAATGTCAAGTTACTTTCAAAGAATATCCCATCAGGCTAACAATTTACCTCTCATCAGAAACAATGCAAGCAAGGAAAGAATGGGAAAATATATTCAAAGTCTTAAGTGAAAAACAATTTCATCCAAAAATATTATACCCAGCAAGATTAGCCTTCATATGGGAAGAAAAGATAAAAAAAAAACATTGTCAGATAAACGAAACTTGAAATAATTCACCAACGCCAGACCAGTTCTTTGATAAGTTCTGAAGGAAGTATTATATCAGGAAAATTGAAAACAGATAGACAAATAAGAGAACAAAAAATGACCAAGAAAAAGGCCAACTTCGTGGTAGAGACAAGTTCTGAAATATCAATAATATTGAATGTTAATAGAAAGGTCAGACCACAGTAACACTGCACATTCAATAAAAGAGAGATTACAAGAGACTGAACTGATGAAATAGAATTCCATGACTTTTTTCTAAAACATTACTGATTTTCTTCTATGCTTTGTTTTCCAGATTTAAGAATTTCTGTTTTCTTTTGAGTTGTTGATTGGTTCAGCAATTTATTTTAAAAAAAAAAAAAACTTAAATTTTTTTTTTCTTGGGGGGGTTTTTCCTTGTGCTCGCCAGAAAGACAGAGACAGACAGAAAGTGAGAAATCACCCCCCAGGGGGGATGGCCACGCCACAATCCCTTCTCCTCCATTCTTCTCTCGGGATCTTGGGCACGGTGCACGCACACGCGCCCGGTGTGAGTTTAAGCTGCCGAGTCTGGGACATAAACCACAGTCGACTACATGAGAGTCCAGTGACATAGCCATTATGCTACTTGCTGGCCCCGAAATTAAATAATTCTTTTAAAAATTATAACTAAATAATTGTAACATGTGCTGTAAATTTCATTAATAAAACACCCAAATGTAAAATAACTAGTCAACTAAATTGCACTGTCCTATTAGTCATTTATACCTTTCTGTCAATAACTTGGCTATTCCTGAACATATGATGTCGGGAGGGCAAAGAGAGTTTAGGAGCTAGAGGGACACGGGAGGTCAGCACAGAGCCTTAAAGGGAACTGAAAGCTGTGGGGGTGGTGAGTGTGCAGAAGAACTTCATGATTTTGTGGTGGTCCAGACCAGTACTTAGAATTTCCTTAATTTTTTTTTAAATTGTGTTTAGCAAATTAGATGGCTTTGCTCTTTTCCAAATCCCTGACACCCATTCTGTCTGCAGTGTGCGTAGGGCTGTGGTCAGCACTCTTTATGGCCTCTGCTCCTTGATGTTTGTGCTACCTGGCCTGTTCTTTCTCTCTCCCCTTTCTTGCTTTCTTTTTTAAATTGAATTTTATTTATTGTTGTTATTATTTTTTAATTTGCTATAGGCTACATGTGCTCACCAGGGGGAGACAGAGGGAAAGAGAGAGAGAAGAAAAGTGAGAAAACAAGCCACCAGGTCCTGGACATGAACCACACTCAGCCGTGGGGGAGTCCAGCACCTTAACCACCATGCCGCCTGCTGGCACTCCTGCCAACTTTCACTGGTCTTCCTGGACTCTTCTCAACCTGCTCTCCTTTGGGAAGCACTTCTGGACCACCCACAATGAGTTATCAATCTAGTTTCTCTTGTCTTCCAGGAATCCTGACTATTCCCACCACACCTAGGAACCTGTGAGGGACCATTCCATGTCCTTGGCTCACTCCATGCTTGAGCTCCTAGAAGGCAGGGACAAAGATCTCCATCTCCGCTGGGCCTCCTGCTGTGTCAGGTCATGTAATGAGTGCTGGCCAAACACAGGGATTCTACAAGTGCTCACTGCCACTTTCCTCATCACCATGCTTGAGGGGCTACAGATACTGTCCTTCCCATCCTCTATAAATGGACTCAGGACTGAGACATTCTTGTCAATGACTCCCTTCCCTATGTGCAATGCTTCCTCTTTCATGCCTGGTAAGCTTTTTAAGATTGCAGGAACAACAGGAGTCTTGCCACATGAAATATGCAAATGTAAGGACGATTCTGCCAAAGAGTCGGAAAATATACAAAGCGTCGCAATTTCTAAAACCTTTTAGATACAGTCTTATGCTGTATAATGACGCTTTGGTCAGTGATAGGCCACACATACAACCGGTAACATTTCTCTCTCTCTCTCTTTTTTTTTTTTTTTTTTGAGAGATTTTTGCGATAGAGCACATGTACTCACTGTAGAAACAGAGAGACAGAGAGCAAGAAATCACCATCTAGGGGAAATGGCCACACCACAATCCCTTCTCCTTCATTCTCTTCTTGGAATTTTGGGCACACATGCACACAAGCCCGGTGTGAGTTTCAAGTCGGATGTGGGATTAGAGCCGCAGTTGACCACATGGGAGTGCAACGCCGTAACCACCCATAGTATTTATGTATTTTCTCTTGAGAGAGATTTTTGCTATAGGGCACATGCACTTGGCCCAAGAAACAGAGAGACAGAAAGCAAAACAATCACCCCTCGGCAGGGATGACCATCCAGTAATCCTGTCTCCTCCATTCTCCTCTTGGGACTTTAGGCATGTATACACATATGCCTGGCATGAGTTTCAAGCCACTGGGTCCTAGACTTGAACAGTGATCAACCATGTAGGAGTCCAGCGCCTTAACCACTATACCATCTGCTGGCCCCTATATTGCTGATTTAAAATATATATGTATATATATATATATATATATAATTTAGGGACCATCAGTTGGTATAATGGCTATGTTGCTGGACTCCCATGTAGTTGGCTGTGGTTCAAGTCCCAGACCCAGTGGCTTAAACTCAGGCTGTGTGTGTGTGTGTGTGTGTGTGTGTGCATGTCCAAGATTCCAAGAGGAGAATGGAGAAGAAGGCATTGCGGCACGGCCATTCCCCTGGGGGTGATTTCTCGCTTTCTGTCTCTCTGTCTTTCTGATGAGCACATGCACCCTATACCAAAAAACCTCTAAAAAACCCATTATTGACCTCTTCCATGAGTGAGAGAGGGAGAATAGCGGTGCTGCCCATTTCCCCCCTAAAACAAATAAAGGTTACAGGTCACAGGAAGTCCGCAGGAGGCATTGCTGGTAGTTGTTCTACTTCCCAGCCCTGTGATCACCTCAGTCCTTCCAATAGGATCTTGATGCCATTATCCATCCCAGCCATTACCCCCAGATCACAGGCATGTGTGTGCTCAGTCTACCAGAGAGATCTCTAGAGTTGAACCTGGAACCTTCCCATATGGGGTTGCCTTGCAAAGTGTCATGTGTTATAATTACACCATCACCCAGTCCACAGATTAGCTCTCTGCTCTGTAATGACCCCTAAGGGAAAGTTTATTGCTTTGCTGAAAATATTAAGTAATTATCAGCCAACGGCAGTTTAACTTTTTGGAAAAAATATTCAGTTTGGGAACTTTTGAACTTTTGTTTGTTTGCTTGCTATAGGGTGTATGTACTCACTAGAGAGAGACAGAGAGAAGGAAAATGAGAAATCACCCCTACCCCCACCCGGGGATGGCCATAATGCAATCCCTTCTCCATTCTCTGCTCAGGATTTTGGGCATATGCACAAGTTCCTGGTGTGTTTTCAAACTGCCAGGTTCAGGACTTGAACTGGACAGCTAGCCACATGGGATCCAATGCCTTAACCTCCACGCCACCTGCTGGCCCCTCAAAGTTTCATTATAAGAAGGAAAAGAGTGAAAGGGTTTATGTTAGTAGCTATCTTGAGGTATCAGTGTTTTGAGGCATAACTAATGACAAATCTCAATTACAGCAGCGAAAACAAACAAAGGTTACAGGTCACAGGAAGTCCGCAGGAGGCATTGCTTGTGGTTGTTCTACTTCTCAGCCCTGTGCTCACCTCAGTCCTTCCAGTGTGATGGCCTTTGAAGCACTAAGCTTTGTATGCCAATTCAGAGGAGGAAGGAGGAGGGGAGTGGGCAGCACCAGCTACACACAACCTTTCCATCAGAAAAGGCACCTTCCTCCCCAGAAGCTTCTGGCAGACAACTGAATAAGCCACATTGCATACAATGTGTCATTGCAGGGGAAGCTGAGAAAGCAAGAGTTAGCTTTTTAGTCTCAGTGGTAGGGAGTGCTTAGCAATAGGGACGGGAGTTAGAAAGAGCTGTTGGTCTGGCATAACATTTATGTGATACTGAACACATTTCCTGATGTCAGACAAAGCTATTTACATTCCACAAGTGGAATGGGGCATTCGTGAAAGCACAGTTCCATCTGCCTTGTTCGATGAAGCCCCCCAGCTCCCGGCACATCGCAAACACTCAATAAGTATTTGTAGAATGAATGAACGAATGAATGGGTGAACCAATGACAAAGAGCCCTTGGAAGGTCATTGCTGTAAGTTACCAGGTCATAGGATGATCGGCCCCTCTTGGACAACACACCGTGAAGAGTCCTTTGGTTCCTGCATCTTCCTCCTACATTCAAACATGGTTTAATGCTGAACCACCTCACAGAAGTCGTTACAGATAGCCCTACCAGCTGTCTCCGCCCGTGATTTAAATCGTGCTGAAATCCTCCCTGTTCACTGATGTCCTTCTTGGTGGGTAAGAGGAGATGCACTCTTCCTCTCACTTTGCCCAGTGGGAAGAAAGCTTAGAGCCAGAAATCACCAGCTGTGTTAAGGTAACGAGGATAAAGACACGGGAGTGTGGGGGAAGCACCACGGAGAGTCACGCAGCTCTTCTGCGTTCCCGACATCACACGGCGGATTTTACGGATGATTGCTCACACTCTACTGATGAGGAAGAGAATGCACACAGCATTGCCTTTTAGAAATGTCACAGATTAAATAAAACAAGCCTAAAAAAATAATAACCACCCAAATCACCAAAAGCCAAACACATAGATGGTGGTTAACAGCAGCAGACTGCCTGAGTGTATTTATCTACCTTTTCTACCTAATGTGACCAGAGCGATTAAAAAAGGAGACAGAAAATCAAAGAAATGTCAGTAAGTGAAAACTTGCAACACATTAATTGGGTGAACAAAGATGAAGAAGAGTAACTGGAATACATTGAGGGAAAGTTTTCCCCACCCCCGACAGTGACCACTGTAGAGAAAATTAGCAAGAAACATAGCTTCAAAAGATCTTGATATTCTTTATTGGATGTTTAGCATACTCTTGGCACTTCTCAGTGTTCAATGTGCATCATCTCATTTAATCCTCATGAAGTAGATAAGATTATGATTCTTGTTTTACAGATAAACTAGGCCCAGAGATGTAAAGGGATGTTTTGAAATGAATCTATCAGAGAATACGAAAAAGTTTTTGGAAGTTGAAAATGTGGTTATCTAAGTAGAGCATTCAACAATGTCTGGCCCGTTCATAGAAAAGTCCAATCAATGTTAACACTGTTATTTTAGACACCTTGCTTTCAGGTTCCACTATTTTTTTTTTTCCTAGGGAGAGGGGAGGCCAGATTCCGGAATTGCTGTAAGGCATGTGCACTCTCCAGAGAGACAGGGAGAGACAGAGAGACAGAAAGTGAGAAATCACTCTCCAAGGGTTGGCCATGCTGCAATCCCTTCTCCTCCGTTCTCCTCTCCGGATCTTGGGCACACACGAACATGTACCAAGCATGAGTATTTTTCTTTTCCTTTTTTTTTTAAAAAGAATTATTTTATTTAACTTTATTTATTTATTTTAAAATTTGACCAGAGAGGGACACAGTGAGAAAGAGGGAGAAGGAGAAGCAGAGAGAGAGAAAGAGAGAGCGCCACCAGGTCCGGGACTCCAACCATAAGCGGCCATGTGGGAATCCAGCCCCTTAACCACCATACCACCTACTGGCCCCACCAGCATGACTTTTTAGCCACCAAGTCCAGGACTCTAATCGCAGTCAACTACATGGGAGTCCAGCGGCATAACCATTATACCACCTGCTGGTCCCTCTGGTTCCACTTTTATTTTCCATTATGGTTCTGAGCTCTGCATCTTGTCCAAGTCAGAATATCCTATTACAAGCTCATATTGGACCAAGGGTAAGGTCTTAGAATCTTGGATTATATGACAAACTAGAATTTGGATCCTTCCTTTGAAATGAACGAACACTAAGGCACAGAGAGGCAAATCGATTTTCCTAAACCCACACAACTACTTAGTAGGTACAACTAAGAGTACAACCTTTGCCTCCTGGCTCCCAGTTAATGGCCCTCATCTTTCCTATCTTGCTTCAGTGTCCACAGCAGACATGTAGGCAAGTCAGCTCAGCCTCCTTCTTTCAAGGAACATTCACGTCTCCCTAGTTCTTCTCTTCAAGATGCCAATCACAAGGCCCTCAGAGTATCCCCATCTCTTCTAGTCAATAAGGGCCAATGATCCCCATGGAGCCAACTGGAGCCTTCTGACAGGTTGGAAATAGAAGAGAGAAGTCATTTTTCAACAGGGCTGCTAATTAAGGAGGATCTTTGACCACAGTTTTTTTTTTTTTTTTAGAATGATTTTATTTAACTTTATTTATTTACTTATTTAAATTTGACCAGAGAAGACAGAGAGTGAGAAAGAAAGAGACAAGTTCAGAAAGCAAGCCCCCAGGTCCAGGACTTGAACTGCAGTCAGCCGTGTGGGAGTCCACGCCACCTGCCGGCCCCAGCCACAGTTATCTTACTTTTTGAAGCGTGATGCCAGGCAGACCCAGGCGATGGAGACAGACAGAAAACCCTGATAACACTACAGAGCACAGCCAAGGAAGTCCTTAGAAGATGGTTGCATGGCAGGCCGAGAGAACAATCAGCCCAGACTGGGACAGAAAGCCAGAGGGCTCTGGAAGGAAGGGATCCAGGGGGAAAATTAAATCGATTATTTATGAATGCATTTGAGCATTTGCAAAAATAATATCCTGGACACCTGATAGAACTGATAGCACACTTGGAAACAAATTTAATGTAGTTACATAGAAAAGCCAGCCGGGACCAAAGATAACCAACTCCAGGAAGAACAGAGTTGCAAAAGAAGGAAAACCGGTATTACATTACTCTTCTTGGCTCAGACATGAGCTATATTGACATAGTCATAACAAGGTTAAAAAAAATTGTGGCATACTGTATTGGTAGGCTAGCAGGAGATAAAAATGTGTGTGGGGGGAGAGTAACAGAGACAAATTTTCATCTATTGTAACAGGAAGTTGAAAGATAAAGTCTAAAATGATAGAGTAGAAAAGGCATATGATTTAGAAATATGAAAAGAAATGCCATAAAAACTGGATGAAAGAGTTAAATTTAAAAAAAAATTTTTTTTGAGAGATTTTTGCTATAGGGTATGTTCACTTACCAGACAGACAGAGAGAGAAAGTGAGAAATTACCTCCCAGGGGATTGGCCATGACTCAATCCCTTCTCCTCCATTCTTCTTTTGGGACTTTGGGCACACATGCACACATGCCTGCTGTGAGTTTCAAGCCATCGGGTCTGGGACTCTAACCACAGTCTACCATGCGGGAGCCCAACACCTTAACCACTATGCCCACTGCTGACCCCAAAAGAGTTGAAATTTTAGCACAAGGAGCTCAGGATCTTGTTGTTATGACAAGCTTCTTAAAAAATGATGTGGTTTTTAAAGTTATTTGTACTGTCATTAAATATATACATATATATACATATATATATATACATCATATATATAATAAGATTTTTAAGTGCATATTTTGGAAAAATAGAGCAGATAGTCAGTAGTCCTTAAGAAGCCATAAATGGGGGTCGTGTCCATGATCTTAAGAATAAATCAACAGGGGCCAGCAGATGATATAGCTGTTAACGTTACTGTACTCCCACATGGCTGACTGCAGTTCAAGTCCCAGACTCGTTGGCTTGAAACTCACTCTACCAAAAAAAAAAAAGAAGAAGAAGAAGGGGACCAGCAGATGGCATAATGGCTACGTCGCTGGACTCCTATGTAGTCGACCATCCCAGATCGGTGGCTTAAACTCACGTGGGCACGTGTGCGTGCGTGCCCAATATCCCAAGAGGAGAATGGAGGAGAAGGGATTGTGGCATGGCCATCACCCCTGGCGGGCAATTTCTCACCTTCTATCTCTCTCTCTCTCTCTCTGCCTTTCTGGCGAGCACCCGTGTCCTTAGCAAAAATCTCTTCAAAAAGAGGAAAAGAAAAGAAACTCACTCCAGGTGCATATGCATGTGTGCCCAAGATCTCAGGAGAAGAATGACGGGCGAAAGATTACAGTGCGGCCATCCCTGCAGTTGGTGATCTCTCACTTTCCTTCTCACTATCTCTGTCTGTCTCTTTCTCTAGCAAGTGCATACACCCTGAGGCAAAAACCTCAAAAGAAAGAGAAAAAGAAGAAAAGAAAAAGACAAGACGAAAGAAAGACTAAATCAATGGCGGGGCTAGCTGAGGATGCAGTGGGTAATGTCCTGTGCCCCCACGTGGCTGACTGGTTTGAATCTTGGACCCAGCGGCTTGACTCATGCCGGGTGTGTGTGCGTGCGTGCCCCAAATCCCGAGGAGAATGGAGGAGGAGGGATTACAGTGTGATGATTCCCCAAGTAGTGATTTTCACTCTCTCTTTCTCTCCTTGTCTCTTTCTCTGTGTCTCTGGAGAGCATATGTGTTCTATAGCAAAAATCTCTCATAAATAAATACATAAATACATGGTGTTATTTCACGAGTTAGCAAATATACACAAGAACGAAAATACGCATGCCTCCTTCCAACACAAGTCTCTGCAAATACAGTGAAGCTTAATGACACAGAGGGGAGGAAAGGCAAGAAAGGGAGCTTTTGACAAAAGCAACCTCTTGACAATTTTTCAGAAACTCAAGAAGAGGCTTTTACCCTGGTAGCAGCCCTGGAACTTGCAGCTAATGGGGAGGCAGGAGCCAGGTTTTGCCCAGTGCCCTGTAGCACACAGGGTCCAAAGGCTGACTGAAGACTCAGTCTATAACAGTTTAAACATCTTGGAATCAGCAGATGGTATAATGTTTACATCTCTGGACTCCCACGTGACCGAATGTAGTTCAAGTCCTGGACCTGGTAGCTTGAACCTCATGCCAGGTACATGTGTGTGGGTGCCCAAAATTCCAAGAAGAGAATGGAGAAGAAGAGATAGTGGTGTGGTCATCCTTTAGAGATTTTAATGAATTTCTTCATTTTTTTGTTTGGGTTTTTTTTGGACATTTTTCCTAGGGCACATGTGCTCGCCAGAGAGACAGAAAGTAAGAAATCACCCCCTGAGAGGATGGCTATGGAGCATCATTCATAATTGCTGAGACACGGAATCAGCTTAAGTGTCCCCAGACGGATGACTGGGTTGGAAAACTATGGCACATATAGACTATGGGACATTACTCAGCTATAATAAACAATGAGATTCTACCATTTGATTCAAGGTAGATTAATAGAGGAGACATAATGTTGAGCAAAGTGAGACAAACTTTGAAAAATACGCACTGTGGGGCCAGCAAGTGGCATGGTGGTTAAAGAACTGGACTCCCACACGGCTAACCATGGTTTGAGTCCTGGACCTGGTAGCTTGCTTTCTCACTTTCCTTCTTTCTCTCTCTGTCTCTTTCTGGTCAAATTAAAAAGTAATAAAGCAAGAAATAAAATAAGTAAGTAATTCTATAAAAAAGAAAAAGACACCCTGTACACTCTCAGTCAATGCGTATCCCCTATCAGCACTCTATGGCAGAAACGGAAATCTGAAGATATGATCGTATAGAGGATAAGAATAGATACCAGCGACTGTAAGGGAAGGGGGTGGGCGGTAGAGAGTAGGGGTGGGGGGATGAGGTGCAAAGGGAAGAAACATTTAACAGACAGAAAAAAATGTGAAGTTTTCTGTTGAAAAAGTATGTATTGTATGCATCATGATGGGGACCTTAGGTAAAAATGTGAAATTCATCTGAAAAAAATTCTCTGGAATAAAGCTTACAATGATAAAAATAAATAAATAACTCCTAAGCAACTGAATTCAAGTCTTGCCTCTTATTATGCGGATGACCTCGGCCAGCCCACACAACCTCCTTATTGCCTCAGTTTCTATCTCTGCAACATGAGGATGATGGTAGCACCTACCCATACGATTGTTGGGAGTTAATGTAGTTAAGTCAGAAGCCCACATCTAGCGCATAATTACTCAAGGAATGGTAGTTATTTTGACTAAAAACAAGCCCAGTATTTCACTTTTTGAAAAGGCTTTCCTTACTCACAGTATCTTGGATATCTGCTACATCTAAAGAAATTGGCTTAAATGTAAAGCCCATTTCAATGAGGGTGTGGCACTGGCTTCCATCTCGAGTTTGAGGTAATGAGGCTCTCGAAACATTTGTCTCTCCCAGACCCTGTCTCTGAAGTCTGCCTAACTGTTGTCTCAATACTTGACTTCTTCGTGAGCAATCGGATGGACACAGTCACATACTTTCTCCTCAACAGTCTTTCTCTTTTTGCTAGAGGGCACTTGTGATGAGAAAGAGAGAGACGGAGAGAGTGAGAAAGTACCCTGACAGCGCCTGGCCACACTACAATACTTTTTCCTCCAAATCTCTATTCCATCAGGGTTCGGGGCATGCGTGTTCATGCACGGCAGGTTTTTAAAGATGCCGGTGTTGCAGAAAACCAGAGGCCGAGGAACGGAAAGCAGCACTTGGACAGATTAGGAGAACTGGTTTTTGTTTGTTTGTTTGTTTTAAGAAGTTTTTGCTACAGGGCACGTGAGCTTGCCAGAAAGAGTGAGACAGAGACAGAAAGTGAGAAACCCCCCCCCCAGGGGGAATGGCCATGCCACAATCCCTTCTCCATTCTCCTCTTGGGACCTTGGGCATGCATGCACACGTGCCCAGCGTGAGGTTAAGCCACCAGGTCCAGGACTCAAACTGCAGTCGACTACATAGGAGTTCAGCGACATAGCCATTACGCCAACTGCTGGTCCCAGGAGAACTGTTTATTACCACTGCGGGTGCGGAGGAGTCAACACTCTGAATGTCTGGCCCCCACTGGCAGGTTGGTTGGGCAGTATTTTTGGGGGAATTGGGGAAGGGGCTCAGAACCCGCCCTATGTAGTGTCAAAGGGAGGAGGCAGAGGAAGCTGGAAGTCTAATTTATTGAAGGTACTAATCTATTCAAGGTTTTCAGATTACCCTGTAGCTCTGGGGAGGGGCAGTAAGTTTGCCAGAGGGCAGAAACTTTAGGCAGTTTTCAGCCCTGAGTTATTCATGAATTCAGGGTCCTTCCATATCACCAGGGCTGGAACTCACCCTGGTTGGCCTTGTGGGACCTGGCTTCCTCTGTGCAGCACCTAACCTCTGCATTACAGGGTTGGTCCCATAATCTTGAACAAATGTATAACAACAGTTACACATAAACAATCTTGATATTTAAATTTTTGCCATATAACAGGACGCGAGGCTTGGGGAAATCCAGACCCCTGACCCTTTAGCAAGGTGAAGTCCCATAGTGAACCCTCCTCCCATTTCCTAAGACCATATCCCGCCGTAGCTCACATTCCTAATGCCCTTCTCCCCTCTCAGCTCACATCCTTAATGTCCTTGCCCTCTTCTTTTCAACCATCCCACATTCTGCTTTATCCTTGTTGAGCTACAAGAAAATGGACATCAGATCATGGCTGTCTTGACTCACGTGGAGGGTCATGAGTGTTTCTCACCATTTCGTATTTTATAAATATTTGGGACAGAAAATACCTCGTCCCAGTCGGGTAGGGAGACCAAGGAGGGTTGACAGAATGCTCCTACGACATGGGCATCCCAAATGAATTCTGAATGCAGAGGCGCAGGACTTGGGTGTCATGTGATTATTCCTCTCAGACTGACAGCAGGCACTTCTGCCACCTGGCCAGTGGTCCACGTCCATCCTGGATTTCACTTTACGGGCAGGTCCAGGTCGGGCTCTTTCTCCTTCTGCACAAAGCCATTGTTCTGGCCCTGACCATCTGCCATTGCTGGGGCAGCAGCTTGAGCAAACAAAGAGATGGGCAGGTGGGGCAGGAAAAGACCTGACTGCCCTCCAGCAGCACGCGAGCGGCAAATACGGAGGACCGCAGGCTGGTTTTATGACGGGTAGGAGTACCCGTGGGAGGGAACTGAGGCGGTGAGAGGCTCACCCTGCAGGGCCAACAGGAAACCAGAGAGGAACTGCCTTTACCACATGGCGCAGTTGGCTCCAATTGGTTTGCTTTGAAGCGAAGTCTTAGAAGACATTTCAGCAGCAGCTGAAAGGAGGAGAGAAATCTAAAATGTGAATATTATGGTGTCCTACTGCTGAATATCCTTACGATTAAGTATGGAAATATTTTCTTTTCTTCTTTCTTTGTGTCCTTTAAAAACAAAGCAAAACAACAACAAAACACTTGTCAGGGACCACAGAAATGCAGTTTTGTCTTCTGGGTTGATGTGAGACTTGTTTTAGCAAACAGGACGTACCCCTTCAGCGACAGTCCTTCGCCCCTCACCTCCCATGGCCGCCTCCTCCAGTCAGCTGGTGACTTCTGTGTAGAACGACCAAACTCAAAACATCGACTCTCACAGAGTAAATGTATTCTGAATCCTCTTTCGTTTTGGAAGATCTTTAAACCTCCGCAGGTGAGAGGATTAGAATGTAGAAGTCCTGTAACTGTGCTAAACTTGAAAAGAACAATTCGAGTGATGTTTTGAGGTGAGAATCCACTCGTGCGGCTTGAGAGGTCAGTGGCAAATGCGCAACTCCGGCCATGTGCAGGCGTCAGAGGAACAGGAAGAGTCCGAGAACCACGTACTCCCTGCGGTGGTGAGGGCGTCCTCGCACGGCTGCCCACTGCCCTTCCAGCGGAGGAAGTCTTTTGGCTCAGCTGTGAAGAGGGAAAAAGGGGCGAAGGGGCCAGGGCGCTTCAGTCCCAGGGAGGTTGCAGGGTGGTGTGCTGCCATGTGGGTGTCACTCCCAGCTCCCAGCCAGCTTTTAAAAAGAGTCACTAGCCCAGTTGCATTTGGTGGCTAAGAAGGAAAGGAATCTCAAGGGCAGGCAGAGGCTGGTGTGTGGAAGAGCGAGGGCACCAGGTCACCTTGGGAACCACAGGGGCTTTGTGGGCTCACTGTGCCCATGACCAGTGCTGGCCACTTGTGATATCTGCCCCTTACATCACCCAAGGTGGAAAGAGACAAACACGGGGTTGAGGGAGCTTAAAGGACCCTCCTGCAGTGGTGCTCTCTTCCTGTGCCCTTGGGAGCTTAGGGTCATGCTTGGCACTGCCTTTCAGAATCCAGGAAACCCCAGCTGGGTGGGCAGTAGGTCCCAGAATGCAGAAAAAAGCAGATTTAAATGCTACAGACTTTGGGGGCCGGCAGGTGGCGTGGTGGTTAAAGTGCTGGGCTCCTACAAGTCCAACAGCAGTTCAAGACCCAGACCTAGTGGCCTGTTTTCTCACTTTCCCTGTCTGTCTCTCTCTCTCTCTGGTGAGCCCTATAGCAAACTTTAAAAAATAATAATAATAAAAGAAAATAAATAATTTTAAAAAGAAAGTGTGAGTTAACGCTTGGGCCCAGCAGCCCAGCATGATTTTCAGGCTGCTGGATCCAGTATTCAAACCACAGCTGGCCATGGGGGAGTCCAGTGCCTTAACCACTACGCCACCTACTGGTTCCAATCTTTATTTTTCTTCATCTTGATAGACGTGGCATCTTATCATGACTGTTAGCAGGAAGGCCTTGATTTCCTCCTTAAATCACAGTTGGCCATGTGGGGGCCCAGCAGCCTTAACCACCATGCCACCTGCCGGCCCCTGATTTTCTTGATTTTTCAAGGCATGGCAACACGGAGCACAGGGAGAGGGTGTGGATCCACACAGCTACCAGCAAACAACAAAGAGGACAGAAAGGGACTGAAATTAAAAAAAGAGATGTGTTAAAAGACTTATAGATTATACAATCCAAGCAGTATATAAGGATATGCAGGGGAAGCCTTCCCCCATACACACAGTCCCTCATCACTTGGCCACCACACCCCTCCTCAGTGCTGCGCGTCTTCATAGATTTGATCTAAGGGGCTCAAAAACCTCCATGTGTACAGCCCCGCTCAATGTTACACAACTGGGGCTCTCTACACCCCGTTCTACGTCTGGCTTAAATGTGTGTGTCTTGTATCTCACTTATGGCAAATTTCCTGAGAATGAGACTAGTGTAACAGATGGAAACTCAGGAGGAAAACATCCCTTGAGATTCTCCATCGTCACAGGACAGAGAGGAGTGAGCTTTTCATCATCTATGAATATCTCAGGGCGAGCAGCTCAGCCACCGCTCCAGACCTCAGGACTAGGAGAACAAAATGTGTTGGGAGAATAATAATTTAGCCTTTTATAGACAGTCTGTTACTGCATTGCTAACAGAAATACCTGAGACAGGGTGGATTTAAGAGAATAGAGGTTTATTTTCAAATCACGATTCTGGCAGTTGGAAAGTGCAAAGGTGGCCCAAGGAAGGACAGAGGATGAGGGGTGTATGCAGAGACAAGCTGTGGACAGCTCTCTCTCTCTCTCTTTTTTTAAAAGAGATTTTTGCTATGGGGCACATATGCTCACCATAGAGGCAGAGAGAAATAGAGACAACGAGAAATCACTCCCCAGGGGGAATGGCCACGCCACAATCCCATCTCCTCCATTTGCTCTAGGGATTTTGGGCACGAATGCATGCATCTGGCTTGAGTTTCAAGTTGTCAGGTCCGGGACTCAAACCTCAGTTGACTACATGGGAGTCCAGTGACGTAACCATTACACCATCTGCTGGTCCCAAGGTCTCTCTCTTTTATAATGACCAGTTCTCATAAGAACTAACTCCTCATGAGATCTCAAGCTCACTGGATCTCATGAAATAAAATAATCTACTCAGGAGAGAGTGATGTCTCCATGATGCAATCACCACAATCCAATCAGCACCTACTAGGCATTACCACCTACCCACACCCAATTTCAAAACATAAAACTTTGGGGGACCCACCATTATCTGATTACCCTCCTCTGGTCACTCTGAAAAGACCATGATCTCTTGGCCCAGGACAATCTGTGACATGACTGGATGTGAGAAGACATGGGGGTGTCAACGACATCCTCTCTCTCTTCTTTAGCGGGAAAAATATCAGTAGATTGAGGCAGTTAAAGGCAGGGCAGAAGCTTCTATAGCCAGCTGGAGAGTTGGAAATGAGCTGACATAGGGGGCGTAGCCATGAGGAAGGGGAGTCCAGGGAATTAATTAAATTCTGGTGGAGCCCCAGAGAGGAGGTCCTGAGGTCCCACTGTTGAGTCCCTAGTGCTGCTTTGAGTTCCAAGCAGCTTGAGATCCCAGCCTCCATGGAGTCCACGCTGCAGACTCACCACAGTGCCTGAGACAGGCTGGTCCCATTTCTAGGCTGCACACCCATACTTGAGGCCCTGCTGTGGAAGGACGCTAGAGTGAAGCCCAGTTCCTGGATCCTTAAGTGCCAGATTCAACTATCCAACATAGTGCCTTTGCCTAGACTGGGAGGGATGGGAAGACAGTTAGCTCAGGCTTTGGGAAATGGGGGCTGTTCTGTTCTTTGGTGGGAGGGTCTCAAACTAAACTAAAAACCATTTGCAGGGTAGAGGGTGATGTTTTGATTTTTGTTTTTGTTTTAATGTGGTGAAAGGACTAAAAAATAAAAACAAACACCCACATCTCAACTAAAAAGGGCCTTATGAAAACCTATGGAAATGTTCCAGGGATCTCCTTAATTAAAAACAGGAAGCATCTTCAAGGATTTTTCAAGAAGCTTTCTCCCAAATGAAAGGAGGGTTTCAAAAATACCAACCCTGTTGGAAGTTTCCATTAGGGACCTGTGTTTGCAAAATGACCCTCACCCGACCCTGCCCTTATCTCCTCCAAATCTGTCCTTTAGACAGCATCTGGCTAAGCATTGTTGATTTACAGGGTCAGACCCAACCAATATTTGCAGAGCTCTGCTCCACGAGGGCTATGCTCCACACATGCCAATCATTCTCCTTGTAAGTGGGGTGACCAGTTGTTTCTGTTTGCCTAGATCTGAAGGGTTTTGCAGGTTTTTAAAGCTGAGAAAGCACCAGGCAAAGGTTCATTCCCATATGGAACTGAGACAGAAATGACTGCCCATTTGCCCTTGTCCACCATGCCTTCCTGCCACGGACCACCTGTTTGGCTTTATTGAGAACATTGATGTCTCTTTGGACATCTGGTCTCCCAATTGCTTGGCTCTAACAAATTTCCTTTGTCAAATTACACCTTACTGCTGGTAGGACTTCTGGACAAACAGAGCATAAAACTTAAATTCTACTTTTGTTTTGTTATGAACTTTCTTTTTAATAACAAAACTGATGAATGGGATAGTCGAACATGAAATGTTTTAACTCGATCATGCGTTGGGTCTCATTATCGAACCTTTAATTGCAAATTTATCACCAGTTCAATGGAGACAGATACAGAAAGAGAGATGGTAGGAAGTCTCCACTGTGATGGGACGTGGATGACAATGTCTTAGTTATTACTCCCCCGGTCCTGGCTGGCTGTGTATTCTGGTGACATATTTCTTGAGTTTTGTCCCTAGCTGGAGGCCTCAATTTCCTTCCAAGATGTTGCTGTAATTTATGGATAAAAAACTCTGTCCTCTTGTAGGACATCGTTTGATGTGCTGTGTACAAGTGTTCTGCTTTGTTTATCGTATAAGACTAACAGCGCATGGCATGTTTACCTCCCTTGTAGAAACAGAGCTTTACAGAGACAGGACAAAGGGAGAGAGGCCCAAAGCCTGTTCTGACTCATTGCTGCTTCCACAGACTCACCCTGGCCTCAATAAAATCCGGCTTTTTCCTCAGCACACGTAGACTGGGGATGTTTTGTGTAATTTCTGGCTAATTTTCCACCCTTTGTCATTTTTAAAAACTGCATTGACAGGTAAGAAGATTTCATCTTTATATCTGTGTTTCTGATGATAACGAGCTGAGCCTTGGATCTTGCAAAATAGACTGATGAACAGAGCAATGCAAACACCACCGACGTTGCCTCTCACACTCCGTGCCCTTCTCAGACTTTGAGGAGCACAGCATCACCTGGCAGCCCTTGTTAAAATGCAGATTCTGGGGACCCGCAGATGACATAATGATTACGGCGCTGGACTCCCACATGGCCAACTGCGATTCGAGTCCCAGACCCAGTGGCTTGACACTCATGCTAGGTGCATGTGCATGCGAGTCCAAAATCCCAAGAGGAGAATGGAGAAGAAGGGATTGCATCCCCTGGGGGGTGGCTTTTTGCTTTTTGTTTCTCTGGCAAGCACAAGCACCCTATAGCAAAAATCTCCGTCTAAAAAATAATAAAAACGCAGACTCTGGTCAGTAGGTCTGGGGTGGAGCCTGGCATTCTGCATTTCTTTTTTTCCAAGTTGAAATATACTCTACTTAATTCTTCCTTCACTATAGATGTGCATGGACAAAATAGGCCACAAATGAAGTAGTAGGAAATAGTGAAGTAAGGAGAACACAGAAGATGCGCCCTTTGTGCAGATACCTCTTTCATTTCTCCTCTCTCGTGGGTTTACATGCTTTCATGTAACAACGAATTGCAGCTCTTGCACAGCATGTGATACTAAATTCTTTTTTAAAAAGAATTATTTATTTAACTTTATTTACAATTATTATTTTTCTTTAATTTGCTATAGGGCATGTGCGCTCACCAGAGAGCGAGAATGAGAGAGGAAATGTGAGAAAGCAAGCCACCAGGTCCAGGGCCCGAATCACAGTCACCCATGTGGGAATCCAGCACCCACCTCTGGCTCCATGATCCTAAATTCTTTATGTTTACATTGACTACTAAACTTTCTACATGTATCCCAGGGGTGAGAACATGCAGTGATCTTTACCTCTGGCTGAAAGAATGGCTGCAATGAATAATACAGGTAGGGGATTACACTTTGCATTTCCTCCAGATCCCTGGGGAGGTGATGCTGCTGGCCCCAGGAGTAGAGAAGGATAGAGTAATGCCCAGTGCCCAGGATTGGGGCCAGGGGGAAGGGTGGGGGGCAGGATGAAGTTAATGGCCGCATCTCTGAAATTGTGTTCGTTGGGGTTCTCCAGGGAGATAGAACTGACAGTATATGTATAGATATCTAAGAGTGGATTACTAGGGGAATCAGCCCATGTGGTCATGCCAGCTGAGATGTCCCACCACAGGCTGTCTGCAAGCTAGACACCCTGGGGTGCTGGTAGCAAGTCTTAACGCCTCAGAGGCAGGAAAACCAATGATATAATTCAGGTCTGTGGCTGAAAGCTGGAGAACCTAGGAGGCTGCTGATGTGAGTTGAGAAATCTACAGGCAGACAAGTCTGGAGTTCTAATGTCCAAGGCAACCAAAGAAGTCTACCTTGCTCTGTCTTAGAAGAGACCAACTTGCCTTCTCTATCTGTTCTCTGGGTCTCTCGCTGATTGGATCGTGGCCACCACATCAGGGGCAGTTCTTTTGCACTAACTTGACTCAGATTTGCATGTTAATCTCTTCTGGAAACACCCCCACAAACACACACAAAATAGTGCTTTATCAAGTTTATAGGTATTTCTCAGTCCAGTCAAGTTGACCCCCCAAACTAACTATCACAGGCTCTAACAGAACTACGCGCCTATAGTCATTCTGTAGACCATAGATTCTATAACTCATGAGCTCCTGTTTGTTGTTATAAGGATGGAAAATTCAATGAAAATAACATTTGAAGCTCCTTCCCTACATTCTGGGTCAATTCATACTGTCTTTCCCTGTGGCCTCCCACTTTTTTTCAAATTTATTCAGTAATTTTTCCCAATCCAGAGAAGGACTGATTTGATAGCTGAATAGCATAGTATCCTTTGTAGCAATGTACTTTGTTTCACTAAGCCTACACAAGTGATCATTTAGTTCATTGTAGATTGATTTTGGAGGTTTTCAGAATGCCTTGAACTTTCACATCGTCGGTGTCCAGTCAATGCCAGTTGGGGTTTACTGGGCACACTTTCCTGGGCTTCACCTGGAACACCTGAACACTGGCCCAGAGCTGGGGGTCGTGGAAATCAATGCTAATCTAGTCAATTGGCCCCAACTTTACATTTCCCAAGAGGAAGTGCATGAAAGAAGAATTCAGAAAACATGTTTTTAAAGTAACAGTGATCTCCCTTTCTGAATGATAAGTTTATGGTTTCTACCTTCTGTCTCCTCCTCTTACCTACCAGTCCTTTGTCTCCTTTTCTTTTCTTTTTTCTTTTTAAGAATTTTTTTCCCTATAGGGTGTGTACATTTGCCAGAGAGACAGAAAGTGAGCAATCACGTCCACCCCCCACCCCAACTCCAGGGGGGATGGCCATGCTGCAGTCCCTTCTCCTCCATTCCCCTCTTGGGATTTTGGGCATGCATATGTGCCCAACATGAGTTTTAAGCCACTGGATCCAGGACTTGAACCATGGTTGACTACATGGGAGTCCAGTAACTTAACCACTATGCCTCCTGTTGACCCTGCCTCCTTTTCTTGAAAGGTATGTTTAACTACCCTTGGCTTCAACATTTTGATGATTCTCTGACTTGGGGGGTCCAGCCTGGCTTTTCTACTAAAGGCCAGTCATTTATTGGATACTATTAACTCTAGGATCTTTTCCCAAGTAATCATGGTCTCCTTGAATTCTGGGACAACTTTGAAAAACAAATGACAGATTGGACAGTCCCATTGGGTTGCCTATCATTGCCTATCATCAGCCCGAGCATGACCTGATTACTGGAGTTTTGTAATAAGTCTTCAAGATCAGTCATATTGTTACCAGCTAAACTAATTCTGGCTGCTGTGTCTAATGGCCAGTGGAATGAGAGGCAGAGGCTGGAGAAGGGAGTTTATTCTGTAATGAGTTATGGTGAGACAGGAAGTACTATCAAACTGTCTTGAAAAGTTCAATGTGTTTTCTATATTTATAGGTACAAAATACAAGCATGTGCAAATCATTCCTCACTGCAGTCAATCAGAGTTGATCATTTTTCCATGAGTAATTATCCTGATTCCTTCAAATACCCACTCCTGGTTTCTTATCTGACCATTTCTCAGATAGATCTCATTATGACTCAGCACTTGGTCAGATCATTTTCATTAGAGGCCTTTCTTAATTTTGAAATGGCTGCAGTCCTGCTAAATCTTAAACTGGCCTGCTCCCAGCTTCATTGTTTTTCTTCAAGATTGCTGTGGGTTTTCATGGTCCTTTATATTTGCCTATCAATTTTAGAATCAGCTTGCCAATTTCCACAAAAAAATCCTGGGAAAGTTTTGGTTGATATTGCATCAAATCTGTTGATGAATTTAAGGAGACTTGACATCGTCACAACATTGAGCTGTCCAGCCTAGAAACATGGTGTTTCCCTCCATTTATTTAGTACTTCAAAATTTTCTCAAAAAACATTTTGTAGTGTTTAGTGAAGTACTCCACATGGCTTTGTTACATTTTTCTTCCTAGATATTTTAATTAAAAAGTATTATTAGAAATTAGTAGTTTGGCTAGCAGGTGGTGTTGTGGTTAAGATGCTAGACTCCCACATGGCTGACCATGATTTGAATCCCAGACCTGGTGGCTTGCTTTCTCACTTTCCCTCTCTTTCTCTCTCTCTGGTGAGCACATGTGCCCTGTGGCAAATTAAAACTAATAA
This sequence comes from Tupaia belangeri chinensis, assembly GCF_000334495.1. NCBI lineage: Eukaryota > Metazoa > Chordata > Mammalia > Scandentia > Tupaiidae > Tupaia > Tupaia belangeri. Next base: position 343,488 of record NW_006203687.1, read on the forward strand.
TAATGATAAATAAAATTAAACAATTAATTAAAGAAGAAATTAGTAGTTTCCTTCTATAAAGTACCTTGGCCCTTCCCCCCAACTATTGCCTTTGTGAGTATTATTATTATTATTGGTTTAAATTTTTTTAATCAAAATGAGCAATATCTTTCTTGTTTGGGGCTTATTCACCCTCCCTTGAAAATGAATATATTGGGGACACTGAGGACCATTAATAGAGAAGATAATATTTTACAATAATTTTACACTATTGATGATTGAAGTTTTCTGGAAAATTAAAGTGTAAGGAGAAATCAAACAAAAAAACAAAGCAAAACAAGACAATAAAACAATACTGAACTCTGAAAAAGAACTCACTTGTGGAAGAGAAAACAGGGCAGGAAGGTTATGACCATGCTAATAGACATGTACCCTTTCAACTTATCGAAATCTTAAAATTATATAGAAACATCGTAGGAGTTTTCTGATATCCTACTTGGGAGTACTTCAGGATGTTCTAAATAAAATGTATAGAAGACCATTTATTTGCACTAGGCTCCAGTAGACCAAACCAAAATGGAGTCACCCCTGCTAAAGTTCCACATCAACTGAAAGTTGTTCATTGCTCCTTCCAAGAAATCAGTGGGGAGAAAGAGAGAAGATAACTAAATCCCCAAACAGGCCATTTTTAGTGGGCATGACTGCCCCAGCCTGCGGGGTGAAGGGGCATGGAACCTCAAGTAAAAGTGAATTAATGGATTGAGAAAGAACGCAGACACATAAGTAGAGACAGCCGGAATCTGTCTCCTCCTCTTACCTACCAGTCCTTTGTCTCCTTTTCTTTTCTTTTTTCTTTTTAAGAATTTTTTTCCCTATAGGGTGTGTACATTTGCCAGAGAGACAGAAAGTGAGCAATCACGTCCACCCCCCACCCCAACTCCAGGGGGGATGGCCATGCTGCAGTCCCTTCTCCTCCATTCCCCTCTTGGGATTTTGGGCATGCATATGTGCCCAAAATGAGTTTTAAGCCACTGGATCCAGGACTTGAACCATGGTTGACTACATGGGAGTCCAGTAACTTAACCACTATGCCTCCTGTTGACCCTGCCTCCTTTTCTTGAAAGGTATGTTTAACTACCCTTGGCTTCAACATTTTGATGATTCTCTGACTTGGGGGGTCCAGCCTGGCTTTTCTACTAAAGGCCAGTCATTTATTGGATACTATTAACTCTAGGATCTTTTCCCAAGTAATCATGGTCTCCTTGAATTCTGGGACAACTTTGAAAAACAAATGACAGATTGGACAGTCCCATTGGGTTGCCTATCATTGCCTATCATCAGCCCGAGCATGACCTGATTACTGGAGTTTTGTAATAAGTCTTCAAGATCAGTCATATTGTTACCAGCTAAACTAATTCTGGCTGCTGTGTCTAATGGCCAGTGGAATGAGAGGCAGAGGCTGGAGAAGGGAGTTTATTCTGTAATGAGTTATGGTGAGACAGGAAGTACTATCAAACTGTCTTGAAAAGTTCAATGTGTTTTCTATATTTATAGGTACAAAATACAAGCATGTGCAAATCATTCCTCACTGCAGTCAATCAGAGTTGATCATTTTTCCATGAGTAATTATCCTGATTCCTTCAAATACCCACTCCTGGTTTCTTATCTGACCATTTCTCAGATAGATCTCATTATGACTCAGCACTTGGTCAGATCATTTTCATTAGAGGCCTTTCTTAATTTTGAAATGGCTGCAGTCCTGCTAAATCTTAAACTGGCCTGCTCCCAGCTTCATTGTTTTTCTTCAAGATTGCTGTGGGTTTTCATGGTCCTTTATATTTGCCTATCAATTTTAGAATCAGCTTGCCAATTTCCACAAAAAAATCCTGGGAAAGTTTTGGTTGATATTGCATCAAATCTGTTGATGAATTTAAGGAGACTTGACATCGTCACAACATTGAGCTGTCCAGCCTAGAAACATGGTGTTTCCCTCCATTTATTTAGTACTTCAAAATTTTCTCAAAAAACATTTTGTAGTGTTTAGTGAAGTACTCCACATGGCTTTGTTACATTTTTCTTCCTAGATATTTTAATTAAAAAGTATTATTAGAAATTAGTAGTTTGGCTAGCAGGTGGTGTTGTGGTTAAGATGCTAGACTCCCACATGGCTGACCATGATTTGAATCCCAGACCTGGTGGCTTGCTTTCTCACTTTCCCTCTCTTTCTCTCTCTCTGGTGAGCACATGTGCCCTGTGGCAAATTAAAACTAATAATAATGATAAATAAAATTAAACAATTAATTAAAGAAGAAATTAGTAGTTTCCTTCTATAAAGTACCTTGGCCCTTCCCCCCAACTATTGCCTTTGTGAGTATTATTATTATTATTGGTTTAAATTTTTTTAATCAAAATGAGCAATATCTTTCTTGTTTGGGGCTTATTCACCCTCCCTTGAAAATGAATATATTGGGGACACTGAGGACCATTAATAGAGAAGATAATATTTTACAATAATTTTACACTATTGATGATTGAAGTTTTCTGGAAAATTAAAGTGTAAGGAGAAATCAAACAAAAAAACAAAGCAAAACAAGACAATAAAACAATACTGAACTCTGAAAAAGAACTCACTTGTGGAAGAGAAAACAGGGCAGGAAGGTTATGACCATGCTAATAGACATGTACCCTTTCAACTTATCGAAATCTTAAAATTATATAGAAACATCGTAGGAGTTTTCTGATATCCTACTTGGGAGTACTTCAGGATGTTCTAAATAAAATGTATAGAAGACCATTTATTTGCACTAGGCTCCAGTAGACCAAACCAAAATGGAGTCACCCCTGCTAAAGTTCCACATCAACTGAAAGTTGTTCATTGCTCCTTCCAAGAAATCAGTGGGGAGAAAGAGAGAAGATAACTAAATCCCCAAACAGGCCATTTTTAGTGGGCATGACTGCCCCAGCCTGCGGGGTGAAGGGGCATGGAACCTCAAGTAAAAGTGAATTAATGGATTGAGAAAGAACGCAGACACATAAGTAGAGACAGCCGGAATCGGGTGGACTGGGCATCTCTGTGTGGAGAACAGCATGGCCCTGAGCCATTTGGAGGTTTATTTCTTATTTATTTATTAATTTTTTTTTTTTGAGAAGTTTTTGCTATAGGGCGCGTGCGCTCGCTAGACAGACAGAGACATAGAGACAGAAAGCGAGAAATCACCCCCCCCAGGGGGGATGGTCACGCCGCAATCCCTTCTCCTCCATTCTCCTCTCAGGATCTTGGGCACGCAAGCACACGCGCCCAGCGTGAGTTTTAAGCCACTGCGTCCGGGATTCGAACCGCAGTCGACTACGTGGGAGTCCAGCGACATAGCCATTACACTAACTGCTGGTTCCCGAGGTTTATTTCTTTATGCTGAAATGGGGAAGGGGAAAACAGGTTGCTACTGTGGAGCACCTTGCGTCCTGTGGATCTTGTGTCTCACAGTTCTAAACAAATTTCCTCTGGCCTTCTCTGGCTGCCGCCCAGCTTCCCTTCATTTGCCCTGCCCTGCAGCGTCACAACAGTAGGTCTTTGTTAGAGCTTTCCTTACCCCGCAGCTGTAGGCACAAAGGTCATCTCTACTTTAAAGGTCACTAGTGCCTAGTCCAGGTCTGGCCATTCCCTACA
>NW_006203687.1:347164-350646 GCF_000334495.1 Tupaia belangeri chinensis
AGAAAGCTTTAGCCCTTACAGGGAAAGGAACCTCCAACAACCTCCTGCTAAGCAATCAGCAGTTTGTTCTGTGTCTGTTTTCTGCAGCCCTTTTCTGCCTGTAGGCCCGACATCCTCTCACAGTTCATCTGAGCACCTTTTCCGAATCTTAGAGGAAATGCTGCCCCAATTCAGGAACTGCAAATAAAAACCAGCTAGATCATTTAAATTTATTGTCATGTTTCTGTTCGACAGATGCGAGGAGCTACCATGTAATCAACGGTGCGGAACTGAAAATTGTTGCTTAGAATTAGGACTTGAATACCACTTTGCTCAACATCAAGCCCAGAATCTGTCCACGTCCACCGTGGAGCAGAGCTGAACTGATTATTGCTGGGTGAAACCAGCTAAGACTTCCCCCCAGGAGTGAGACGAGGCTAAGAGCAGAACAGATACAGCCAAATTTCTAGTGGATGAAAACCCGGTTCCAGGCCTCTCTTTTAGAGAATAGAGCTATTTGCCGGAGCCTTTTTTCTTATAATTACTTTGCTTATCTTCCAGGCATTGTCTTCATTCCCGGCCTGGGTAGAGGCAGTCACTTAATGACTACCAACCTTCCTGGCAGAAGACCAAATGCCATGTAAAGTTAATCCTAGGGCAGGCTAATTCTCCTGTTACTTAAAAGTGAAGGGCAGTGTTACATTTAAATACATACGGATCCCATGGCAGGAAGATGGTCTTTTCCAATCAGTAGTACATGTTTTAATTTTCAAAATAATAAACCCATGCTCTTGTTTTTCTGCACCTGGAAAAAGATGACTAGCTCTGTGAAAAAATTATTTTCTCACATGCAGCAATTTTTTTAAAGAATTATTTTTTACTTAATTGCATTTGTTATTTTTATTTTTTAATTTGACCAGAGAGAGACAGAGAGAGAGAGAAAGGGAAAAGGAGAAAGCAAGCTGCCAGATCCAGAACTCGAACTGCGGTCAGCCTTGTGGGAATCCAGCACCTTTAATCACCACACCACTTGTTGGTCCCCCACATGTGGCGATTTTTTAAGCAAACATTTAAGAAGTTTAGATTAATGTAGAAGCAAGAAGCAAACACAAAGCAAGCCCATATATAAAGTTGGTATCTTTGTTAAAAATAACCTGCAGAGCCACTGTCTCCTCAGAATTGACATAAGGCAGGGTTTCCAAAAGTTCCTAGAAAAGTGGAATGAAAGTGTTGGATGTTTATTTTGGTGGGAATGTTTTTTAAATCCATCATGTTTTTTTCATAATGGGTATTTTCCATGGATTTTTTGGAGGCCCCTCCCCCCTTAGAATACATAATGGAAACTGCCCTGATATTAAAGCAAAAAAGGTTTGGTTTTATTCACTTATTTCACGAGGGAGAACTGGCACCCCCAGCAGTCTCCACGCTACGATCCACCCCTAGCCTCAGTCAGCCCTGGATCTTGGGCCCACACATTCATGCACAGTGAGTACAGAGAGAGTTTGGGACATGAACCTGGGACCTTTCCATGTGGCTTCAGCACAGCAAAGCATCGCTTGGCCGCTGCGCCACGGCAGTGGGCATGACCTGCTTTGACAGACAGTTTAAGGTAGTACACCAATGGGGTTATGTTAGGATAAGCCCAAGGCCTGTACTTCTTCCACCTCAGCAGAAGTGGAAGCTGGGTTGTGATCCAAAAGGAAACTGGGGGTTATGAATACAGTGTCCTCGGCCAGCGATGTCATGGCTTTCCAGGGCAGCTGCAGCCCTCGGAGGCCATCCAGTACCTGGAACTCCATTTCTATCTAGCTAGGGGAAGGCGGTGATGCCAGAGGTTTGAACCCAGTCTACGGAAGTTTGGCTTCCTTTTCCATTGAGAAAGTTTGTCCTGGCTTGATTTCGCTGGAGTTGGGCCTGGAATGGACCTCTGGGGAATGAAGCCCAAGGGGACACCTGGTCTTCAGTCTGTGGCTGAGAACAGCAGGTGTGCTGGCATAGAGGGTGCCCTGTGTTCCCTCCTAGCCCCAGACTGCTGGTCCTATCCTGGACTCACAAAGGCCTAGCCCTGGGAAAGGGAGAGAGCAGGAAAGGAGCTAGGTTAGAGAAGAGCTAGCATGGGCTTCGCAGCAAGCTCCAGGGCCCACGGGAGAGATTTCCCAGCTACAGAATCTGGGAGGAAAGATATTCTTTTCTATTATTTATTTAAATTTAAATTTCACTTAAAATAGTTCTTTCTATGAGAAAGAGACAGTGAGACAGTTACTCTCAATGGGATCTTCATTCTGTCACGTATATGCCCGGTATGCGTAGAGGGACCCTGCAATGTGAGCTCAGGTCTTTTCTCATGTGAGTCCGGTGTGTCATCACTGCACCTGGCCCCTGGAAGGGTATTCCCCAGGCACTCTCCACCCAGAGATGGTGTGATATGCTGAATAGTGACCACAGAAGACAACCTAGCCCTAGTCCCTGGAACCTGCAAATACGTTACATAGCAAGGAAGCATTTTCACAGATTTCAATGAAGGATTATGAGATGGGAGATCGACCAACATTAATACAAAGGAAAGAGACCAACTGAGAACATCTGGGCAAGAGCCTGCGTTGTCAGAGAAGGCGCCTACCAACAGAGGCCTGAGAACATCTCCAGGAAGAGGCCACAAAGAACAGTGGATGGCCCATAGCAGGAGAGTCAACCCAACTCCAGAACAGCTTTAATGCCTTTTCTCATTTGCATTTCCTATTTCATCAACTCGGCCATGACAGTGAAAAAGAAAACCAAGGAGCACTGACTCCCCATGTCTGGGGAGCTCACTGTGATATCGTTTTGCTTAGGAGAGTTTAGTGCTGGGAGGCAATTTCCATGTTTGCAAAAAATCAGTGCTTTGCATCTTTTCTCTTTGGGTGTAAAGACTTTAGAATAAATATGGAAATCAGGTTATTACCATATTTTAACAATCCAACAGTGTAGGTGGTTCTCCAATTACCAGCAGGGTATGTCTCAAAAGCCTGTTTCTACATCATTTATTCTGACAGTCTTTCCTGCTTAAATACATGAACAGGAGAGAAATGTGTAAGTGACTCTTGAATGACATCGGGGTGAGGGACACTGGCCCCGGGAACAGTCCAAAATCCATGTATAACTTTTTTTTTGTTTTTTTTGGAGAGATTTTCACTGTAGGGCGCATGCGCTCGCCAGACAGACAGAGACAGAGAGACAGAAAGCGAGAAATCACCCCCCAGGGAGGATGGTCACGCCGCAATCCCTTCTCCTCCATTCTCCTCTCGGGATCTTGGGCACGCACGCACACGCGCCCGGCATGAGTTTTAAGCCACCGGGTCCGGGACATGAACCGCGGTCGACTACGTGGGAATCCAGCGACATAGCCATTATGCTAACTGCTGGTTCCCCATGTATAACTTTTGACTCCCCCACAACTTAACCTACTACTGACCATCAGCCTTACTGATTAAGATGTATTACTTGGGGCCAGCAGGTGGCATGGT
>NW_006203687.1:351462-364770 GCF_000334495.1 Tupaia belangeri chinensis
CACGCCGCAATCCCTTCTCCTCCATTCTCCTCTCGGGATCTTGGGCACGCACGCACACGCGCCCGGCATGAGTTTTAAGCCACCGGGTCCGGGACATGAACCGCGGTCGACTACGTGGGAATCCAGCGACATAGCCATTATGCTAACTGCTGGTTCCCCATGTATAACTTTTGACTCCCCCACAACTTAACCTACTACTGACCATCAGCCTTACTGATTAAGATGTATTACTTGGGGCCAGCAGGTGGCATGGTGGTTAAGGGTGCTGGACTCCTACATGGCTGACTGTGATTCAAGTCCTGGACCTGGTGGCTTGCTTTCTCACTTTCTCTCTCTTATTCTGTCCCTCTCTGATCAAATTAAAATAAATAAAGTTAAATAAAATAATTCTTTACAAAAAGATGTATTACTTATGTTCTAAGTATTAATATTATACAGAGTACTCTTTTTTTTCTTAGAGGGTTTTTTTTTTTTTTTTTTTTTTTTTTTTTTTTTTTTGCTATAGGGCACGTGCACTCATCAGACAGAGAGAGACAGAGAGACAGAAAGTGAGAAATCACCCCCGGGGGGTGGGGGTGGCTATGTCGCAATCCCTTCTCCTCCATTCTCCTCTCTGGATCTTGGGCATGCACCTGGTGTGAGTTTTAAGCCACCGGGTCCAGGACGTGAACTGCAGTTGACTACATGGGAGTCCAGCGACATAACCATTATGCTAACTGCTGGTCCCAATATACAGAGTACTTTTACAATAAAGTGAGCTGGAGAAAAAAAAATGTTAAGAAAATCATAAGAAAAATATATTGGGCCAGCAGGTGACATGGTGGGTAAGATGCCTGAGAAGGAATGGAATTTCTTTTCAAGTCCTGGACCAGGGCACTTGAGAAACATGCCCTGCAAATGTGTGTGCATGCCCAAAATCTCAAGAGGAACATAAAGAATGAATTGCGGTGTGGCCATGTCCCCTGGGGGGTAATTTCTTACCCCCCCTCCCCAACCACCTCGACTCTCTCCAGCAAGCACATGTGCCTGATAGCAAAAAACTGAAACAAAAAAAAAAGGAAAATATATTTACAGTACTGTATTTTCCAATATTTTTACTGAAAAAAATCTGTATGCGGGTGGACCTGTGTGACACAAACCATATTGTTCGTAACGACACTGATGGATGAGATAAAATGGGGTGACAGTTCTACCCTTTAAAATGGGGCAGAGATGTGAGCTTTCTATGAGAATCATATAAATGAGACAATTAGTTTTAAGGCCTCTTTTTTTTTTTAAAGAGGTTTTTCTGTAGGATATAGGGTGTGTGTGCTAGCTGGGGAGAGAAAGAGAGAGACAGAGACAGAAGGAGAGTGAGAAATCACTTCCAGAGGGGATAGTCGCACCGCAATCCCTTCCCTTCCGTTCTCCTCCTGGGATCTTGGGCACACATGCCCATGTGCCGGGGTGATTTTTCAAGCCACTGTGTCTGAGACTTGAACTGCAGTTCACCATGTGGGAGTCCAGCGCAATAATTACTAAGCAATCTGATGGCCCCAAGCCTCTTCTTTTCTAGAACTTTCACCAGACTTTGCATTCTAAACCCTTATCGTTCATGTTCTGTGGGAGGAGAAGGCAGGAAGACACTGGCAGACTCAGCAGTGCTGGAAGCAAGTCCCTGAGCCAGGGTTCCACTAGGATGAGACTCATATACGAGAAGGTAAATCTCCGTAAGATTTTTGAATTGTAAATAAGAAATGGCCAAGGGAAGAGAGGGAGCAGGAAGCAAATATTCTGTCTCAAATGACATGAGGAGCCAGCAAGGGCAATTTGACACCGAGACCCAACCTCCCTTCATGACCCAGCACGACTGCTGTGTTTCTCCCCTCCTGGAAGTTCTCTTAGACAACTCACAGCATTCGTTCTAGAAGATATTGGAGTCAGTTCTTACTCCCTCCCATCAGGTGCTTTATGAGAGGAGTCGCCTTTGTCCCCCTCAACAGGGCCTTGGCACAGCCGAGCCTGAGCAGCCAGGGCTCCTTAAAGCCGGCTCACTATGGGTTCCTGGCTGGCCTCCTTTTTCCCACCTCTCTGGAGTTACCCTTTCCTGGATACTCTGGTCTGTCTATTGTGGAAGAGTAGAATATTATTGCTGGTGGCTAGTAAGACCTCGAAGAAAAGTGAGTCTACAGCAAAGGTGCAAGACAGGAAAATCTGCAGAAAGCCTATCTGAAAGCTGTTGGTTATGTAGTTCCCCCTTTCTAGTAACTGATAAAACTGATCCCTTTTGAAAATAAGACCAAGCAGTTGATTCTGTCCCTATCTCAAGTGACTGATGGCGCATGATTCTAAAAATAATGAATAAAAACAGCAGCACTGATGCTGAACTTCCGCTCTGAGCAGAGGGATCGGTGCCCTTTCCCTTATTCCTCCCACTAACTCCCCTGGACCTTATACATAAATGAACCTAAGAAAACTCTGGAAGGTGAGAAAGGCAAGCCAGGGAGCCACAAGGAGGGAAGTTCCCCTGAGATTTCTTTTTGTCTCGTGGACCCCAGACTTAGAGTTGAAGAAACCAGCAACCAGGAGATGCCAACAGGTACAAACCAAAAGTCTAAACAAAATCTGCTCTCTAGACAAAGGACCAGGAAAGGGGTGGCCTAGCAAGACAGAAGGCCTTTAGACAGTAACGTTCTCCTCCAGCTGAACATTCCCACACCCTGTTGACAAAGAATGGGGCGGGGAAGGGCTAGGTTCGCTCCTTTGTGTGGCTGTAATGGGGCACCTCTCAGCCCCTACCAGCTGGTTTAGAAAAGACCACATAGACAAGATGTTGAGCCCTGCTGGGCAGGACCAAGACTCCTCATCCCCTTTGGTCTTAGTAAGGCATAGGTGAGGAGCCAGCACTTTCATGCCCCCACCCCCCTGCAGTCGGGGGTGTCAGGGAGGCCTAATGCAAAGTCTGGACTTTATCATGCCCCAGGCATTATGAGGCCACCTTCCTCCCACTCCCCATGGCATTGGGTTAGGCCTAGGAGAACTCAGAGCCTTGTCCGCCCCTAATAAGGCAGTCACTGTGCCCTTTCTCCACTGCAGTGGTGTCAGGGGAAGGCAACTAAGTCAGAACACATAACAACTTAAAAGAAGACTGAGGCAGAATAAGTAAGTAAAAGTGGTTTGTTTGAGCAAGGCTTTGGACAAATTGCCTGGATGAACACTCTGGTTTTCCAGACATGTGCTCATTGAAATGGCATCAAGGAACTGGTTTATGTACCAAAGAGAAGAAAAAGGGGAAGGGAGGTCAAAAGATGTTTGTCAAGAGTTGACACAGGTTCATTTAAAATAATGCAGGCAGGAGCCAGCAGATAGTGTGGTGGTTAAAGTGTTGGACTCTCACATTGCCGACTGTGGTTTGAGTCCTGGACCCCGCAGCTTGAAAATCACACTGTACACGTGTGCATGCATGTCCCAAGAGGAAAATGGAATAGAAGGAACTGTGGTGTGGCCATCCCCCCGGGGAGTGATTTCTCACTTTCCTTCTCTCTGTCTCTGTCTCTCTCTGTCTCTCCCCCAAATAATAATGCAGGCAACTGATAGGCTATATCTTCTCATTTGAGAACTGGAGACCACTGGAGTGAAGTAAAAGTGGGGGTCACACTGTAAAAATCTTTAATCCTTTGAAACATCACAGTTTGTTAACTGTAAACTAAACATCTTTTGGACAATAACCCAGAAGAGTGTGGATTATAACCAAAATCTATATATGGCTGTACAAAGGGAAACATTCATTTAATATAGTTAAATCAAAATGGAATTCTAAAAATGTTCAAGCAGTCTATAAGAAATCAGGCAACAGAACAAAACAAAACAAGAAACAGAAATGGAGACTGGTGAAAAGAACAGTACATTAAAAAAAAACATGGCAGGCTTAAATTCTAACTAGTCATTCATTTCATTAAATGTAAATAATCTAAATAAACTAAATAAAAGACAGAGATGAATAGAGTGGAATAAAAATCATGACCCAATTAGTTATATGTTGTCTCTAAGAAATTTATATATAATGATATAGGTATACTGACAGAGAAAGAATAGAAAAGACATATTATGCAAACATTAGCTTAAGAAAACACAGGAATGACTATATTATATCAAATGAAGTAGACATTGGAATGAGGAAAATTATTAGAGACAGAATGAAATATTACATGGTGCTAAAAGGGTTGATTCAACAAAAAACAGTAATTCTAAATGTGTGTGCATCAGACAATGTAATTGTAAAATATGTAGTTATATGCAAAATGTGCAAAACTTAGTAGAAGTGAAAGGATAAACAGAAATCCATAATTATAGTTCGAGACTTAAACATTCTATCAATAATTGATTAACTAACAAGACATGACATGATAAATTCCTTGAAAAGCACAATTATCATTCAGTCAATATTAATGATCTTATAATAAAGAAACAAATTGAATTCCTAACTCAAAACTCCATATACAGAATTCTCCTGGCCCACATGGTTCCATTAGAGAACTCTACCAAGCACAGAAGCACTAACACCAATTCTATACCACCTCTTCCAGAAAAGTAGAAGATACACATTGCAATTTTTTTTTTTTTTTGGAGAGATTTTCACTGTAGGGCGCGTGCGCTCGCCAGACAGACAGAGAGAGACATAGAGACAGAAAGCGAGAAATCACCCCCCAGGGGGGATGGTCACGCCGCAATCCCTTCTCCTCCATTCTCCTCTCGGGATCTTGGGCACGCACGCACACGCGCCCGGCGTGAGTTTTAAGCCACCGGGTCCGGGACACGAACCGCTGTCGACTACGTGGGAGTCCAGCGACATAGCCATTACGCTAACTGCTGGTTCCCATCACATTGCAATTTTTTGAAGCTGGATATAGCCTCATACCAAAATCACAGTACAAAAATTTTATAGATCCATAGTTCTCATGATTATAGACACAAAAGTCCACAAAAATATAAGTGAATAGAATTATATACCATGACCAAATGAGGTTTATTCAAAATGCAAGCTCGGTTCAATATTCAAAAATCAATTAGTGTTACCCACCATAGTAACAGGCTAAAGAAAAATTACATAATTATATCAATTAATAGAAAAAGTGTCTGACAATATTCAACATCCATTTTATGATTACAAACTCTGACAAAAAAAATGGGAATACAAGGAAATGTTCTTACCTTGATGAAGAGTATCTATTCAAATAGAAAGTAGGAGACTGTCTTCTCACCGAAGATCAGGAACAAGATTAGGATGTATGTCTGCACTCACCATTTGTATTCAACAACAATGTTTGAAGTTCTAGCCAGTGACAAAGGCAAGAATAGGAACAAAAGGTTTACCAATTGAAAAGGAAGGAGGGGGACCAGCAGATAGCATAATGGCTATGTCGCTGGACTCCCACGTAGTCGACCGCGGTTCGAGTCTCGGACCCGGTGGCTTAAACTCACGCCGGGCGCGTGTGCGTGCGTGCCCAAGAGCCCGAGAGGAGAATGGCGGAGAAGGGATTGCGGCGTGACCATCCCCCCTGGGGGGTGATTTCTCGCTTTCTATCTCTCTGTCTTTCTGGCGACCGTCTACACCCTATAGCAAAAATCTCTACCAAAAAAAAAAAAAAAAACTTATAAAACTGCAAAATCTGGGGAACCAGCAGTTAGCGTAATGGCTATGTCGCTGGACTCCCACGTAGTCGACAGCGGTTCGTGTCCCGGACCCGGTGGCTTAAAACTCACGCCGGGCGCGTGTGCGTGCGTGCCCAAGATCCCGAGAGGAGAATGGAGGAGAAGGGATTGCGGCGTGACCATCCCCCCTGGGGGGTGATTTCTCGCTTTCTGTCTCTATGTCTCTCTCTGTCTGTCTGGTGAGTGCACGCGCCCTACAGTGAAAATCTCTCCAAAAAAAAAAAACTGTAAAATCTGATAAGAGAGATTTAAAATAGACATGATTTATTATTTTAAAATAATTATTTATTTAATTTTATTTATCACTATCATTTTTATTATTTTAAAAGTTGCTGCAGGGCATGCATGCTCACCAGAGAGAAAGAGAAAGTGAGAAAGTAAGTGGTCAGGTCCTGGACTCCAACCATGGTCGGCCATGTGGGAGTCCAGTGTCTTACCACCACACCACCTGCTGACCCTGACATATTTTACTCTTAAATTGGCAGATTCAACATAGTGAAGATGTCAATACTTCCCAAATTGACAGAGATTCAATGGAATGCCTTTGAAAGTCATAGCAAGATTGTTTTGTAGGCACAGATGAGACTATTCTAAACTTTATATGGAAAGGCAAAGGAACTAGAGTAGCTCAAAGAGTTTTGAAGAAGAATAAGCAGGAGCATACGTTTACCCAGCTTCAGACTTACTGTACAGGGGGCCAGGTAGTCATACAGTGGTAGCACAACTGGACCTAGAGAAAGATCCTGCGTTCATGTCCTGGAACCTCCCTGAACATACCAGGTGTGTGTGTGTGTGTGTGTGTGTGTGGTGTGTGTGTGTGTGTGTGAGAGAGAGAGAGAGATTTGGGCTGGCTGGGACTAGGGGTGGATCCTGGAGAAATAATAGGATACACACATAAAAATGCTGCTGATGATGCAGGGAAGGGGCATTCTTTTACACTACTGGTGGGAATAAATGTAAATTGGTACAGCCATTGTGGGAAATAATATGGAGGTTCCTAAAAGAAACAGAAATAGAACTGCTATGTGATACCCAGTCACACTTTCCAGTACATATCCAAAGGTAAGGACATCAGCACATCATAAATATATCTGCACCTCAATGTTTCTTGCAGCACTAGTCGCAATACCAAGATGTGGAATCAAACCAAGTGCCCATCAACAGATGAATGGATAAAGAAAACATTCTGTCTCCCCAGACAGATGGGATGGAATACGAGGAATACGATGCAGCCATTCAAAAGAATAGAATCTTGTCTTTTGAGATTAAATGACTGAGCCTGAAGGACATCATACTAAGTGAAATAAACCAGGCCCAGAAAAAGAAATACCGTATGCTGTGCCTTATACGGGAAAGCTGAGCAAAGTGACCTCATGGAAGCAGAGATGAAGAATGACTAGCCGGAGGCTGGAAAGGATAGTAGATAGAGAACAGAGAGAAATTGATCAACAGGAAAAAAAAAAAACAAGTAAGAGGAACAATGTCTAGGGCTATAAAATACAATGAGGTGAATTAAGTGAATGACAACTTACTTATATATTTTTTTTTGAGAGGTTTTTCTATAGGGCGCGTGCACTCGCCAGACAGACAGAGAGAGAGAGACAGAGAGACAGAAAGCAAGAAATCACCCCCAGGGGGGATGGCCACGCTGCAATCCCTTCTCCTCCATTCTCCTCTCGAGATCTTGGGCATGCATGCACATGCGCCCGGCCTGAGTTTTAAGCCACCGGGTCCGGGATGCAAACCGCGTTCGACTACATGGGAGTCCAGCGACATAGCCATTACGCTAACTGCTGGTCCCAAGTTGCTTATATCTTGGAGTATGTAAAAAGGAGGATTTTGAATGTTCCCAACACAAATGAATGATAAATGGTTGAGAATAGGGATATACTATTTACCCGGTTTAATCTTTATTTTGTTTGTTTGTTTTCACCCCCTGAAGTGATGGCCACACTATAATCCCTTCTCCTCCAGTCTCCTCTTGGAATTTTGGGCAAGCACGCACATGCGTTTGGTGTGATTTTCAAGTCTTCAGGTCTGAGACTTGAACCACGGTCAGCCATGTGGGATTCCAGCTTCTTAAACACCATGTCACCCACTGGCCTGATTTAATCTTTTTTTAAAGAATTATTTTATTTAGTATTGATATTTTTTAATTTGACTAGAGGGGGGGGGAGTGAAAGTGCAAGCTGTCAGGTCTGGGACTCAAACCACAGTCAGCCATGTGGGAGTCCAGTGCCTTAACCACCACTCCACTGCTGGCCCCCTGGTTTAATCTTTAAACACTATATTAATCCACTGAAAAAATCACACTGTACTCCCACCAATGTATACGATTGTTTAAAAGTTTATTCACTTCTTCAATGAGCGAGACAGAGAGCATGCGTATTAACAGGGTCCTGATGCCACAATCCGCCCCCATCCTTCAACTAGCCCTGAAGTATGGACGAGTGCGTATCCATTGCCCTGAGGAAGACCTATGTGAGATTGCCTAAGAACATCACGTTTCAATGCTGTGCCACCATTAGGCCCCAGTTAGACGTTCATTAAAAAAAAAGAAACCTTTTAATCTGAAAGATCCTATTAAAAAGATGAGAAGACATGCTACAGAGTGGGAGAATATATTTGTGAATCACATCTCTGACAGAGGACTAATGTCTAGAATATATAAAGAACTCTCAAAACTCAATGAAAAACCAAAGGTTCCGATACGAACAATCCAATAAGAAAATGGAAGAAGACATGCAGAGGTATTTCACTGGAGAGGACTCACATGAAAAGAGGCATAACATCATTAAAAACAAATTAAAACCACACAAGATGTTAGTATTTACTTGTCAGGGTGGCCAAATAAGACAGACAGTGACACCATCGAGTGCTAGTCGAGGACACAGAGCGACTGGATCTTCCTACATTGGTGTGAGGAACATAAAAACGGTAGTCTGGAAAATCACATGTTAATCCCTTAAAAAATGAAATATGTGACTAATCTGTCAATTGTCTTAACCCAGAGAAATAAAAACTTAAGTTCACCCAAAAACACTGTATGTGGATGTTCAAAGAAGCTTTATTCCTACCAGCTGAAGGCTGGGAAAACCTTGGACACCCTTTCATGGGTAAGTGGTTAAGCGACAATATGCATGCCATGGAATATTACTCGGAAATAAAAATCATACACTCAGCCTGATGCATCTGCAGAGCATTATGCTCAGTGGAAAAAACCTACCTACATAGGTGCTATACTGTAAGATTCCACTTACGTAATATTCTCCTAATGACACATTATAAACATGGGGACAGATAAGGAGCTGGCAGTGGTTGTGAGGGCGTGGTGGCAGGGAGGGCTCCTGTGGCGACAGAAATGCTCTGCGTCTAGACTGGATCAATGCCAACATCCAGATTGGGATGCTGTGGTTTATAAGATGGTGCCTGGGTAAAGGGTACCTTGCCTACAATTGCGTGTGACGCTTCAATGGTTGCAAAATACAAAGTTCTATGTACCTGAAGTCTGAAGGCAAATCTCCATATGGGCGACAGAATTGTAACAGGGATTACCTCTGACAGGGAGGGACTGACTGGGACAGGGTGTGAGGGCCCTGCTGAGGGAAGAGTGGGTGAGAGAAATGTTTGTTCGGTTGGTGATCACAGGTATACAGGTGTAGAAAACGTACCTGAGCTATCTAGCTATGGTTTGTGCCCTTTATTTTTCATAAGTTACTCTGACATAAACATATACATCTGAGAAACACTCTATAGGTCCATGGATTACTTTTTTTAAAAGAACTTTCTTGGGACGAGCTGTTGGCGTAATGGCTATGTCACTGGACTCCCATGTAGTCAACTGTGGTTCGAGTCCCAGACCTGGTGGCTTAAACTCACGCCGGGCGCATGTGCATGTGTGCCCAAGATCCTGACAGGAGAATGGAGGAGAAGGGATTTTGGTGTGGCCGTGCCTTCTGAGGGGGCGATTTCTTGCTTTCTGTCTCTGTCTCTGTCTTTCTGGCGAGTGCACGCGCCCTATAGCAAAAAACTCTCCAATCAATCAATCAATCATCAGAGGATCAATACATGAATTTTTTCTTTTTCTTTCCTCCTTCCTTCTTTCTTCTCTCCTCCTTCCTTCTCTTTCTTCCTTTCTTCTCCCTTTCTCCCTCCCTCTGTCCCTTCCTTCCTCTCTCTCTCTTTCTTAAATCTGAACAGAGAGGGACAGAGCAAGAGAGAAAGAGAGGGAAAGTGAGAAAGCAAGCTGCCAGGTTTGGGACTAGAACCATATTTGGCCAAGTGGGAATCTAGTGCCCTTAACCACCACACCACCTGCTGGCCCCCATGGGTTACTTTTTCTCTGCAATTAGGTCTCAAAAATGTGCAGCTGAAAGATCATCTCTTCTAAGGGGCGAGGGTGGTCTAGTACCTTTTAGATTGACATTTGTTGTATAATTTATTATACAAGATGATGTTGATAATTTATTCTGCTCAAATACTGGTGACTCCCACTTCCCCCTTCCCCATCACCATTTAGAGCTAGCGAATTTGTGGGCTTAAAAGACATAAATAGTAATGTGCAGAATGTGAAGTGTCTTGGTATTAGTCTAGGCAGGGACTATGAGGGATGTGACATCTGAGTACTTTCACTCAGGTGGGTGTTGCTAATCCTAGGCAAACTTCTTGCAGCAAGTGGCCAGTTAAAGGAAACCACTACAGCCTGGTCCCTGCCCAGGTGGTGCGGAGGCCTGGTACCCTGGGGGACCAGGCATCTCCCTCCTGGACCTCATGGGGGTTGCAGGGCTGGATTAGAATGGACCTGGAACTTACGTTCCTCCACTTCAGTCCCTGAGCCATGGAAGCCCTGAGACTCGGGCTCCCCATGCCAACTTAGAGCCCTAGCACAAATGCCATCTTTCACCCCTCCCTCATGTTGAGGGCTTCTGCAAAAAGATGAAAAAGAAAACCAGTTCCTTATGGTGTGGTGAACACGAAAGTCACCACCTAGAAGGGAAGCTGGAAGGAATCAAGCCATGAGAGATGGTAACGTGAATCAGGAAAAGTACCTGGCAGCCAGCAGCAGGGGCTGGCAGAGTCCTGGGACCAAGACCTCAGGAGGGATGCATAAGCCCCGGGCCTGGAACGTGTGGGTGTGGTCCCAGGGCTAAGGCTGAGGACTGGCCTCCGTGGGCATCTTCTCTGCAGGTGGAGGATTTTTGGTTTCTTTGTAACATGGTACTTGAGCTCGTTTTCTTGAATGTACCTGGACAATGTGACCTTTGCTTTTCTGAGGTCAGGATGCAGCCACTCTTCCCTGTGCTCTTCCACCTCAGCCAGGAAATTGGGGTATCTTAGATGAGCTCCAGCCCCACTTTCAAGTCAGTCAGCATTCTGGTTATATGTGGGATCTTCAAAAAGCTCGTAGAAAATGCATATTATGGGGACCAGCACTTGGCGTAATGGCTATGTCGCTGGACTCCCACATAGTCGACTGCAGTTTGAGTCCTGGACCCGGTGGCTTAAATTCACGTCGGGCGCGTGTGCATGTATGCCCAAGATCCCGAGAGGAGCATGGAGAAGGGATTGTGGCGTGGCCATCCCCCCGGGGGTTGATTTCTCACTCTCTGTCTCTGGAGGGTCATGCGCCTTATAATAAAAACCGCTCCAAAAAAAAAAAAAAAAAAAAAAGAAAAGAAAATGTATACTATGAAAAAATTATCCACGGATTTCTTGTTTCTTTGTGCACTAAGATAAACTCATATTTTAATCCATTTTTCCACAAATGTTTTGAGGTCCCCTCATACACCAGTGTCCTTGGTTTCTGTGAATCGGCCTACAGGGCACTTGACCAATTCCCATGTCTGCTCTGTGTACAACAACTACCCGAGCTGGAAATGCTGCCCCCGCCGCCCCCCGCCGCAGAGGCCTCTGCTTCAGTCTCTCCCTCAGGGATCTCTCTCTCGAATTCAAGAGTGACCAATTTAAATAAAAGGTCTAACACAAATATCAAGCAAATATGTTTAATTTTTTAAAATAACTGATGGCAAAATAAAATATTTACATCACATCATACTGTGTAAACATGTAAGGTCTCTGTACAAAGAAATATACATGCAAAATAATGTAAAAATTTAACTGAAATAACAAAAGAAACGATACACAAATAAAAGTTATGAGGTTACGAATACACATCCAGTTTTGAATCCAATTTCTTTTAAAAAGTTTCTGTACAATTTTACAAGAAGAAACAAACAAAAACCCAACAAAAGAATAAATAAAATACATTGGAAGCTGCAAAGCTTAACTGCGCCAGTTTATGGCTCAAGACCCAGGTGTCTGGCTGGCTTGGGAAGCAGGCTGGTCTCTTTTTTTAGTGTATTTCACACAACAAAGATAAAAAGACATCCAGAAAAATTCAAGCGTGCGCAGAAACCCAGCCTCTTCTGCTTCAAGGACTCCCCACGCCAGCGTTAATCTGCCACAGTGACGGGAGCACCGGGTACCAGCCTCAGGCTGGTCAGTGCTTAATTGGCTTTTATTTCTTACCAAAAAGCTCAAAATCTAGCCAATTTTTTATTTTTATTTTTATTTTTTACAGAAAGTTGAACGTCAAAAAGTCTAAAAAGTAGTAAATGTCCAGACTGATTTTGGGAAAAAAAATACTACTTTGGCATTCTGAATAATAGCATAATAAATTTTAAAACATTACCCTATTACCCAGTTTTATACTCAGAGTAGGAAATCACTTTTTACAGTCCTCAAAACCGACAAATTTCACGAGGAGTTAAATCTCCTTGAACTGATGGTACAGGGTTACACCCCCCACCCCAGCCCCTCCCCACCCCAACACACACACACACGCACACACACACACACACACAAAACCATAAAGCTCACCGTACGAAGTATGTGCTTTCTCTATATATTTATTACAGGTACAACAGAGGTCTTCATAAATAGTTGCATAAAATGTTAAAGCCACAACATTGCACATGATAGGAAATAAAACCAAAACCCCGATGAGTGCATTTACAGTATTTTCATCTGACTGTATACTGCTCCACAACCTGATTGAGGGCTTGGGGATGGGAATGGGCGGGGAAGGAGGGACTGGGCAGGAGGCGGACCCAGCCCGATGGCTTCATCTGAGGGGACAGACCCTTGGACTCCCCCTGAGGAAGCCCCAGGCAGTGGGTTGGGAGTGGAAGGGAGAAGGGAGGTCTAGGAGAAATGACAGACCGAAGGCAGGAACAGTCTTATATACAAGTAAGGCCTACATTTCATCAGAGCAAAACGATTCATTCTATTTTATGCAAAAGTTTGAGGTTGAATGCACGTTTCAGAAGCCAGGTCTGTGTCTGGTAAGATGCACACAGACGAGGCTGCTGGGAAAGCTCTGAGCCAGGTGGGCCCCGGGCACGAGATGAGGCCACCTGGGTGAGTCTTCCCCAGAGATGTACAGTATCTTGGTTTTGTTCGTTAACACCAGTGGCTGAACATAGGCATTGTGTTTCCTTGGATAAATCTTGAAAACGTTAAATTTGCAAAATTCTATTCATGTTCGTTTAAAAAAGTTATCTTTTTTTTTTTTTTTTTTTTTTTGCAGAAACTTGAAAAAAACACTGGGGTCAAGAA
>NW_006203687.1:365885-387514 GCF_000334495.1 Tupaia belangeri chinensis
ACCACCGGGTACCAGCCTCAGGCTGGTCAGTGCTTAATTGGCTTTTATTTCTTACCAAAAAGCTCAAAATCTAGCCAATTTTTTATTTTTATTTTTATTTTTTACAGAAAGTTGAACGTCAAAAAGTCTAAAAAGTAGTAAATGTCAAGACTGATTTTGGGAAAAAAAATAATACTTTGGCATTCTGAATAATAGCATAATAAATTTTAAAACATTACCCTATTACCCAGTTTTATACTCAGAGTAGGAAATCACTTTTTACAGTCCTCAAAACCGACAAATTTCACGAGGAGTTAAATCTCCTTGAACTGATGGTACAGGGTTACACCCCCCACCCCAGCCCCTCCCCACCCCAACACACACACACACGCACACACACACACACACACAAAACCATAAAGCTCACCGTACGAAGTATGTGCTTTCTCTATATATTTATTACAGGTACAACAGAGGTCTTCATAAATAGTTGCATAAAATGTTAAAGCCACAACATTGCACATGATAGGAAATAAAACCAAAACCCCGATGAGTGCATTTACAGTATTTTCATCTGACTGTATACTGCTCCACAACCTGATTGAGGGCTTGGGGATGGGAATGGGCGGGGAAGGAGGGACTGGGCAGGAGGCGGACCCAGCCCGATGGCTTCATCTGAGGGGACAGACCCTTGGACTCCCCCTGAGGAAGCCCCAGGCAGTGGGTTGGGAGTGGAAGGGAGAAGGGAGGTCTAGGAGAAATGACAGACCGAAGGCAGGAACAGTCTTATATACAAGTAAGGCCTACATTTCATCAGAGCAAAACGATTCATTCTATTTTATGCAAAAGTTTGAGGTTGAATGCACGTTTCAGAAGCCAGGTCTGTGTCTGGTAAGATGCACACAGACGAGGCTGCTGGGAAAGCTCTGAGCCAGGTGGGCCCCGGGCACGAGATGAGGCCACCTGGGTGAGTCTTCCCCAGAGATGTACAGTATCTTGGTTTTGTTCGTTAACACCAGTGGCTGAACATAGGCATTGTGTTTCCTTGGATAAATCTTGAAAACGTTAAATTTGCAAAATTCTATTCATGTTCGTTTAAAAAAGTTATCTTTTTTTTTTTTTTTTTTTTTTGCAGAAACCTGAATAAAACACTGTGGTCCAGCAACGCGCCCTCTGCCTCTGGCAGAGTGAACTGCAGGCCTCCACCCCCGCAAAGCTCAGAGCCCAGGCCAAGCCCGCTGAGCGCAGCTCACTTGGAATGCAAGTTCACACGATGAACAGACCGGCAGCTGATCAGTGACGGTTTTTGTTTTTGTCTCTTCACAATTCAAATGAACAGCTGATTGGCAGGTGAAAGAGAATGAGAGAGAACTTCAGGACAGGTCAAACTCTAGGCAGAAGCCTGCTCTGTAAGAAGTTTTTAATGCTACGAATAGGTCGAACATCATTCTGGTGTTTGCGCCGCTCAATGAAGGAGGTCAGTCTGGACGTGTCGAGGACGCCCGTGCCTTTGCCGGTGCCGTCGCTGCCCGCCTGCAGCCACTGCTCCTGCAGCGCCACCGCAGCCGAGGGCCGCTTGGCCGGGTCCTCCTGCAGGAGGAGGCACACGAACTCCTTGGCCTTCTGGCTCACTCCTTTAAAGTAGTCATCCGGGAAGCTAAAGTCTAGTCGGCAAATGTTCAGGCAGGTCTCTTCCACGCTGTCGTCCAGGAAGGGGGACACACCGCTGAGAAGGACATATGTGAGCACTCCAACACTCCACGTGTCTGAGGTCAGGGAGACGGGGTTCCCGAGGATGATCTCGGGGGCTGCAAACTCGGGGTTCCCCAGTAGCTGGTGGATGTGGTAGGTCGTGCTGAGTTGGACAGCATCTCCGAAGTCAGCCAGTTTAATCGTTGGCTTGGCTAAGCTCTGATCCACCAGGATATTTTCAGGCTAGAACAGATGATAAGACAACGGTCATTTCAAACACCCCAAATCTTACGTTTACTCATGCTGTTCGTCAGGAATCCATGGTGAAGGTAGAAGGCGTCTGACCTCAGCTAGAACAAAAAGCATGAGCCCGATGCAGGCCAGGGAAGGAAGAACGCGCGGACGCAGAAACCTGCTGCCCAGCCCCGAGCACAGGGGCTCTCTGAAAGCTCAGTAGAGGGGACCAGCAGTTAGCGTAATGGCTATGCACTGGACTCCCAAGTAGTTGACCGCGGTTTGCGTCCCAGACCCGGTAGCTTAAAACTCATGCAGGGCGCGTGTGTGTGCGTGCCCAAGATCCCGAGAGGAGAATGAAGAAGGGATTGTGGTGTGGCCATCCCCCCCTGGGGGGTGATTTCTCGCTTTCTGTCTCTGTCTGGCGAGTGCACGCACCCTATAGCAAAAAACAAACAAACAAACAAAATACCTCTCCAAAGAAAAGAAATAGTTAAAAAAAAAAAAAAAAAAAGCTCAGTAGATGTTAAACAGGGCTGGTTTAAGCAGCTTGTTGTTCCTCGCAGAGTACCGAACTCTCTTCCCTCTCTGTTACTCAGAGCCAGTCCCGAGCCAACCCGGCAGAGTCACAGGGACTTTCTGAAAGCTTCTGGAAATGCTGCAAGATCAGAGATGTTTCCTAGTATCTTACTGATTATGCTATCAACACAGGCTAGCTCTTCGACAGAGACTAGCAGCCACAGTCCCCCGCCCCACCCCACCTGTCCCCAGTCTGCTGGTGATGTTTGGCTTCAGAGGATAGGCTGAGAGGGGTCCCACGGCTGAGCCGGCAAGCAGGGTCAAGCCCGCCCTCGGGTGGCCCTGGGCCCGCCAACCTTTAGGTCCAGGTGTGCGATCCTGCAGTTGTGAAGGTATCGGACAGCTTCCAGCACCTCCCCCAGGTGCGCTCGGATCTTCCCTTCGGTGAGGCTTCCCCATCGTACGACGCAGTCCAGGAGGCGACCCTGGTCAGCCCTGCAGAGGGAAGAATGAGCGATGCTGTCACGACACACTTCCCTTCTCAGACCTCTCGGGGCCGAAACGAAGTAGCACGCTGGGCTTGGCCCCCTTCAGGAACCCTGTGTCAGTGCTTCAGGACCGCTTCTCCCTTCGAAGGCATGAGGGAAGGCGGGAGACGTTCCTGAAGCTCCATGTGAAGGGGCAGGAAGATTCGAACCCTGCTAGTGTCGTTGGGAGATGGCGTGGGAGACCACGTGGCTGTGCCCAGCACAGAGCAGACATTTTATAGGTATTTGCAGAAGGAAGGAAGTCATTCCAGCCCCTTAAGCCTTAGGGTCCTCATTGGGAAAATGGGCCTCATGAAAGCTGAAAGAGAGGATTTGGTAAAGTGCTTAACGTGGGTCTCGAACGTCTCCCTACTCTGAAATCGCTGTGTAACAACAACTGCCAGGGGGCATGTGTGCTCCCCAGAGACAGAGAGAGAGAGAACACACACCTCCCAGGAGACTCCCCCCAATCCTTTCCCTCCCTTTCTCCATCCTGCTGGGGTTTTGGGCATGCACACATACATGTCTGATGTGTTTCTCACGCCACTAGGGCTGAGATTCAAGCCACAGTTGGCCATGTGGGACCTGGTTCATTTAACTACTAGACTACGGTGCCAGCCTTGAAATGACTTACAGAGAGAGAGAGAGAGAGAGACAGACAGACAGACAGAAAGAGAGAAAGAGAGAGGGGAAAGCGAGAGAGCAGGCTGCAAGGTCTGGGATTCGTACCACAGTGGCCATGTGGGAGTCTAGCTCTTTCACCACCACGCCACCTACCAGACCCTGAATGACTTTTATTATTTAAAAAACACACAGCACTGCCCGTGTGCCAGAGACTAACGCTTTCTATTAGTTCTTTCCAACTCGCTGAACTGTCATGACGATTCTCTGATAAAAAGGCTTCGCTATCCTCACTTTACTGACAAGATAGCGCACAGAAGGTACGAGACCTCCCCAGCCTCGCCGTTCAGAGCAGAGCTTTACAGGAAACCAGCCACCAGTCTACCTCTGGCGAGTAATCAGTGACAACTTGGTAGTGAACTGTCATGAAAATAAATCCTGTCAACAGCATGGTGAGGCCACACCACTTAGTTTTCCAGTGACGAGTGACAGCTGACACTAGAAAGGGAGGCCTTCTGGGAGATTTCTGACCAGGGTTCCAACGCTAGTTCTCGGAACTGCCCTGGAGGACGTGCAGTTATTGTCAGGTTTCTGAGCCGGAAGGAGGCCCTCAGGCACTGAGCTTGCAGGCCAGGCATGGGCCAGGATGCCAGCTCCTCTGCGCTCAGCACTGTGCGGGTCGCTCACAGCCGTCCAGGACAGCTGTGACCTTACACGGCACTGAGGTTGAGAAACGAGCTGAGTGGAGGCCAGGCTGGGACTGATGCCGGGCTGGAGTCTGGCCAGGCTCGTGTTCAGGATCTTCTCTTTCCATACTTGCTGCCACCCTCCCTTCTGCCATGTGATGAGCTTTCTCCTCCAGGGAAGGAGCCCCCTGAGACAGCTGCTGGCATCCAGGGGCTGCCCGCATAGGCTGGCAAGGCTGTAGAGGGGAGGCGTGTACAGTTTAAGAAAAAGGAACAGGCCTGGGGGAGCTCCTGCAAGTGAGTGTCCCGACTTGGGCGCAAGGGTCACGATGAGCCCCGTGTGATCCGCAGTGCTGGGCCTGCTCATCCCGCTCCTCCCCTGGGAACAGAGGCAAAGGCTTTACTGTTGCCAGAGGAACAGAAGCTGTGAATCCAAGTGAATGCGTGAAACTGCCCTGCCAAGGAGGAAGCTGAGTGCAAAGAGCTTTCACGGAGGTGGGGATGCCCCAGGGCAGGTTTCCCAATCCCCGACTCCCAATCTTTGCGTAGGATCCAGCTTGGGTGAAGACTGTGGAAAGTCAAGCAGCATCCACCCACTCCCACGTCAGTGGCTCTCTCTCCCTGAGCCGTGACATCCCAAAACATATCCAGACATTTAAAAACGTGCCTGGGGGTGACATGGTCTCAGGTGAGAACCACTTCTCTAGGGTCATGGGACTTGAACTTTCTTCACAGGCCTGAGTCATTCTCAGATCTCATGCAGAAGCCCGGGAAAAGCAACAGGTACTAGGGAGGCTGCTCTGGAGGCTACTCCTCGGGTGAGGCGTCCCATGCCCCCATTCTCATTGGTCTCCGACTGGCAGGGCCCTAAGGGGCAGGCCTGGCCCGGGGTTATGCTGACCCTGGAAAGGGCGGACACGAGCAGGTTGGGAGGTCCCCCGGCCCCAAGCTGACCCAGGTGCCAAGTGGACCTTAGGCCACACACGGGTGAGTCTTTAGCCTCAGAGACAACCTGGGCTCTTGGGAGACTGGGACATGGGGGTCCCTGGGTGGGTTGAAAACCGGCACCCTGCACCCCAGACAGCTCGTACAAAGACTGGCATTCTTTTTGCCATTACCCACAGGCTCTAAAACCGCAGTCTCTGACGGTAAACCTATTTTTCAGAAGTTCCGTGAATACTAAAAACCCAGTTCCTATCCCTTTCTTAGAGAATAAACACACACAAAGCCACTTGAAGTTAGGGCCGTGATGGGGAGGAGAAGCCAGGGGTGGGGTACGCACATTTCTAACACCAAGACGTAACTGGTGGGGGTCTCAAAGGTGTCCAGAAGGCCTACAAGGAGGGGGTGCTGGAGGTTCTGCAGGATTCCGAGCTCGTGGGTGACCTGGTCACGCTTCATCAACTTCTTGTTCACAAACTTAGTGGCCACTGCTCGTTTGGTTCCTTTCTGATCACACTTCTTGACGACAGAGAATCTGCCCCTGAAAAATGTGTTGAGAAGATAATGTCACCACTCTGCGGTACGTCAGGTGAAAAGCCTCAGTGACCCCCAAGTGGACAGAATGCAGGGCCACGTCCATGGGTAGTGACCAGCCCCGGGCCACGCCCGGAAAAGCTGTGCAACACAACAGCCCCACACCTGGCAGCGCCCAGCCCCCAGCCCCCTTGGCCATGTGACGCTGCCCCTGCTGTGTCTGGGCAGGCCCCAGGGCTTCCCCTGACCACAGAACAAGGCAGAAGCAGAGGACAGGCCCCTCTAGCCTTGGCTGTCCCAGGCAGCTTTTCCCTTCATTCTTAGGGACAACTTCCAGCTCAGGCGCGGAGCAGGGAATGAACCCTCGGGCCTCTTGGTTAGCTCGCTCTCCCACACATTTGAAAGGAGCGTCTACACAGTCACTCTGTCCTGGCATTGCCCGTGTAGCACGTGAGCATGTGGGCAGGGAGCTCATATCATGGTTCCTGGAGCTGCGGCCACTGAGTCACACCCAGGACCTTCGGTTGCACCTCGACCTGCCCTGGGCAGGCCACCGTGGACCTCAGGCCTGAGCCCGTTGTGTGAAGATGAGGTCTGGGGCCCGAGGGGGTACGTCCACCTCACACAAGTGAGGACTGTCAACAACGAGTGGTCGGCCACAGCCTTGGTCATTGCCTTGCTGTTTCTCCAGAAATTTCCCCTCCCTTGACCGGGCTGCCCACCAACGGGTTCCAACCCACCGCACATGGAGGGAGTGGATAGGCTTGGGGGCCGGGCCATCATGGGCCTCACACTTCTGCTCTCGCTCTCCTAGAACGCTCTGGCCATCGTGGAAGTTTATGTGGAAAGAGGCCCTGCCCCCGATGAGGCCTCGCACAAGAGGGAGGTGAGGGGAGGGTGTGCTCGAGGACAGGGAGATGACAAAACAGCCATCCCAGAGGTCACTGCATGGTGACAGGGAGACGCCACCACTGCACGCAACAGCAGGGCACGGCAAGGGATAACCGACAGCTACGCTAACAGGAGCCACGACCTGTCTCCAGCTCCTCCGGGTTGGAAGATGCGGCTGCTGGTGGTTTCTTGGAAAGCTCTCCAAAGGGGACAAGCTCAGCCATCAGGCTTTCTGGTTCCCTCTTTCTGCGTCACGGGACAGGATGCCTGGATGCCCCACAAATGGCAGAGCCGGAGCTAGGAGCCTGGCTAGCTGATGCCATGGCTGAGCCACCAGGCAGCCCTGCTGTCCCCTCTCAAGGAAAACGGCCGCCTAGGATGAACCCCTCTCTATTTGTGCACGAGAACCTGGTTCTCCTGTCATGATGGCATGGCTCCCCTCAATCCCCATGCACAGCTGCAAGCTAGACATTCTGCCTTTGCTACCTGGGCTTCCACAGGAGAATCCAGCCCTGTGAGGGTGTGTGAGTGACTCCCAAGGGTGGGCAGGGCTGCTGCTATTCCAGATGCACAGGAGAGAGGCCAGTGTCCATCCATGGATGGCTTATGGCATCACGAATTCTAAAAATGGCTTCTTTACTTCCCTAAGGTTTACTATCTAAAGGCACCACAGGGCACACTTCACACACAGGCAGGGAACTTCCAACAGCTGCCAAGATGCCCAGTGGAAGTCTATCGAGCCACTCTGATGGCATGTGCCATGGTTTGACTGTAGCCCCCAAAGATCACGCGCTGGGCTCGATCCTCAGCAACAGCTGGGAGTGGGGGCTAACATGGGCAAATGGCTGCCGTTGTTAATGCAGGAGTGGGTCAGGTATCGGGAGTGTGGCTGTTGTAAGAGGGAGTCCACCCCCACCCTGTCTGTCTGGAGAGCTCACTGCTGCCTTCTGCTATTCCTCCACCGCTAAGCCCTTGCCAGACACCAGCTCCACGCTCCCAGACTTCCCCGCCTCCAGATCCTGGAGCCAACTGCACATCTATTCCCTATAAATCACCCACTTCATGGTCTTCAGTCACAGCGGCACAAAACAGGCTAAGACAGTATTGTACCCTGCCCTCCTGGAAGGGGCTCTGGCTGTATGCCGTACCTGCCGAGCTCCGCCACTTCACTGTAGAAGGAGTCAAAGTTGTCCTTCCAGGTCACCATGATCCCATCACTCCCTGGACCTGCAAGAAGAGCAGCACTTGAGCTAGTGTGACCAGTGCTCCTGGGAAGCCTCTAGGAGCCCGGCCCTGCCCGGCCTGGCAGCCACGTGGGGCTGCCGAGTAGCTGAAGGGGGCTTGGAGAATGAGGACCTGTTGAGTATGGGCCACGTGCTGAGTGTGGGCTTTAGTGTACACAGGGAAGGAGGCTATCTCACCAGTTTTCTTTTCAAGATTTATTTTTAAAAAAGAATTATTTTATTTAATTTCATTTATGTATTTATTTTTAAATTTGACCACAGAGGGAGGGAAGGAGGGAAGGAGGGAGGGAGGGGGGGGAGAGAGAAAGAAAGCGACAGAGAGAGAGAGAGAGAGAGAGGGAGAGAGAGAAAGAAAGCAAGCAAGTTGCCAGGTCGGGGACTCAAACCATAGTTAGCCATGTGGTAGTCCAGCATTCTTAATCATCATGCCACCTGCCAGCCCCAAGATTTATTTATTTTTAACTTTATTTATTTGTTATCACTTTGGCCCCAAGACCTCTAATCATTTGTTTTACCAGATAAAACTGCATGGGGTTGGTTCTGCGAGAGCACCAGCTATCCTGAGGGAAACTTCAGAGGGGATCAGCTACTAGATGGTTTAATTCGTCGATACCCAGGTCAGACGATCAATTTGCACGTTAGGACCACTAAGGACCTCCACCAGAGTTTCCTCTGGCTTCGCCCTGCCCAGGCATAGTTCACCATTATTCTTTGACTCTGATCAGAGAGAGACAGACAGAGACAATGAGAAAGCAACCCACCAGGTCTGGGACTGAAACCAGGGTTGGGCATGTGGGAGTCCAATGTCTCAACCACTGTGCCACCTACTGACCCCTCACTAATAGTTTTAAAAATACTGACTTCATGTTGAAATGTAATACTCAGATATAAAACTCCTAAACTTTCATTTATAAAAACATGCTTACTGAAAAATTTTAAATGGCACATGTGGCATTCATTTTATCTATTTCTATTACTTTTTCAAAATTATTTAACTTTATTTTTTAAAAAATAATTATTTATTGGGACCAGCAGTTGGCGTAATGGCTATGTCGCTGTACTCCCATGTAGTCGACCGTGGTTTGAATCCCAGACCTGGTGGTTTAAACTCATGCCAGGCGTGTGTGTCTAAGATCCCAAGAGGAGAACGGAGGAGAAGGGATTGCACTGTGGCCATCCCCCATGGGGGGTGATTTCTCGCTTTCTGTCTTTCTGTCTCTCTCTCTTTTTCTGGTGAATGCACGTGCCCTATAGCAAAAACCTCTCCCCCAAATTATTTATTTAATATTTTTTTCTTTTCTTTCTTTCTTCCTTCCTTTCTTTCTTTCTTTCTTTTCTTTTTTTTTTTTTTTTAATTTGACCAGAGAGAGAGATACAGAGAGAAAAAGAAAGAGAGGAAAGTGAGAAAGCAAGACACCAGGTCTGGGAATTGAACCAAGGTCAGCCATGTGGGAGTGTCCAGCACCTTAAACAGCATGACACCTACTGGTCTCCTTATATAACTTGATTATTATTATTACTTGACCAGAGAAAGAGAGAAGGAGAGAGGGAAAGTGAGAAAGCAAGCTGCCATGTCTGGGACCTGAACTGTGGTCAGCCATGTGGGGGTCCAGTGCCCTTAACCAGCATGCCACCTGCTGGTTCCTATCTATTTATTTTTAAAAAATGTGCTATAGGGCACGGGTGCTTGCTGGAGACAGAGAAAAGAGAAAATGAGAACTCTCCCCCCAAGGGCATGGCCATGTTGCAATCCCTTCTCCTCCATTCTCCTCTTGGGATTTCAGGCATGCACACGCAGGTGCCTGGTATGTTTTTCAAGTTGTTGGGTCCAGGACTTAAACCATGCAGTTGGCCATGTGGAATCCAGCTGCCCTAACCCCCACACCACCTGG
This sequence comes from Tupaia belangeri chinensis, assembly GCF_000334495.1. Classification (NCBI taxonomy): domain Eukaryota; kingdom Metazoa; phylum Chordata; class Mammalia; order Scandentia; family Tupaiidae; genus Tupaia; species Tupaia belangeri. The sequence continues at coordinate 375,647 of NW_006203687.1, forward strand.
CTGGCCCTCATTTTACTCCTCCTGGACAGCATTGCTACAGACGGGGCCTCTTGTCTCCTGGTCACGTGCCTCAATGCTTGGCTGGCCTCTCTCAGTGTCTCGTCTCATAGCCGTGAAGAGTCAAGTTTGCTCTATTTACTTACTCCTCACTGGGCTTGGGATGGTTACGAGCCATACCCACGCTGCGAACTTGGCAGAATTGTATTAAACAAGCACCAGCTGTGTGGGTGACGAACCTGGAAGCATATATGGCCACGGGCGACTCACGCATCCTTTCTACATTCTTCTTGCAATAGTGATCAGTAAGGCTCGCGTTTCTTACATGCCCGCACTGCACATGGTGCCGGGAAGCCCAGCTCCCATCATGCTCCTGAGCTGTCCATGGCTGCCCAGGACTCTGGGCCCTACTGAGCTGGCCTCTTCCCTCTGGCCCCTCTGATCCCCCTCCCCTGCCAGCGTGGTCCAGCCCAGACACATCGTCAGCTCCCCTTGACTTCCCCTGGCCCAGCTCTGCACTTCCTTAAACTATGCCCAAGCTGATTTGTCTCTCAAGGTCTGTGGGTGCAGACAGCTCCTCCATGCCCATCCCCCAGTCACACAGGTGGGCAATTGGCTCGTCCCATGGCAGCGGGCTGGGTGCTGCATGCTCCTCAGCAGGCAGGGCTGCTGCGCGACCGTGTGGCTGCTGAACTGACCTCGGTGTGATCCAACTCTGCAGCCCCCGACATCAGCACAGCACCCGAGCACACACAGCCTACATAGCCCCCGAAGGATGTGGGTTTCGGCTAAAGGACTGTATTCCAGCTACTGAACTTTCAGCAAGTGGACCTACTGAAAGGTATGACCTTCTTCAGAAAGGTTCTTCTGGTGTGAAACTGAGCTTTCGATCCCCTGGAATGATCAGAAACAGTTTTCAGCTCAACCAAGACAGGATGGATTTTTCCACACTGAGAAATAGTCAGTGTCGGCTTGCTCCACTAAAATTAAAAATAGAGAGGCCAGCAGATGGCATAGCCGTTACATCACATGGCCAACCACAGTTCGAGTCCTGGGTCTGGTGGCTTGAAACGCACACCGGGTGCGTGCGTGTGTGGCCAAAATAGAGAGAATAGAGAAGAGGGGATTATGGCATGCCATCCCCATGAGGGGATGATTTCTTACTTTCTCTCTCACTGTCTCTGTCTCTGGTGAGAGCACATACTCTAAGGAAAAACCTCAAAAAAAAAAAAAGAAAACAAAAACAAAAAAACCCCAAAGAATTACAAACAAGATTCAGGCAGTGCAGCAGGCTCAGTGTCCTCCATCTCTGTCAAGCTCTAACCTTTCACTGACTATTGAGGAGTAAGGATAAGACCATTGGATTTGAAGATATTTTTATAACCCATCAGAGTGAACTAATGGAAGAACTACACCCGGCGGTGGTTTACTGTGCCACGTTAGTTTGGGAACAGTGCCACATGTGCTTGCCACACGTGCTTTCTGTCCTTTTACTTAATTTCACGTGTACAACGTTCAAAGTCCAGACACCTGAGAATTTCTGCCTAAACAGCATCACACATCATTGGAAGTCACATGGGTCTTTGGCTATGAGACAGTCGAAAGCACTAAAGGGAGACGCTCTTAAAGCCTCCAATTTATTCTGAAACAGTAGACTTCTGTGTCTTTAGGAAAAAAGGCTGCTTAGGAATATTATAAAACTACCTCCAGGTTTCAGCCCAACCCATTTTCTGGGTATTCCACACAGTTAATTTTGGAGAACTATTATCAGCATGACTCTGCAGACTTCCTAGCAGCTTCTTGGGGAATGAGCGTCCGTCATGGATTTCACCGGCACACTTCGCACTGAGTCCCCTGTAAGACCGTTACGCCGTGTCTTGTTCCAGTATAGTCCACTAGTACTCAGAAGTAACAGCTGCTCCATCGATGTTGTTTTAGAATTCTAACTGTTCGATTCTTTTAGGTTGAAAGTGTTAAGTGCAGGGGCTTTGATCTTGGTCTTTTCTTTAAAGTGAAATAAAGCAACCAGCAGATTATACCAAACTGTTGTACTTTTTTTTTTTAAAAATAGAATTATTTAATTAATTAATTTAAATTTGACTAGAGAGGGAGAGAGTGAGAGAAAGAGAAAGAAAGAGAAAAAGCAAGCCACTAGGTCTGGGACTCAAATCATGGTCAGCCATGTGGGAATCTGCGGCCCTTAACTACCACACCACCTGCCAGCTCAAGACTGCTGTCCTTCTTATGCCAAGAATTCTGTTAAATGTGAAACTCACTTTTCCTTGTCCATTTTTATATTACAAGATGCTTAAATTAAAAAAAAATCAGAACATTCATATACGTGCTATGCACTCATAAACGAATGTCATAATAATTGTTTGTAAATAAATTTTTACTGTGGTTGCTCTTTCTTAATGTTCTATATGCATCTGGTATATAAAAACATTTTTGGAATATTAAGAAAGGGGGGTGGCAGCAGGTGGCCTGGTGGTTAAAGGCACCGGACTCCCACAAGGCCCACTGCGGTTGGAGTCCCAGACCTGGTGCCTTGCAAATCACGCTGGGTGAATGTGTGTGAGTCCAAAATCTCAAGAGGAGAATGGAGGGAATGGATGGTGCTGTGGCCACACCCCTGGGGGTGATTTCTCACTTTCTCTCTCTGTGTCTCCCTGCCTCCCTCTGGTGAGTGAGCACACACATCCTATGGCATAAAAGAAAAACAAAACAAAACAAAAATTAAAAAGAGAGAGAGAGAGAGCTGTGATGGCTGTCAGCGTAGGGTTGAGCAAGGGGCAGCTGGGCTCTGGCTGGAGCGCCCACCTTCTGCCCCTGCTCAGCCCTGCTCTGGTGGTGCCAGGAGCCCAGCTTTTCTGGCCTTGGGAATGGGGCCGTAAGGGCTGCAAGCCCCGAGCTAGCCAGCTGGACAGACACACTGTGGGCGGCCGTGGCTGAGCTACACGCCAGCACCGTGGTGGCTGTCCCCACCGATGTGCTGTACAGCCTGGCCTGGTCAGCGAGCTGTTCGGTGGCACTGGGCACTGTGCACCATCTCCAGGGCCACAGCGAGGCTAAGCTGCTGGCAGTATGCCTGGGTCACGTGGTTGATGTCTACAGGGGCTGCTGTGTTGAGAGTACCCAAGGGGCTCCTGAAAGACCTGTTGCCAGGACCCGTGACCCTGGTGATGGAATACTCAGAAGAGCTCAACCAGGACCTGAACCCCTTTGTTCCCCTTTGCAGGCACCCGGATTCCTGACCATGCCTGCATGGGGGATGTGGCCCAGATGTCTGGTGGACCACTGGCTCTCACCAGTGCCAACCTCAGCTCCCAAGCCAGTTCCCTGAATGTGGAGAATTCCGAGACTTCTGGCCTCAGTTGTCTCTGGTCGTTGATGGAGGAGAGACTGGGAGTAGCCAGAGCCCTGCATGTTGCCTCGACTCAGCTGTGGTTAGTTTATCTGTGCCTGGAATGTTCGGCATCATTCATCCAGGCCACGCCCTGGAAAGTACCACAGCCAGCCTCCAGTAGAAACCGGCTGCTCCCCTCCCCTGGATCCCGCTCATGAAACCTGGGACAGGGCAGGCTCAAGGCCCAGGCTGGATACTGTGTGTCTGTCTATGGGTGTTGGCTAGGCCTTGCTGGCAGAGGCCACTGAGTGACATCACTGGCCTGCGCCTTCAGGCCGCATGTCTTCCTGCGCTCTGCACACCAGGCCCTGGAGGATGCTGGTGGAGCCACACACCTGGGGCAGGTGGTGTGTCTGCCCTGAAGTTCGTCTGTCAGCCATGTGCTGAGAAGAGAGGTTAAGAACATTCCTAGAGTGGCCTCTGTCTGATAAATTTCTTCTTTCTTTCTTTTTGTTGAAAAGTAATTGAACAGATTTAGAATTTAGAGAGAGAGAGATGCCTCTCTGGCAGGTGGTGGCATTTCAGGTCCAAACCAGCTAGAGTTGCTGGTGCTGTTCGACAGTTTCAGGTGACTAACGGCGTGGGTTTGGGTCCCTGAGCCTGGAAGCAGGTTAAGGTAAGACCAAACGCCCTTTCCTCCGGGGGGAGTAGTGGTGCAGTGCAACTGCCTGGCAGGAAGGTGGGTTGGGCAGCTATAGTGACAGGTATGTCCCGTGGGCAGGAATGAGGTGGGAGTAGGGACCCAGATTAAGGACACTGGAGAGTAGGGCTGGCCCCGTAGCACAGCGGTTATGACACTGTGCATCGGGATCGTGATCCCACATGACCAGCTATGATTATGGCCTGAAAAACATGCCAGACACAATGTGCACCTGCCTGAAATCCTAGCAGGAAGGAGAAAGGAAAAAGGATTGTGGCATGACTGGGTCCCATGGTGGGTGGGCGCGTGGACATCTCTCTGCTGCATATATACCCTCTGATAAGTAAAGAGTACTGGAAAATCCTTTTAAGAGGATAAGATCTTTTCCTTATGTATTAATACAGTTAAATATACCTGTAACATCTTACTTAAATCCAGTGTTTACCCAGGATAGCCTCTTAGCTTTATATGTATAGCAAGTGTTAAACATAATTCTTGGGCATTTGAACTTTTTTTTTTTTTAATTATAAAAAACTGCTGCCATTAAACATATTTGTAAGTGGCTTAAAAGAAAAAAAAAGAGAGAGAGAGAGAGATGGGACAAAAGTCCTAAGACGCCTTGTTTACTGCCCACACATAGGGCCCTTCCAGAACTTACTCACCTTGGAGTGTAGACAGTAACCTGTTCTGACTCGGAGGCTGGCCCTCAAGGCTCCGGTGACTTCGGCCGGCAGATTCCCTCCTCTTCCCACTCAGGCCTTCCCTGTCCTTTCTCTGCCTCTGACTTTATTCGAGGTCCCAAAAGGCCCCACTTCAGTGATGGCCTGGAACCGGCCTGTCCCTTGGAACTCCTGGAGGCCGCATGAGAAGCCTACTGGTCTGTTTCGACATGTCCCTCCTCAGGGGACTTACCTAGAACCCTCAGACTGGCTGAAGACGAGGCCGAACCCATATCATTCACAGCGATGCACGTGTACATGCCGTCGTCTTCCGTGGTCACGCCTACAATCTTCAGCGCGGCCTCTCCCAAGTCACTGCCACACAGATGAGAACATGCCAGGCGTCAGGAAGGTTCTGCACCCAGGCCGCCAGTTCCCACACCTCCCCGAATGTCACGGGAAGCCAGGGCTGAGCCGGTGTGGCTCACATGGCACACCCGGGTGTGCAGTGTGCCCTCATGGAGGACTGCAGAGCTGAAGGGCCTGGAAAGCCATCGTGTGAACCACATTGACAGGGACACAAGATCAGGCTCCCAACCAGTGGCACCCCCAGAGTAGGCCTCCCTCACCTGTAGGAGATGCTGTAGTGACCGTCGTTGTTCAGGGTGTGGTGCTCAGGGCCCTTCCAGGTGACTGAGGCCTTAGGGCGGCCGCAGACTCGACATCTAAGAACAACGGTCTCCCCTGTCTCACACGTGACCTCGCTCAACGGAATGACGAATTCTGGGGGAACTGCACGAGGAAGGGGTTGGTAAATGCCATGTACCCTCAGTTGCTCACCCACACCCCATCAAGGCCCACAGTACTGCCCAAGCTCGAGGCCAAGGCTGAAAGATCCTGGAACTCACCGTCATAAATGTAGTTGGGGTTGAGAAGCTGAAATAGAAAAACCAAACAGGTATTAACACAGAAGTGATTGCTGGTAGATTTAACACAGTGATTGTCGGTAGATTTAATAGGACTTGGTTTGGTTGAATACCGATAAAACCGAGTGCAGTTTTGACAAAGCACTTGGAAGACTATCATACTAGTTTGGGTCTCTTCTTCCTTCCCACAGATACAAAAAGGCTGCCCAAGCTTGCAGATGTCCACTCTGCTTACCCCGTAGGTAAGTGCAGACGGTCCCCTCTCGCATCTCTCTCTTTTGTAAAGGGCCATTGCCCTGACCCAGGGCACTTGGATGCCCTTCCTTCTTCCTCTTTTAATTTTTAATTAGTATTTAAAAAAAAATTTGCTAGAGGGAGTGTGCACACACCAGAGCGAGCGAGTGAGCGAGCATTCCTCGCAGGGTGGCTGTGCCACAACCCTGCTCCTACATTCCTTTTTTGGGATTTCGGGCACCACTGTGCAGCTGGCCATCTGAGGTCCAGTCGCCTTAACCACCATGCTACCAACGGACCCAGAGTTCCCTTCAGGAGAAATTTTCTCTCCCTTCAGAAAAACTCCCACAGGGTTATAACAAAATGACAAAGTGAATTGAAACCACCCCCCGGGAATTCACTGAAGTCATTGCATCTGCACCCCGTAACCAGTTGCTTCCCTGGGTCTAAGGCAGGACATCGAAGTCCCGGCTTCTCTGTACTGTTTCTGAGAATCCAGTCTGTGTTCCCCCTGGGAACTGTGGTGTGTTCTTCCTAAGCCAGGCGTGCACTGAGGAGGTACAGGTGCATGCTCATGGGTTCTTGTGGGACACACGCATTGCAGTGTCGGCCGGCATGGTCCCAGACGAGCCCTCTAGTGGGACCTGGCAGGACGCCGCTCACGGAGCACAGGAGGGCGGCGTACGGGTGGAGGGTGACGCAGGTTCTTGGCGACGCTCAAACTAACCTTCACAGATACCTTATTGCTGAGTCCTTCCCGTGATTTCCGATAACCGTTCTCTAACTTGCCTTCCCTTTTGCCGTCTTTATCTTTTTTCTCAGATTTTTTCCTTAAACGGAGTGCTGTGTGCCAAGATGTTGACTTCCTAGGGTAAGAAACCCACCTGGTTAGTATCATGCCCTTCAGTGCTCAGCAAGGGACATCTGACAGCATCAGAAAAGCTAAACCTCCAACCTATGCGATAGAGAGCGGCCGAAAAGCCCTCAGTAACGGGAATCGCTGCCATGGAATACCTTCTTGTGATTCTGAAGAACCAGGAGATAAAAACCAACAATTTCTTACATTGAATTTTAACGGTTAAAACAAAAGGTGTATGTGATGGCTCATTTTATGTGTCCATTTGACTGGGTCACAGGGTGCCCAGAAACTTGGTCAAACATTATTTTGAGTGTTTCTGAATAAGAGTAACTGGTGAAGTGCTGGGTTGTCGGAAAAGTCATAATGCGTTTTTGCATAGAAAACAGTCATAATGTGTTTCTGCATAGGAAACAGTCATGAGGCATTTCTGCATAGAAAACAGTCATGGGAACCAGCAGTTAGCGTAATGGCTATGTCGCTGGACTCCCACGTAGTCGACCGTGGTTCGTGTCCCGGACCCGGTGACTTAAAACTCACGCCGGGCGCGTGTGTGTGCGTGCCCAAGATCCCGAGAGGAGAATGGAGGAGAAGGGATTGCGGCGTGACCATCCCCCCTGGGGGGTGATTTCTCGCTTTCTGTCTCTATGTCTCTCTCTGTCTGTCTGGCGAGCGCACGCGCCCTACAGTGAAAAATCTCTCCAAAAGAAAAAAACAAGAAAACAGTCATGCTCCCAACTGTGAGTAGGCCTTACCTAATAATGAAGGCTTAGGAGCACAGAGACAGGCCTCAGGAGCACTCTAAGGTATGACTGACATACAAAATCCTGAATGAGGTTCCTGAGCAAGGTATTAAAGCACTGTGTTTCCACATACCACGAGCAACAGAATGAGGACCTACTGTAGGAGAACGGGGATGGCTGTGCAGCTGGAGCGGAGCCCAGAGGCACGGGATGCTGCTGAGAGGCGGGCACCCTGCAGCCGAGGGTGCAGTTATGCGTGGAGAGGAACATGAGGAACGCAGTAAGATGGGTTTCGAGGTTTTATCTGACTTAACCTTCCACACAGAGGGCATGATCTTCCGCAGCTCCTACCCGCAGCTTACAGAACACTTGGCTGTTGCTCCCCCGGCATGCCTCAACAGACATCATGCCTCAGCAAACTGTCACCCCCAAACCCAAGATCTCCAAGGTCTAAGTTATTGTCACGTCCTATTTATGGACCCGAAAAAGCCACGTGCTGCCAAATGCATATTATTTGAACATTGGATTAGAATGTGACTGAGACGAAAGGATACTGACGAAAGGATACTGTCTGTGGGGCTCTGCGTCATGCATTTTGCTTAGATGCGCCTGTACTAAACCTGAGCACAGTTCTCCCTTCCCCGTGCTCGCTCTCTGCCTGCGTGTGCCCTTCCTCCCTGCCAGGCCCCGCCAGGCACTCACTTGAGAGTCCCATCGGGATTCTCCAGGATGACTGCACTGGTGTGGCCCAGGACGAAGCCCGGAATCCAGCCCTCGGCGGCAGGGCACTGGTCAGTGGCGGCTCGGAACACCAGAAACATGTTCTGCTGATTGCTGGCCAGAATTTGAACGACCTCTCCTTGATAGACGTTTATCTCATCCTCCTTCACGGCCGTGTAATCGTGTGTCACCAACATGGTGGAGATGTTGCTACTGCTGCTACTTTCACTCTGCAGAAGGAAAGACGAAGACAAAAAAGGCAGACAGGAGCTGAAACGAGATCCCAAAACAGGGGTCGCTTGTCAGTGTGCGCACGGCCTCAGGGCCCGGAGCGGGCTTGCCGGCTCCACACGGAGTCGCCGTAACTGCTCCCTCGTGCTCTCTCCAGCCACTCATTCATCTTTCTCAATGACGGAGTCAGGACTTTTCTGGAAAGCACCTTAGGAACAAGCTATACAAACCACTGCGACCGTAACACTACCTTTAGAAGCTGTTGTTACGGGAGTCCAACTAAGTTGCACCCTCACGGGGACAGCCTGATCATCAGGTTGATGCCTCTGTTGGGTGACCCTGAACCCAAACATTGTCACCTCATTGTGAATGTCATGCTCATTCAACAAAATCATCTACTGAATAGTTGCAAAGAGAAGCGCTTCAGCTCACCGACAGGTTAGATAATGGAGAAGCCCATGAGTCTCCGGTAAAGAGGCCATCGGGACAGGTACTCGAGGACCACACTGGGCTGTGGCAAGCCTACTCACTACCACTACCAGAAAACTCAGTCAGCTACACCCTGCTCTTGGGGACAGCTGCCCTGTCTCCTTTATATGTCCCTTAGTGGCTGGCCCTCTTAGGAGCTTGCATGATTCAAGTGTCCCCAAAGTTCTGTGGCTGTGGGGATATATCCCATACTGTATCCCACACTACAGCTTGTCACTGATTGTGGCTCTCCTGCAGCCACTGGTGGTACCTGACCTCTCCGGTCATGTGCCCGACATATAGCAGGCATTCCGTCTGTGTTGGGTGACTCAGTCATCAAGGCAAGATTGCAAAAGTAAAACAGAGGTGGTTTTTAAGGTCCTACCCAGGCCCCCAAATGGAGTAGTGTTAGCTGCTGAGTATAAGAAATGTCACCGGCAGCCTTGATCCCGGGGTGTTGCACAGCGTGTGAGCTGTCATTCCGGGAGAGGAGGACAAAGCTGAGGCTGCTGCACCTCACCAAGTCCACACCATCAAACAAGGAAGTGGGAGGTGGTGTTAGCACTTTGTTCTTGGAGACTTCCAGCGATGCCACCGTGGGGACATTCATGGGCTCCCAGGACTCCAAAGGCTTCTGATGGGCTCTCCAAGGCCCTGGGGAGGGACTGGGTCAGTGCAGAGGTGACCTGTCAGACGACCCTGCCACACGCGCCTCTCAGCCCTGGTCTAAGCTGGTACTGGAGCAGGTGGCTGATCGCTGTCCTGGGCCGGCAGCAGGGACAGAGTGGGAGGGCTCTCCTGCTCTCCTTTATGATGCCAAGCTGGCCGCGGGACTCCTGGGGCCAGGACTAAGAGTCTAGACTGCAGCGCATATTTAAAATAAAACATGGCCCAGCTCTTGTTCCCTCTCTCCGCCGAGGGCCAGTCTGTTGGCTGCTCCCCTCAGCCTGGTGGGGCCAGGCCGGGCAGGCTTTGGCCTGTGCAAACTCCGTCAGCCATTTTATATTCGCAGCACATCCTCAGTCTCGCCCGCAGAGGGCAATACCCAACAGTTCTGACATCGCAAAGCCAAAGTTGTTACGAAATGTAATAAAGCAGCAGTGTTTATGGCAGAACTGTCTTTGGTACGGTATAGGCTACATCTCCTAATTAGACCATTTTGTCACAATGATACCTATTGGCATTTTCTGACCACCTCCTGCCTGTGTATAAGCACTGCAAATCCGTCTCACTGCTTATGGAGAGGGAGGTGGGCGAGCACGCAGGGAGCTCTGGCCTGCAAAGGGACAGGCAGGGCTGGGTGGACGGCTCAGTGCACTGCGTGACTGCTGCCCAGGCGGGTGAGATGGCCACAGGGCCGGCCTTGGAGCAGCAGAGGGCTGGTCCGGCACCTGGGGGGCTGGACCACAGTAGCGCCTTCCTGCCCTTGGCAGAACTCTCCAGAAGGTGCCCATCTAGAGGGGGAAGGAGGAGCCCGGCTGTGGGCTTGACTGTGGCTGCAGACAGCGCCAGTTTCATGCCCGGTCAAGGGAGGAGGAGGCCTTTCCAATGCCTGAGGGGTTAAGAGTTCAGATGGGTGGGGGCCGGGCTGAGCCTTGGTACCTTTTAAGGGAAATACTTAAAGAGTCCAAGAGGATATTTTGAAATCCCCTCTCTGGTGATCTTCCCATACCCGCTTACCCAGCACATCCAAGTGGGAGGCAGAAAATAATGGCAAGGTTCCTTCACTAAACCTGGCCGGAGCACCTGCGCCCCACAGACTGCGCCTGTGCAGAAGGACCGTGCGGGGGCGGAGCCTGGCTCTGGAGAGACTCCTATTCACTCGTGACTAGGGAGCTCCGCTTTGGAAACCGCAGGAGTCAACTGCGGTGTCAGTTCTGAACAGATGGTGAAAACGCTAGTCCTGAGCCGTCGTGTCCAGTTGGGAGGAGCTCGAGAAATCCTAATTCCTGGTTCTGGAAGGGCCTTGGCTGGAAGGCCGCGCCTGTGTACTAAGGCGGGTGGCTGGTATCTTTTTCTCTGATAGTCAGGTTCAAACACTCACCTGCTTAACTGGCATTTCTGTTCACCCTAGGAGGCCACCCTGCTCTGTAGGACAGCCAAAGACCACATGCCTAGTTACTTACTGAGAAGCTTCCAGTGTAAATAAATGCATCAAGAACCATTTCTTAATTTTTTTCTCCATTAAATATAAGGATTGAATTTACAAAATATGTAACCAAAAAATAGAAAACGGGATAAGACAGAGTCAACCCACATATGACATTAACAGAAGTCCAGAGAAAGACAGACATGCAACAGCCAGATTTTATGTCAGTATATAAAGAGAGACACAGACCCTTTTAGGGAAGTGTATTTAAAAATTTATAAAGCGATCAAACATACACTCATTAGAACAGTCCTGTTCACTCACGCGTGCCTTCAGGAAAGTGTGACCAGCCAGGCCCTCTGCCCAGTAGGAAACAGCTGGGCAAGACAGTGAAGAAGCCACAAAATGGGAGGGAATTCCCAGCACAGCAGCCGTTTACTGAGCCGGTGTTGAGTGACAGGCAAAGGGGGCCAGCCCTCACTGCCCCCTGTGGGCAGCAGCAGAGCCCTACCCCACCAGCCTGTCCCCTGCACTGGCAGCAGCCGGGGAGCCCGCCTCCAGGTGCCCTGCACTGTCTTCTGGAGCAATGTGGGTGGAGTAAATATTCCCACTGGAGAGATTCCATCCCCCCATTTTGTCAGCTTAGTTTGCTTTGAGTTGCTGTTGGAAGTTTCCTTGAGAAAATGTTTTTTTTTTTTTTTCAGCAGATGAGGTTAAAAAATGCCGCAAAGGTAACGTAAGGCATAACCGAGCAAAACCAAGCGATGAGCAAAAAAGCTTAAAGTGTACAGATTTCCATTTCAACAGGAGGTAGAGAGTGAGAAAAAGGACTCTCTCAAAAAAAAAAAAAAAAAAAAAAAAAAAAAAAAAAAAAAAAAAAAAAAAAAAAAAAAAAAGAA
>NW_006203687.1:388593-389923 GCF_000334495.1 Tupaia belangeri chinensis
TGGCCGCAGCCGGGGAGCCCGCCTCCAGGTGCCCTGCACTGTCTTCTGGAGCAATGTGGGTGGAGTAAATATTCCCACTGGAGAGATTCCATCCCCCCATTTTGTCAGCTTAGTTTGCTTTGAGTTGCTGTTGGAAGTTTCCTTGAGAAAATGTTTTTTTTTTTTTTTCAGCAGATGAGGTTAAAAAATGCCGCAAAGGTAACGTAAGGCATAACCGAGCAAAACCAAGCGATGAGCAAAAAAGCTTAAAGTGTACAGATTTCCATTTCAACAGGAGGTAGAGAGTGAGAAAGAGGACTCTCTCAAAAAAAAAAAAAAAAAAAAAAAAAAAAAAAAGAAAAGAAAAGAAAAAGGAAAAAGTGAGAAGGCAGGCAGACTGAAACAGTTCCAAGATATGTTGCTGGTTGGAAAATTAAGAGGACGGAAAGACGCCGCACTCAGGTTAACGCTCTGCGTTCCCTCGTTAAGGAGACAGGACAAAGCAAGGAGCGAGTTAGTAGAGATCGAAGCAGGCGTCCGGAAGGTTAGAGGCGTGAGTGCCTGGTCCAGGCCCGCGGGGGGCCACCGCACACGCGCAGAGAAGCCGCAGCCGTGTCTACCGGAGCAGGTGTTACCGCAGCAGCACCGGAGAGCCGGGAGTTAGTACGAGGAGAGCGACTGCGACACAGGAGGTTTAGAAGAGCCGGCAGGACAGAGGCGCGGGGCGGGCGGGCGCAGGCTCCTCGGCGCGCTTACCCCGTTGCTCTGTGTGGACTGCACGGACTGCTCGCTGGCCGAGGAGCACGTGCTCATGCGGTCCGTGTCCTTGCTGGGGGCCGCGTGGCGGTGCGTCTGTCGCTGGAGGGAGTCACTGTCCCCCGGGAAGGTGAAGGAGCCTGGCCGGCTGGCGGGGGAGGCAGGGATGGAGCTCCAGAAGGAGCCCCCCTTCTGCAGTGGGCTGCTGGGGGCGAAGGGCTCCTTGCCGAAGGGAGAAGGGAACGCGGTGGAGAGAGGCGAGTTCAGAGGCGAGATGGCCCCGGGCCTGGGCTTTCCCAGGGGCAGGGAGCCCAGGTGTCCCCGCGTGTCCTTGGCATTTCCGTCCTGGCCTGCCCCGGGGGCGCTGCCGGCCGATTTCCTGGGGCTCTCCATCACCTTCATCTTGGGGATGGGCTCGGCTTCGCGCTCTGGACCTTCGCAGTCGCCGCTGGCGCTGGCGGGGGGCCTGCCGGGCTGGCCGGGGCCGGCCTCCGGGGCCAGGCCGCTGCTGGGGGGAGGCAGTGAGGGGCTGGGAGCGGACGTACCTGACATCTTGTCTGTCTCTGCCTGGCTCGCGGGCGCCGAGGGGAGCAGC
>NW_006203687.1:389963-390561 GCF_000334495.1 Tupaia belangeri chinensis
CGCTGCCGCCGCTGCCCCCGCTGTGGTTCCGCTGGTACTCGATGGGTGATGTCAAGGCTGCCGGGCAAGCAGACAAGGCAGGAGAGATTCGGTCAGGACGCCCAGGAGGGCAGGCACACTAGGGCAGAGACGAGGCAGTGCGGGGCTCCAACGCCCTGGCCAGGTCGCAGGGCAGTGGACCACCTTGCGGCCACCGGGGTCTATAAACAGCTACCTGAGGACGCAACACCCACTCCATCCAGAGTCAGACAAGCAGCAAAGGCCTGTGGTGCCACTCCTGCCTACTGAAGAGGGTGGTCAAGGGCACTCTGGGGGGCAGAGGGACTGAGGAGTGCCCTGAGACTCCACGTCCCCAGAGCAGGCAGGCAGGGCAGCTGCCGGTGGAAAAGAACACCCCGAAAACGGCAGTGAAGGTGGATGTGGCTGAGACCCAGCAGGTAGCAGCCTGGAGGGGGTGAGGCCAGCATCGCACCAGCGGGTAGTTAGGCCAGGGCACAGGCTGGAGCTCAGGGCCCACCCTGGACGTCAGGGACACCTGTTTTGCCGGCTTAGTGCCCCGACCAGGGGCTCCGAGGAGCCTCACCAGGCTGCTGGATGG
>NW_006203687.1:390580-394978 GCF_000334495.1 Tupaia belangeri chinensis
GACTGAGCGCTCTTACACCCGCCACTGGAGGGGAACAGGAATCACTCCAGAGCAGCGCTGTGGGAACAGGATGGCATTCTTCAAAGGCTATGGCAATCAGGGTGGTGCCACTGCGCGGGCTTTGCTGGAGCCAAGGCATTTTACAGACTGTGCCTGCCCAGCGTCTCATGACAGTGAGGTGGGGTGAGGAGGAGGACACCTCCACAGTGCCTGTTTGACCCCGGGAAGAGGTGTGGTAACTAGTGTCAAGTAAAGGTTCACTCACAGTCCAAGCGGGCTTGCAATTTGGGGCAGTTCATTTTATTTTAAGTCTAGAGATTTCCCAGTTCCATGCTATGGAGTGGTACTGAATGCGCCACTTAAGAAACCATGTTTAGGGGTCATCAGGTGGTGGGGTGGTTAAGGGCGCTGGACTCCCACATGGCTGACTGTGGTTCAAGTCCCAGACCTGGTGACTTGCTTTTTCACTTTCTCTCTCACTCTGTCCCTCTCTGGTCAAATTAAACTAAACTAAATATATAAAGTTCAATAAAATAATTCTTTCAAAAAAAAAAAAAAAAAGAAAAGAAAAGAAAACCACATTGAGGGATCAGTAGGTGGCGTAATGGTTACATTGCAGGACTCTCACACGGCTGACCACAGTTCAAATCCCAGATTGGGTGGCTTCAAACTCATGCCGGATGTGTGTGCACACCCAAGATCCCAAATGGAGAAGGGACTGCAGCATGGCCTTCCCCCTGGGGGCTGATTTCTTGCTTTCTGTCTCTCTCTGGCAAGCGCATGTACCCTGGAGCAAAAATCTCTCTTAAAACAAAACCAAACCAAAAAAAACACACCGCATACAGAGGCCTGCACCCGCTCACGGCCAACCCTTGTCCTACAGCACAGAACTGCCCCTTCCTGTGCGTCCGATTCTAACACCAAGCGCATAGACACCCAGCGCGAGCGAGCGCCAGGCAGTCGGATATCACGTGGCTAAAACCGCTCACGACTTCACGTTTTTCAGCAAGTGTTCATGCTCCTGCTCTTGAGTGTCATGCAAGGTGTGGAGGACGTTTTCCCGTGACAGAGAACATTATGACATCCTGTGGGACTGGGGTGAGGACACAGAACACGGGCATAAGACCAGCAGCTGGCATGGATGTTAAGGTGCTCGATCCTGCATGGCTGACTACGGCTCAAGTCTCAGACCTGAAGGCTTGAGAAACATGCTGTGGGTGTGTAGGCCCAAATTCCTGAGAGGACACGGAGGAACGGGATTTCTGGTGTGGTTGCCCCCTCAAGAGGTGTTTTCTCATTTTCTCTGTCTCTCTCCAGTGAGTGCACGCACTCAATAGCCAAAAAAAAAAAAGGGGAAACGAAAAGCAGCAGTTGGACACAGAGAACACGGCTAAGCAAGCACACACCCTGGCTGAATTCTGGAAGCCCTTCCCTGATCACATTAACACTAGAGGGGAGTCCGCGGTCACAGAGACATCATCCACTAAGGGGCAGCACGAGGGCAAGTCACCCCACACTGTGTCCCACACCCCTCTCTAATCACTTAAGTCCAAAGAGCCGGGTAGGGCACAACCACCTCTTCTCTCCTCAGGGAAAAGGACAGTGTGTGTGTCCAGGGCATTCTCACTGCCTGCTGTCCTTCTGGCTAACGCCGCCTGTCTCACATCCATTTCGACACCTCTCCTCCCAGGATGGGCCCCTGTACACACTCTGCAGGCCAGACGGGGCAGAACCGCTGTGAGAGGCGCAGGCATGGGACCCAACGGGGGCTCTGAATCCTGGCTCTGCTGCCAACAACTTGCGGGACTCTGGGCAAACTACTAGTCCACCCTCTGCCTCAGCACCCTGAAAAGTGGGGGCAGTAACGGACTTGCTCACAGCACGGCTCTGACGGTGAAACGAAGGGACACGCAGTGCTCAGAACAGGCCCGATGTACGGGGACTGCCGAGTTCTCTCTCACCGTGGAATGGGAGACAGGTAAGAAATAAAACACACTGAGTAAGTAGACACACGTTACCATTTAAGAAATTGCGCTGGTTTTCTAAAATTTGGTTGATTTCATGGATCCATGTTTGCCGGACACTTGGGCTGGAGGAATGCAGGATGAAGGTCTCCACCACATCCCCGGTCCTCGACGTCAGAGCAAATTTACAGGGATCATTTTCCACGTTTTCCTCCAGGCAAAGGCAACTCACCTTAAAAAAAAAAAAAAAAAAAAAAGGCATTATTCATCACAGCTGAGAGATGAGAGGAACCCAGGAGTTCACAGACAGAGGAATGGACAGAGAAACTGTGCACAATGGAGGAGTCTTCAGATTTAATGAGGAGGGATTCTGACCAAGTGCTACGACGTGGATGAACCTTGGACACACTGCTCAAGAGAAATAAGCCAGTCACAAAGACAGACACAGAAGATGAATATGATTCCGCTTCCATGAGGCCCCTAGAGCAGTCACATTCACAAGTAGAAAATAAACGGGAGTTTGCCAGGGCTGTGGGGAGTTGGCGCCCAGTGGGTACAGAGTCTTGGTTTTACAATGTGGAAAGAGTTCAGGAGGATGATGGGTGAACGACAATGTGGATGAATTTAATATCATGGAGGTATATGTGCATGCATGGGTAAGATGACAGATTTTATGTATTTTTTTACCCTAATAAAAAAATTAAAGCACACTTATACCCACAGGCAAAGTGCAATTCATCCTATGTAGAAACAATTATTTTTGGGCATTTTTATTGCCTTGGCTTATCAATGCCTCTTTTAGCTCAGGTACACGAGGTTATGAGGAGTGTAATAGCCCGGACTACCCGCTTGAATGATTAACTAGAAATGTGGGTCTGGGATCACTTGTGTCCAAAAGCCCTCTATGTTGACCCAGGCTTATCCCTCGTTTACTTTCCAATGACTAGAACGACTCCATTTAAAAGCTCTCAGACAGGGGCCAGCAGGTGGCGTGGTAGAGGCACTGGACTCCCGTATGGCCAATCACAGTTTGAGTCACGATCTGGTGGCTTACTTTCTCACTTTTCCTGTCTCTGTCTCTGGTCAAATTAAAAAAAAAAAATAATAAAAGACAACCACACACACACACACACACACAAAAAGCCAAAAACCAAAAGTCCTCAAATAGTGATAAAACTATGTTCCAAAGTTATATGTGATATCTTGACTATAATATGTGAACTACTTTGACAAAAGCAGCAGAATATGTAAAATGATACATAGCAAATTCCTGTGGTGCAGGATGGATTTTGGTCTATACTTGTGAACAGAGTGGTGGGTGGGTGGGCAGTAATGGGCAGTGATGAATGGAGCCGAGAACCTCAGAGGAGGGGACCTGAACCCTGAATGGCCAAGGCTGGAGGGTGGTGAGAGAGATGGGCCGCAGCCCAGCTCCACATAGCTGCAGCCTCCTCCCTGGGCTGCCTGGCTCTGAGGCCTCCCAGGTATGGGTGAGCAGCCCACAGAAGCCTGCCAGGTATGAAGGCAGCCCACAGAAGCCTGAGTGGGGAGGGGAGCTGGATGGAGGCAGATGCAATGTCCTCCCTGTGTGCTGTGAGGTCTGCAGGGCTCAGAGGGTCTAAGACGGAGACCCTGGATGCTGAGGGCAGAGGTCCTAACACAGGGAAACCTAGCTTCCTCCTGCATAGCTGCAGATGTGGGGAAGCGTGGGGGGATGGGGGTAGGCACGTATCTGCCCAGGGGTCATCTCCTGTTCTCTATCTTGCTCTTGCTCTGTCCCTTTGATAGAGTTTGGGGCCACTTGCAATTACGATCTGTGCCTGTTTATCTTCTTTGCCCATGAGCTACACTAAGGCAGGGAGGATGCCTGCCTCGTCCACCCCTGGAGTTGCCATGCCCAGCACTGAGTGCCCCCTGCTGAGTGAAGACCAAGAACCAGACTCTGAGTCAGTGCCTTTCTCTGGTCATAATGCAACATTCCACATTTCCCAAGGTTTTCCATGGTACCGGTGAAGGCAGTGCACACACACCACCCAAGATGAGGTCTCTGCACCACGAGGGTAACAGCTGCCATCGCGGCGAGGTGTGTCCGAGCACAGGCTGGAGAATGCCAAGGTTCGGAGGGGCACTGGAAGGTCTCTGTGCACTCTAAAGGCCACGCGTCAGCACAGGTCATCATTAAAGAGTAAACCGTTCAGAATGGCGACGGGTCCGTGAGAAAACACACGAGCCCGCGTTACCTTGATGCTGTTCTTAAACAGGAATCCTGGCGTGGAGAAGCCCTTTTTTTTATCAAGTGGTTCGCTGAATATGACGATCTGCTCAAAGAGGAAAACCCGTCTCTCTTTGCAGCGAGGCAGAAGTCCCCCATCCTGCTCGGTGACCAAGAATGTGTCCTGCAAGAGCAGTTTCCCCTGGGCGACAATTTTTCCCT
>NW_006203687.1:395627-467294 GCF_000334495.1 Tupaia belangeri chinensis
CACAAGACAAAGGGGCAGAGGGAGGGAGAGGAAAACGGGTTCTCGGTTACCTGAAGTCCGTTTGCTTTAGACTGCTTCCTACAGAATTGTCTCTCTTCTACTAGTTTATATACCTCGGACCCTTTTCCTTTTCCTACAAAGAGCTCCGAGTCCCAGACAGAACGGTTGACTAACTATAACTCCAGTCAACCTCTGCATAAACCACTGGGGAGTAAAGAGGGGCAGGAAAGCGTCTATGTGAAAGCAGAGCAGTGGTGTCAGGGTATAGCCTTCAGATCAGCAGAGATAGCACCACCCGATCGGAGCTACCTGGACATGCACAGGAACGTGTTTCCAGAAGCCCACCAGCTGATTCTAGGTGTGAGAACCACAGTACTAAAAATTTAAACCATGGGGCCAGCAGGTGGCATGGTGGTTAAGGCATTGGACTCTCACATGGCCAACCAGGCTTTGAGTCCCAGACATGGTGGCTTGAAAATCCTGACTGGTGTGTGTGTGTGTGCCCAAAATGCCAGGAGGAGAGTAGAGAAGGGACTGTGGCATGGCCACACTGCCTGAGATATGACTTCTCCCTTTCCCTCTCTCTTTCCCTCTCTGTTTCTGGCAAGCATATGCACCCTATGGCAAAAATCTTAAAAAAAGAATTAAACTGTAATTCTCTAATAAAATAGTAGGCAAGAAAAGAATTTCTTCCATATACTTCATCAATAGTCAAATAAAAGAAGAATACTCTGGCTGTGAGCTCGACTTTCGGATACACAGCAGTAACGTGCAATCTGAGCAGTCTGACACCTCGTACAAGTGTTTGAGAAACAGTCAAACTCCCAGGGAGGACCAGGGTGGGGCCTCCCGGGCCTTACTCTCTCCACAGTGACCACAGCTTTAACTGCTAGGGAGAGAAGACTCGGTTCTCACGAGAGCAGAGAGCCCGAGACGAAGCAGTCCTGTCTGTTTCTGTCACAAGGGCCTAGGCTCTGGGCAAGAGGAAGATCCTCCAAAAGCAAAGCAAATGCATCAAAAAGAAGTCGACAGAAAATATTAATCAGGTTGAAGTGAGAGAAGACAGAAAAGCAACCCAGAGGACCAGCTTTCTACATGTGGAGAGAGGGGGACTCAGACAGAGGCAGGGACGGAAGGCAGAGGAGCCTGCTAAACCCTAGCGACATTACGTCGAATCCTTGCAGTCGCCCGACGTTCATCATGTCATTGCAGCGCTTGGGGACGATGCACATGACCTCCACGGCTCTCTGTGGGAAGAAAGCGGAGGACAGGCTCAGGCTCCCCTAGGGGGATCTCATGTCCCGCCCGCCAATGCACCTCCAAGTCCGGT
The DNA here is from genome assembly GCF_000334495.1 of Tupaia belangeri chinensis. Taxonomy (NCBI): domain Eukaryota; kingdom Metazoa; phylum Chordata; class Mammalia; order Scandentia; family Tupaiidae; genus Tupaia; species Tupaia belangeri. The sequence continues at coordinate 396,958 of NW_006203687.1, forward strand.
CCTATCCCTCCCCACGCACCACTATGCAGGGGGCACCAAGAGACACCCCCGCCCCCGTGCTGCCCTCAGACCACCACTCAGGGACACCCAGGACTAGAAGTCTTGGGGGAGATTTGGGGGACACAGCCAGTGAAGCTGAGTACCTCTAATTCTGATGTATCCAGGCTAGCTTTCTTGGAGTATTTGAGAAAATCCTGCAAGGGAAATGGAGAGAAGGTGACAAGGGTGACGAGGATGACAGGTAACCTTTTTGGATGGCTGATGTGCTACTACCAGACACTGGCTTCAGTGTTTTGGTTCTATTTCCTCGGTTTATTCTCAGGGACACACAGAAGTTATCCTGCGTGAATTTTAAGCTGCGGTACAGCCCGTATGGACCAAATCTTCCTAAGGGTTCCTGTACTCCAAGGGGAGCCCTGGGCCCTCCTTGTATCCTGGTCCTCAGTTTCATGTCGGAAAGAGATCTCAACACACTTGAACAGCCCCTTCACCTTGGAGAAGTGTGGGACTTTGCCTTTAGTTGTGCCCACAATTTAAATCAATCAAGGGCTGTTGCTAAGGCAACAGAGGAATATGCAGGGATTAAAGATTTAATTTTATCCAAGGCTCCAAGAATTGAAAACGTTTCAGGTTAACAGAACTGAAGAAAATTCATCAGTGTTCTATGGGGGAAAAGCTCACTTTAATGGATATTCTGCTTTAGAACTTGATGCAGGTGAAAAACTGAGAAAACAGTGGATGGAGTCTTACTAGATTTAAAAAACGTACTTTGACATACTCAAAACTAGAAAATAATGAGGCTGCTTTCTTATTACTATCGTTATTTCTTTCCCCCAAACTACGGCCTTTTTCGGCCAGCCCTTCCTTTCTGCTGTCAAGTCTAATCCTCCCAACACCAGCTCCTGACACCAGAGCCGGCACCTCCCGTGTCCTCACCTTCAGCAAGAGCTGGTACTTCATAATCCTCTGCACTGGTTTAATCAACAAGTCTGTGAGCTGCAGCCTGTGGCCGAGGCGCTGCTTTAAGTCCTGTGGGTTGAAGAACAAAAAAAGATCTCGGGTGTTATTCACTAAAGAACAGTTTCTCAGTTCTTGTAATTGTCAGAAAGGGTAACTACCACACTGTCAGGAAAACAGCAGAAAGAGCTGCTTTGCAGTAAAACCCAACTCAGAACTCCTGTTCTCACGTTTTAACCTTTCTGAGTTTTTCAAGATAGTCTTTTATGCTTGTTTTAAGATCCCTTTTCAGTTGCTTTCTTTTATTCATTTAAACATTTCTTCCCCTCTTTTTTCCCTTTAAATTGTCAGAGAGTGGAAGAACTCAACAGAGAGAGAGAGAAAACACCCACACACCCCCAGTGAGCCGTGGTCATGCCACAATGCTTCCCCCTTCCTTCCCCATCCCACCAGAATTCGGGGCACACAGGCACATGCGTGGTGTGTTTTTCAAGCAGTTGGGCTGGGATTCAGACGATGGTGGGTCATGTGGGATCTGGCTTTCCTTAACCACTAGGCTACCGGGCTGGTCCCATACAAACATGGTTTTTTGAAAATGTTTTAGGCTAAATGTTTAGATCATGAGTCATTCTAATGAGCCTTCAGTTTAACACTAATAAAAATTCATTAAAAATTTTTTTAAATTGAAATTATTTTTTAAAAGTTTTATTTTGAAACAAAGTCTGATCATGTGATCTCCTGGCTAAGACGCCCAAGCTGTCGGGATAAGCAGCACAGTTTAAACGGCTAGCCTTTAAATTGAGCTGGGAATAGAACCTAGTCCTCACGTGGTCCCAGCCTGTGGAGCATAGCGCCTTCCTTAACAGCGCACACCCTTGTGTCTGGAACAAAAACCAAAAAACACCACCAAGGAAACCATGTTACTTTTAAAAATGACTCCAGCACTCTGAATTCCAGGGAGTATGACTATAGAAAACACTCATTCCTTTTTCTAATTTACAGGAAAGAAAGAAAGAAAGGTTTAGAACTCTTGTCACTCAGGCTACTTTTCTGCGTAGTCTCCCGAGAAACCTACGATACTTTACATTTTGTAAATGACCTGCTTTTATCTTGGTTCTTACCTCAAAAAAGGTATCAATGTACTCCGAGACAATGTGCTCAGACTTTGGTTTATTTTGACAATAAACTATGTACATGTGCAGCCTTCTCTCCTAGGGACAAAAAAGGCAAGCAGATGGGTTACCACCACCGGAAGGTCTACCAGCATAAAAGAGTACGTGCAGTTTCGGCATGTTCACAAACGACCCTGAAGCACAGCTGTGTGGCCGAGGCCTCGGGAGCAGATGCACGATGGAGCATCTGCTTCCGGCTCTGACAGCCCTGATCACGGCCTCCCACGTACCAGACCCTGCACGTTACACGCCAGTCCCCGAGGTGAGGCAGCACACTTCGACTCCCACCCCTCTGAACCCTGCCAACGGCCCTGGTAAGCTGGGCCACTTTCACAAGGGAAGAAAAAGCTCTTCAACCTCAAATCATACAGACTGGGGAAAAAAAGCAGACAACAAGCCTGGTGAACCGCAGTGTGTGAGGTTCCTGAGGCCTTTCCGGGGTCCCATGAAGTCAAAACTCATTTCAAAATACCACTAAGATGCTGTCTGCCTCTGCACTGTGTGGACGTCAGTGCTGCCACGTGAACTAACGGTGAGGGAAACTGCTGGCGCCTTGGCACACATCCCAGTTAAAAAACCAACATGTCAATTTCATTTCAGAATGTCTTTGATGAAGTAATAAAAGTGATTCATTTTATTGAAACTCAGCCATGGAATATACACCCTGACTCCAGCCACGTGAGGAGATGGCAGCCTGTCCAGCGTGTCTGCTGCACACACGGTACGTATCTCGAGGGAGGCCACCTGTGCACGTGTCACGAGCTGACCCAACTGGCCCCCTTAACTAGCCATCACTTTCACTCGAAGGAATGATGGACATGAACTATAATTACCAACACTTGGATATCTGGTAGACATTTTCTTTTTCTTTTTCTTTTTTTTTTTAAAAAAGAATTATTTAATTCCATTTATCATTATTACTATTATTATCAATTTGGCCAGAGAGAGATAGAGAGAGAGAGAGAGAAAGGGGAAGGGAGAAAGAAAGCTGCCAGGTCTAGGGCTTGAACCGTGGTCTGCCATGTGGGAATCCAGCACCTTTAACCACCACACCACCTGCTGGCCCTCTGGTAGACATTTTCTCGAACATTAATGCAGTCGGTAATTTTAAGGCAAATCACTGGCAGTATTTGTTAATAATGGAAATTAAAGCTTTCAAGTAAAAAATTAAAATTTTGGAAAATACGAATCTGCCACAGTGAACTTTACAATACTCAATGACTTTTCTGAAAAGAGACGGTGATGTCAAAAATCTTTCCTGGCGATCATGTAACAAACCATGTCAGCATCTCGAAGCTCTGCCTAAGTCAGCAAACCAGGATCGAGACAGGATGTGAAGAGATGGAGCATGGCCGGGCCTGAAACACGAGGCAGTTGGCCGGGTTTACAGTAAGAGCAGGGCAAAGCTCACAAATAGGGATTCCAATTCCACGGTGCGACTAACCTTTAGGAAATCACGACTTGCCAAGTTTTGGTGTCATATCTAAGAAAACTATGTTGACCTGAAGCGGTTCTTAAACACTTGTCCCCTTCTAACTACACATCTGCGTGAGGACGGGTCTCTTACATATACTTTAAAGAAAAAAGCAGTCACAGAAGGTTGAATGCAGAAACGGATTAAAACCCACTAGCCTTTAACTGAGGCAGACATGAAAGAGATTGAAGAAAATGTAAAAACTCTTATCATTAGTTTTTTTTTTTTTAATAGATTTTTGCTATAGTGATGTGCACTCACTGGAGAGACAGTGAGAAGTGAAAAATCACCACCCCCTCGCGGGGAGAGGGAGATGGCTATGTCGTAATCCCTTCTCCACTTTTATCCAGGGATTTTGGGTACACATGCACATATGCCCAGAGTAAGTTTCAAGCTGCCAGGTCTAGGACTCAAACTGTGGTTGGCCATGGAGGGGTCCAAGGAAGGCCTTAATTTACTACACTACTTGTTGATTCCCATTAGCTTTTTAAAAAAAATGTAGTAATTTTTCTTAAAAGAAAAGTCAAATTTCAAAAAAAAAACCACACTTATTTTGAATACACATGTGTACTGGGTCATCAGAAAAGTAATGACGTGTTTTACTATGCATAAATGCATTATGACTTTTTTGACGACTCAGATTTTGGCTTCCACGTTAAACCTAACATAAGAACGGGGACATTTTTTACCACAGCTTGTCTTCCAGATATCCCAAATGTTCCCGCTTCAGACCTGCTCTGGTCCCCTCTAACCAACCCTTCTACTGTTTGCCAAATAGTGGGGCCGGGTGATGGGGAAAACGGCTAATCAGTGTGTACAAGATCAAGAGGATATCTTAACTGCAACTTGCTGACACTGAGTGGTTTGACTTAATTTTCAAAATATATGCTTGTGTGAACTACAATTGAGTAGTAACTTGACAAATGACTACATATGACAATATCGAAACAGACATAACAGTATTGAACTTACGTGTTTAACAAAAAGGGATCCTAGTTTTTCCGGATCTTCAAGGCACTTCTCTAGCTCTCCTAAAAAAAAACTAAAAAGTGAAGGGATACTATCAGAACCATTTCCAATTTGGCCTTCTAATTTTAGATGCAGGTTTATAGTTTAAAAAGAGTTATAATCAGGAAGTAGAAAGTATATACATAATAAACACAATGTTCACAGAAAACACCTTGTTGGGATATACAGTGAAAAGACAGTTAAAAGAGAAGAGTCAGAATGAGAAGATCCTTTGGCAACCTTCCCTTCTTTTGGGCAATCAACAATTCTTGCCACATTTTTCCCCCCGAAGAGAGATTTTTGCTATAGGGTGCATGTGCTCACTGGATAGACAGAGAGAGAGAGCACAGAGTCAGAAAGCAAAAAATCATCCACTGCGGGGCTGGCCATGCTGCAATCCTTTCTCCTCTCGAGACTTTGGGCATGCACATGTGCTCAGTGTGACTTTAAGCCGCCAGGTCCAGGACCTGAACCACGGTCAACTACATGGGAGTCCAGCGACATAACCATTACACCATCTGCAGGTTCCCCCACCCACAGTTTTTTTTTTTAAGGGACAAGCGCAAATGTGCTAGGCTGAATGATAAGTGAAAAACAAATGTCTTAGAACAATTGTCATTTTTTTTTAATTCTGAAAACTTGGTCTTTATGCCTATAAATTTCATATTCATTCTATGATAATTTTCATTCTATGATAATTTTTAGAGTCAAATGTAATAACAAATATAAAATACTAAATATTTGACTTGTGCCAGCTTCATGAAGGTTTCTCAAACAGTATAAAAGCCAGCCTCTAGGTTATACATTTTAGCATCCATCAAAATTACAATTAGGTATAATCTCAGAAACAAAAACAATGGTAGGACCACTGCTCTTCATTTTCTTCTGGGCTGCAGTTGTCTTTAAGATGTGTATCTAACCGACACTTGTATATGCTGATGTTATCACCCTGCAAACCAGCAGATAGCACTTGAGGTTTTACTATCCCCCGCTCTGCAAACATGGTAGCAGACAGTACCTCTGCATGTGATTCTCTGTTAACCCAGGAATATTGCATCATTTCCCCCTGCTTCCCACCCCAGTCTTAAACCAGCCTCAGGAGTAGGAGGCTGACAGTACCAATATCCTTCTGAACTGGTTTCCCTGCAGGCTTGCAGTTAAGTCTCCAATCTAGAAACTGCAGTGGTCTCTGAAGTTGACCAATCATTTGTCTAAGAGTACAACTGAATTAGACATTACAAAGGATATGAAGAAAAAAAAAGACCCTATGTCTGAGTTCAAAGGTTTTGCATCCTAGTAGGTAAGTACAGAAATAACAAAACACTCCTTGACACATGCCATGGTAATACCTCCTCGCATAGCTACAGAGCACACGCATATCTACTATTCGTAGAAGAGAACACCTCCGACTAGAATGTCCAGGCTCACTGAAAGAGTCAGTGTCTGACCTAAGCTTTGATGAGGGCAAGGCTTCAAAACAAACAAACGAACCAACCAATTATTTATTTATCTATTTAATTCCATTTGTTATTATTATTTTTTAATTTGAGCAGTGAGAGACAGAGACAGAGAGAGAGAAAGGGAAAGTGAGAAAGCAAGCTGCTAGGTCTGGGACTCGAACTGCAGTCAGCCACGTGGGAATCTAGTGCCTCTAACCACCACACCACCCGCTGGTCTCAAAAAGGGCAAAGTTTTACAGGTGATGTCCGCATACTCCAGATAGGGGGGGCAGCAACATACATAAAGATGGGGCTGTAGGAGGCCTGTCCAGGGAAGGGGGACAGTGTGGTGTAGCCGGATCATCCCACTGCAAGACCAGCAGCTGCCATTAAGCAATCCTACATGATTAAGGAGTTTAAAATCACAAGCAAGGCCACCTAAGGGGACAGGTGTGATGACACCTGGGAAGCCAATGCGAAGTGCCACAACATGCAGATCTCCTTCTGATCAGGACAGGTAACGTATTGGGATCAACTGTTCTCATGGGCGATTACATCCACTTTTTCCATTAAAACCGAGCTGAACGAACAAACAGTAACTTGTATTTATTCAAAAGATGGCTGCCATTCCCATAGGAAACACAGAGGCTTGCTGTATGTGGATGCTATTCCACCTGCTTTTGCAGGCATTAACTCAGTCACTCTTCACAAAAAACCCACAGGGTGGGTAACTTATCACCCAAGCTGTGTGGATGAGGAATGGCGGCACTCGGAGGGGAAGGAGAGGGGTCAAGGTCAGGACCAGGCCAGGACCCTGGCAGTCAGGGTCTGGTTGGTGCTTCCACCTACCCCCAGCACAGCCTCGACCCCTGGTCCAGCATGAAGACAGAACTTTTCCCCGGACTGCGCCACGTGACTGCACAACATCTCAAGGCATCAGTACTTCCTCTGCACCCTCCACGAGGCTACCAGGCCATAAACTCAAATGAATCAGTAACTCTCCTGCGCTACTGTCCTGATCTGACAGGGGTTAGCAAGTGCCGGTGCTTTGCACACCAGGAAACACGACTATGTGCTACGTACTCTCTGTGCCAGTCGTAAATCTGATGGATGTTGCCAAACACGATCTTGTCTTTTCCTTTCATGTCGTCAGGAACACCATCTTCCTTCATCAGTGCCATGTAGAAAAAAAAAAAACAAGTTTATCTCACGGGATATGTTTGATTCAAGTAGTGTCTTACTGACTAATAATCACAGAGGACAAAACAGACACACGCACCATCTTATAACCATTCTTTATTTAAAAACAAACAAGAAAACCCACATGAAAAGTGTCTATACCTAGTATTTGAAATCTATCACTACACTTAATGCTGGAATTATTTTCTCCCTGAACTGTTTGGTATTCAAAGATCAAAATTGTTCTTTGGAACTGAAGTAGTTTCGATGAATAAAGATGTTTTCATAAAACAATCTGATCGGCTAGTAAATATTAAATATTTGGTCTGAAACATATTTCCCGTTTTTGACTTTCCCCTTGTGGATTATTTACATAATCCATTAAACAAAGAGTTACTAGCATTTAAAAAATAATTTGATCTTTAAATAGTAGTTGGTTAAAAGTGCTGGTAAAATGTGGTTTAAAACTTCTACCAAGGGGCCAGTAGGTGGCGTGGTGGTTAAGGTGCTGGACTCCCATGTGGTGGACCATGGTTCAAGTCTCGGAGCTGGTGGCTTGCTTTCTCATTTTCTCTCTCTCTGGTGAGTGCATGTGTCCTATAGCAAAATTTAAAAATATTAATAAAAGAAAAACCAAAAGAAATTCTACTGAGGGGCTGGGGGTTGGCATGGTGATTAAGGTGCTGGACTCTCACGTGGTCGACCGCAGTTCTAATTCCAGACCTGGCTTGAAAATAACACCAGGTGCACATGCACGCATGCCCCAAATCCAAGGAGAACGGAGGAGAAGGGGTTGTGGTGCGGTCATATCTGTCGCGGAGGGAGGCGATTTCTCACTTTCCCTTTCTCTGTCTCTTTCAGGTGAGCACATGTGCCCTATGGGAAAACCTAAAAAGACAAACAAAGCAAAACAAAACTTCTATTGAACTTGCATGGGATTGAGCCTATCTAACAGCCTCGTAAGTGTTCAGGTACTTACATGATGGTTCAGGGACTGCAGACAAATCGGGCATGTTAAATCTTTTATGTCATACAACCACCTGGAATAGCTGTTACTTTTAACAAGATAGACAACTCAAAAGCATTGCTATTGGGGCTGGCAGGTGGTTTGGTGGTTAAGGGCACTGTACTCCCACATGGTCAACCATGGTTTGAGTCTTGGACCTGGTGGCTTGCTTTCTTACTTTCTCTCTCTCTCTCTGCTCCTCTCTGGTCAAATGAAAATGAATCAATCAACCAATAAAGTTAGATAAAATAATTATTTTAAAAAAGAAAAAAAGTATTGCTATGTATGTATTTGCAAAGCTGATTAATAAATGATAAAGTTTTATATGAAAAAACAACTTTGGATGAGTTAAATTTATTATCATTATGTCTTGAACTTATCGCCAGGGATGGGGCTGGAAATGACTCTCAATTCAGCAAAAAGGCAGGGGTTTTGCTACGGCTACACAGTATTCTACACCTTCTGGTCCATACAAGTGGGGACACATTTATTCTGTGCACTCTAAGTAAATGACCCAGGGAGCCAGAGACCTGGCCCTGAACTGTGGATTCACGAGACAGCTGAATCCACAGCTGGGCACAACTGACTTCTCCAACCACTAATGCTCTCATTTGTGGGGTGATACTCACTTTTATAAAACAATTAAATGCAAGGCCCCCACAAAATAAATACAAATGTTGGATATGAAAATTTAAAAACCTAATTATAAAAAAAATACCTCAAGATGTCTTATGCAAGAAAAAATAAAGTGTTTATAATGGCATACAGATGGCTACAATAACTGGCTGAATTTTGTTTTTCAGAAATATTTTGTTAGCTGCTTTTCTTGGGTCAAAAATGTTTTTAAAGCTTTTGAGAAAGTACTGGTGCTAAACTTTTTTTTAAAAAAATTACCTCTTTGGACACCTCTTGGGGCTGATACAAGGTTATTAAATCTCTGAAAATACATACCTCAACCACATAGCCAAGGTCCCGGACATAATCCCGTTCTGTCTCCACTAATTCTTGCAAAACGTAGCTGGAAAGAGAGAAAAAGAACGTTTTCACAATTCTTTGTTTTCTAAATAGAATTTTGTTTTGCACTTTTGCTTTTGTTAGGGTGAACTCCTACTGGGACTGTTACCAAATTTTAAACATGAGGCTTAAAGTCTTGAGCTTTCCAAATCGCTTACAGGTTCAAGTGGGTGACTTGTGAGAGCTATGAGTGTCGAAAAACAGCTGCATGCACGTAAGTGCAACTGGTGTGAATTCACTCACTGGCTTCTGATCACATATATGGACTCAGATAACAGAATACAATCACTTGATCAGTATAGCACACGGCCTCGATCAGCCTGAAGAGATTCATTCACTCAAGCATCTCACCCCTGAGACCACCTGTACATCCAACGTGAAGTGCTGGACTATAGCACCAAATAAAGCCCGCATGAAACTTACAGTTTCTCCTCTTCTCCACAGGGGAGTGTAACCTTTCGTAATATTTTTCCAGCACTTCTTTTTCCTCTTCAGTACAAGCTGCCTTGCTGGTACTACTAAATGTCAGCAAGAAACACCCTACTACAGTATGTTTTAAGAGTATTCATGCTGGGGCCAGCTGGTGGCATGGTGGTTGGGGCTGGACTCTCATATGGCCCTCCATGGGTTCTGGACCTGTTGGCTTGCTTTCTCATTTTACCCCCCTACCCCGCCCCCTCCCCCGGCCTATCTCTGGTGAGTGCATGTGCCCTGCGGCAAACTGGAAATAATAATAAACAAATACTTCTCAAAAAAAGGAGAGCATTCATGTTTTGGGGACTGCATCGAATTTTGTATTGTCTTTTTCTTTTCCAACAACATACATAAGGGAAAGTCTAGGAGTTTCTCACCAGAAGTGAGACAATATCCCTGTCTCGCATCGTTTTATTGAAAAGGAATACTGTACTCCGGGTGATTGGCACACATATGGACATTGTCCTCACTGCACTCATTCAGGGATCGATGCCGGTCACATTTTTGAAGGTGAAACTCAAGACAGGAGGGAACCCCAAGAACAATGAGAATAAAAATGTTTGCGCCTTACTGCCGTCTCTTCAGGGAGCTGGATTTCCTTTCTTCCATCTCATCAATGGGCGAGGACGAAGAGAGAAGGGAATTGTCTGAAGGGTTGAAGGAGGGGCTGCTACTGTCTCCCTGGTCAACCAGAAGTGAGCTCGGACGATCCTCCAGTGCCTGGAAAAAAATGGAGACCATCAACAGTGCTGAGTGCCTGCTGTCTACGACGGGTTCAAGTCGGGCCAGGAAAATCCCCTAGGGTCAGGAAATGCAGAAGATGTGTGTGTAGACTTAAAAAAGCCGTTTGTGAATCACATGGTAATTAATAACACACACGGGACTGTACTGTTAAAAACAAACTGCAAGGAGCTCAGTAAAAGAGGAAAGTTAGAACAAAAAGGAGAGTGAATTTCAACACGTTAATGTATTCTGTTCTTGATTAGCGAATAATCAGAAATAATAAATCTGCCTGCATTAGAGCACTATACCTATTCCTAGTCAGAGTACAGACTATGGATCTGGAGTTCTCTCTGTGGGTACATCCCTGCCCAGTGAAAGCATGAGTGTTTCAGAAGGGTGTGGATCAGGCCAGCGCCGCCCCAGACAGTCTGCAGTTCTTGTCGGCAAGTTATGGAGTGGCATCAGCAAGTTACAGTTTAAACAAGCTTGGTTTCTCGATTATCTGTGAGGCCTTGACTCGTACTTCAATACAGAAAGATCACCCAGTTAAAATTAATCTCTTACAACTTCCTTTCTAGCCTGTCTATGGGCATTAGTAGCCAACTCTCTTCCCTGGGTTTTAGTTCCCTCAGGTGAATGTTCACATTTGTTTTCCTGTAGAAAGGTGCACAAAACATTGCAGGTGTCCAATAAATCTATGAGTTAAGTAGTGCTGGCTTCTCTTCCCAGGTTACTGTGACAATGCTTGGAGGCAGATTGCTTTTTTTTTTGGAGAGGTTTTTGCTATAGGGCGCGTGCACTCGCCAGACAGAGAGAGAGAGACAGAGAGACAGAAAGCGAGAAATCACCCCCCAGGGGGGATGGTCACGCCGCAATCCCTTCTCCTCCATCCTCCTCTTGGGATCTTGGGCACGCACGCACATGCGCCTGGCATGAGTTTTAAGCCACTGGATCTGGGACGCGACCCGCGGTCGACTACGTGGGAGTCTAGCAACATAGCCATTACGCTAACTGCTGGTCCCCCAGACAGATTGCTTTCTAATAGGCACACATTAATTTTGTTTCTTTACCTGGATTCACAAAGTCTTCATGGTAAAAAGATTTTATAACAGTTGTTCTAAAATTTCCAAATCATATAGAAATGATTAAGAGATATTTATTGACCAAAATACAAAAATGTGATCAACTTCTTTTTGGACAAACAGCCCAATAAAAAGCACAAGAACACATAATACTTCAAGCTGAAATCTCAACCACTTGGCCTGCTTTCTCTCCTTAACAGTAACAGACTGAATCTGACTTTGCCATGAAGCAGGTTGCGGACACAAAGCCTCTATGTGTGATCTTGCTAAAGAAAAACCATGGGGTTGGCAGAACACACCAACTGCTACTCTTGTTTATGGACAACAGGACACTAAGCTGGTTAAGAAACAGTCTGATGTGAAAACTACACTCTTGTAAATAAATAGCTCTTGCCCTTCCCTGGAAGCAATGCTGTGCATACACAGCAGAGCATGAATCGCGTTCGTCCGATCGGGTTGGTCTTCGCCAGGAGCCCACATCTGGCAATCGGAGGAGGCCAGTCCTGCCTCCCTTCTGAATAGCTGGTGCCCATGAGGTTTTATTCTGCTCACGGGAACAGTGAGAAACGAAAGAAAGGAAGAGAAAGGCTCTGTTAGTTCCCCTGAGGCAGAGGACAGTCATGGACTTCATTGTGTCTGTGGGAACGTCTTCTAGAATCTGGAAGGGCTGTCTGGACCCGAAACCATGGAGGCTCAACCTCCTTCGGCTGTATCTTCGGGTGTGACCTGGCCGGCCCTAACCAAGGGCAGCCCGAGAGGGTGCAGGTGCCCTGGGAGGAAGCAGCCATGGACATGTGTCCTTGTCACTCTGACTGTGCCCATCCGCCTGGTAAACAATGTGTGATGTAACGGCTGTGCCCACACAGAGGTGCTCGGGCAGTGATGGCTGGACTTCAGATTCTGAACGAGTTACCGGGAAATCTGGGTGCGGTTGTTTTTGTGAGTAAGGCCTTGTCAACTTATTTCTTTCTCTCTTTTTAAAAATAATTATTTTTATTTATTATTATTATTTTAATTTGACGAGACAGAGGAAGCTGCTAGGTCTGGGATTGGAACTGTGGTTGTCCGTGTGGGTTGCCCGTCCAGAGCCTTACCCACCACACCACCTGCCGGCCCCAATGTCTCTATTTCTTACATGAAGTTAGGTCTGCACAGATATTCTCTTTCTTCTTAGGTTGATCTTGATAAGTGATGTTTTCTTGGGAAACTGCCTATTTTATCAGGTTTCATTTCAAATTTTACTTTCAAAGAATTGAACAAAGTAATATTTTACAGTTATTTGAATCTCCTCAGTTTACTTCTTCCTTTTTAATTCTTAATTTTGCTTTTGTCCCTATTTTTTGAGGTTGCCTTATGTCTATATTTATTTTTTTAATTGGCTTTATTTATTGTTTTCCAATTCATTAATTTCTGCTTTTACCTCAATGAATTCCTTCCTTTTTTTATTGTTGTTTTCCTTTTTAAAGGTTTGAAAGATCTTTTTCTATATTCATGGGAGTGAGTGAGTGGGGGAGAACCCTCCCCAGGGTCTGTGCTATGACTCCCTTCCTACAGTTTCCAGCCCATCAGATTTCGGGCACTCTCTCCTGTGCCTAGTGTGTAAAAGACAGATCAGGCCAGGGATTCGAACCATGGACACCATGCGGGATTGACCTTCTCTTGAGCAGTGCATCATTACAGTATCACGGAGCAGCCCTTTCGTTGCTCTTTTAACATTCTGAGTTATAGGTTTTTAAATTTATTCATTTTTTAAGAGAGTTTTTTTTTTTCCCCTCAGATCACGTGCACTCCTTGGAGAGACAGAAAGTGAGAAATCTAGGGGCAATGGCCACAGCACAGCCCCTTCTCTTCCATTCTTTTCTTGGGATCTTGGGCGTGCACATACACATGTGCACGCACACACTCACACTCACACCTACACCTGCACTGGGCAAGTTTAAGCCACTGGGTCGGGGACTCGAACCGCAGTCGATTACAAAGGAGTCCAGTGACGTAACCATTTCGTCATCTGCTAGCCCCTCCTATTTTCATTCGGTCTTGCACTTCTCCTTTATTTTTGATCAGCAAAGAGAAGAAAACCCCCAAGTTGAGTCTGAACAGCTGCTGTGTGGTAACAGGCTACCATCACCCTAGCTCCAAAGCTTAAGAAAGATGTTCGACCTTTAAAAAGACCAACTGGATCAAGGACGGGGAGGTAGCAGAGATGAGTGAATCCCAGGGAACACTCTGTCCTCAGATTTCAGGTCTCGGTAGGTTCAGTTCCTTGAATATCATACCACACAGCAATTGAACACCTTTTCTCCTCTCCTCCCAGCCCACTAGATCAATAATCGCTAAACCATCCAGCATTCAAACCCAGTGATGAAGGAGTCATAGCCTCGGACACCACGAGGAAACATTCGCGGATGGGACGGATGACCCACAGCACGGTCACGGGGTGCAGGATGGGTTGAAGAATACCAAGAGGACTGACTGGAGTCTTTACTGACGAAGTAGTTCTCAATCCTGCGACATCACAGGATTGGTGACAGGAGACCAATGTACACCTGTTTCCCTTGAACCAGAGAGCAAGCAGAACCCAACTACACGCCATGGCAGAATGATGACAGGATCTGCCTGCCAAATGAAGTATAAATATGGTTCTCCAAGGAGCAGGGCGGGCCTCAGCAAATGCCCGTCTTGGGGAACCTTGTTGGAAGTTCAACAAACAGATCTTTAGGGTCAGGCTCAGAGAGTCTGGAGTACCTGTCCAGTGAAACTCAACTGTAAAAAAAGGAGATCTTGAGCCTAAGTCAAGCTGACCCTCAAACCTATGGTCTGTCCATTGCACAAATAGCTTTGTACCCTTTAAGAGGAGACTGAAGGGTGGGCCAGTGGATGGCATGAAGGTTAAGGCACTGGATCCCATATAGCTGACTCCATGGTTCAAGGCCCAAACCTGGTGGCTTGAAAATCACACCAGATATGTGTGTGTGTGCCCCAAATCCTGAGAGAACAGAGGAGAAGGGATTGTAGTATGGCCATCTCCCATGGGGGGGGGGTAATGAATCCTCACTTTTCCTCTCTCCTGCTCTCTCTCTAGTGAATGTATGTGCCCTATGGGAAATTAAAAAATATATACATATTTAAAAAAAGAAGTGACATAAGGGAGCATAAATAACTTAGTTCCAACTGAGTAAAGTGATCAGGTTGAATTCCTCAGATTGAAAAGGAGAGACCAGGAAGAGTCTACCACGACTGCCCCACAGGCATCTCCAGCAGACACCCACGGACTCAACCACAGAGCACAGAGACCCCGGGAGTGCAGCCTGGCTTTCCCAGGGTGAGGCCCAGCAGGCTGACGAAGTGTTGCCTCAGGCAGTCCCTGGGAAAACCATTTCAATTATTAGAATAATTTTAATGGTCATTTAATAAATGTGCAAAGATGGCTTTTAGAACACTGCTCTGGGATGCCTGTCAAGTCACGGGATATAATTCAAGCACCTTTGTTTAGACCATTCATCAACTTGTCTCTCAAGGAGACGCAAGGATGTGGTTACAACCACATGCAATTCGTACTGGCCTGACTCCAAGTTCCTGACCAGCAGAGCCAGAGTGCTTGGGTTATCGACCAGGTCCTAGCAACCTTCCTGCCTAACTGCAAAGCTCGTTGTGTCTTTTCCAGAACACAGTGTGACTGCCTGGGGAGAAACTCCTAACTAAGGCAGCGCAGCCCTGTCAGCCTGAAATTTCTTTTATGTAATTCCTAATTCCCATCTGACCCAGTCAACCAGCTTCATTAGAGGCTGTGTAGGGTAGCGGAAGAAATGGGAGTTATGTATTCGACACCTGGTGAATTCTCGACTGCAGGAAGATCAACCTCTAATTTAAAAGAGGTAAATTCATCTCGCACTTCCAATCTGGGAATGCTTCCTATAGATATCATCACACATGTCCTGAATATGGATGTTTACCGAGTAAAAACCTGGCAACAATGTAAATAGATATTAGGAATTTACGTGAATGAATTAGAGTATAACTGTCTGTGCCCCGACTAGCAGTCAAGTTTCTATACATTCTGGGAGCCTCCTTTTCTCACCTGTAAAATGGGTAACAAGAGTGCGGGCCTACCTCCGGCTGCTGCAGGGGATACGGAAATTAACAGATGCTCAGCACCTGGTTTGGAGTCAGCTCCCAGAGGGATTATTAGCACAGTACCCACATCATGGAAAATGATGCCGATGAAAAGGGAACAGGTGATCTGTATGTGAGGTCTTTGAGATATATCAAGTCTTAGAATCTTAAAAACAGAATGACTCCACTCTGAAAGCAAAAGCATGATCTCTCACATATCCATGTTCACATGGGCAGGGAAAACAGCTGGAAGGTGATGTGCACCCCTCCAGGGGTCACCGCCAGGGAATAGAACAGTGGCAGAGGCTCCAGGCCTCGGAAAGAACTGACTTTCAAAAGATGTTAAGTGCAGTCGGATTCATTAGTCAAACCATTATCATTATTGGTGGTGTGTCCATGTCCCAGTCAGGACTGAAGGAACAGAAAATAACTGATTCTGAACATCCAGCAAGGGGTGGGCCAAACACGCTGTCATGTGTCCTGGGAGAAGCTGGGGCCACTTGCCAGAGTCCTCCAGGAGAAGACACCTGGCACCGTCCTGAACCCCGCCCAGACCACCTCTTCCCTTGGTAAAATTTGATCCATGCTCTTTCCTGGTAGTACACCACAACTGTGGGAATATGGGTGTTCTAGTTCTGTGAGTCCTTCCAACAAAGCAGTGAGCTTGAGCGTGCTCTCTTGGCTCCTGTGCTGTGTAATAGGCCCCAGCAGCCCTGCAGAGCTGAGCCACGTGGGGACTGGGCATGCTCTCTGCACCACGCAGATGGAGCAGACCGGAATGGGGCCTGCCTGGCAGCCTTCTGGGAGGGCAGCTTACCATCTTGCTCTTCACCAGTTCCTCGATGGCGCTGACGAGCTCAGCTGCACTCGGCGTCTCGGAGCTGGTGGGGCGGACTAACAACCGAGAGGAGGCCTGCGGAGGAAGTCGGGAGAAAGAAAGGGGGAGGGGGAGGCCTCCCATCAGTAACCCGGCAGACGGTACACTCCCCTGCAAGCTTGAGCTGTTCTAAAAGTAATTCCAGACAAAAAGACCACAAGTTTGTCTTTGTTTGCATTTATTTAAAGCCATCCTTTAGAATTTACAATATTCTGACATGAAACATTAAATAAACCTGTCTGGGATACATGTGGAAAGCAGACGGTGTCTGTTTTTAATCTGCAGTCATGAAACATCATAACGTTTTTCAAGAGGTGACTGGGCACGGGAAGACTCTAACTATTACTTCTGCAATTTCTGGCTAGCTCCAGGCTAAGAGAAAAACCCAGAGTCTGCTCTATGGACACCCGAGAGGCTTGGGGTCTCAAGAGTGGATCCTCAAATAATCAGGAAACAAAATGAAAAGGGTACTAAAAATGACTTCACTGTGTTAATGGGATTAAGAAAAGAAAGAAACGAGAGAGAAAAGGAAGGAGCCAGGGTGTGGTGACCAGACAGGGAGGAGAGGGGGACAAGCTCACCATTTCCTGCGCCATCCATTTCCCCACTGATTAGTGCAGAGGACAGGAGAGCTGAGGCCTCACAAGCTATCAGATGCCACTTATGGCTAGAATCGAGGGTGTCACGGGGTGGACAGCAGGAGGTTGGGGGAGGGGCTATCAAGTTCGAGTGCCGTAATTAGCAAACACAGGGTGTTTGCAGATTACTCGTGCTGCTAATTAACTAGGAGCTAGAAGAGGGTGTAATATGAACCTTGCTTCATATTAAGGACAGCAGAGATGCATGCGACACGGCTAGCTGGCCCAGCCATGCATTTCTCACGCAGACGGGTACAGATTTATGCATACGACACGTGTCAATTGGAATATGCACTTGGCAAAACACATACCGGTTTGGTCTAATGGAATTTGGAATATGGGGTGAAGGAAACAAAGAAAAAAAAGACTCAAATGGAAAGGTAAGGAAACTGAGCCAAAACGGACACAGAACACAAATCAACATAATGCTGCAGTGAAAGTTTACAAAAAGAGAAAACAGAATAGAACAAAAAATTAGTCGCAAGATAATATACTCTCTAGGAACATCACTACAGATTTTTGTCAATGAAGACTTGCTATCAATACTACCCAACACGCCATAAATGATTCTAGCCAACGGAAGAATGCTGGGCAACTTGCGCCTTTTATGGAGAAAAAGCCTCCCTTATTTGGTGCATAGGTCAACAGGGCCCAGCCCTCACAGTTTGGATAATCACCTTGGTTTAAGAAACTTCAGCATTTCTGTTTTGAAAAAAGTAGCTCAGAGGGTTACAAGATAGTTCAGGAACTGTCAAAATCGCACATTGCCTCCTTTTCTGGCCTGTCACCTCGGATTCCCAGTTCCGGCATCCCATGGCACAGGGAGCCTGCACTCAGGAGTGGACAGAACCCAAGACTCTGTCCAGCCGCCATCCCCAGCCCACAACCGGCAGTGCCCTTGCAGGGCATGGACCATTTGGGAGGGGAGGAGGCTGGGACTTACAAAGGGGCCATGGAAATGTCCTGCCCATCATGGGCTATGGGACATCCTGGGACATACAGTACAGGGGGACGAATTCCATGCTAGGGCTGACAAGGGAGTCCGGGGAGGAAAAGGGAATGGAGAAAAACGTTGAAAACATGTCTGCTTTATTCAGAAAATTTAACTGCTGCCAAAGAACCCAAAAGCGAGACCCACCAGTAATGACTAGCGCATGATTTTAGACACCTGACAGTTCTGGGGGCCACCGTGGGGCCAGGGTGCCAGAGAAGATGTGTAAGCCACATTTACGTTTTCTTTCAAGACCTTGTTTAGAGGGCTCTACCACTGAGGTGCATAATGTGATTTCAGAGTCTGTAAGAGCTCAAGGAAATGATTTATTGGCTTAAAGGCTCTGCGTCCATCCAAAGAGGAGGTCCACAGCTTTCCTGATTCCTGGACTATGAGAACTACGCCCATGCTGTGGTGTCCTAACTGCACAAACGACCCCTGGGCATGCTGGAAAAAGTGGACAGTGGCACGCCCTCACCCTCACACAGAAACCCATGGCAAGACCACCTTCAGGAGAGGGCAGGATGGCCTACGTTCATTGAGCGACCCCTCCAGGGAGACTGCAGGGGCTGTCTCTCGCTATTGTCTCCCCTCGAGACTGGTCAAAACATTAGGGAACTTTCAACTTTAAAAGCAGCCACTCCCGAGGCATCATTATGACTGCCCTGAGCAAATGCACCCGGCCCCTTGCCCCCGAGACTGCACAGGCCGGCCCACAGCTCATTCCAAAGGACCTGCTCGTCGCACTTGTGGGGTGCACCGGGCCTCTGCCTGGAGAAGCTCTGTGTGGCCCAGGCGCCCCGCCCGCACCCTGGAGGCTCCAGACTCCGGCAGGAGGCTCCGGGCGCTGGACTCCCTGGCCCCCTTACCTTGTCATCCTGCGAGTCCGGCTGGAGGAGGCTGTGCTGCTGGATGGCCATGGGCGGGGGCAGGGGCACGGCGTCAGCCCCCTCCTCTCCTTCTTCCTCTCCGCAGCTCTGCATCCCCGAGGACGAGGACTTGGACAGCGTGCCGCTGCTGAGGCCCTCGTTCCGGCCTCTCTGAAACCAAAACAGCACTCGCGCGTTATCGTCTGGGCCACGACTGCCCGTGTCAGTTCACAGACGCCGGGCCCGGGGGGTGGTGGAAAGGTATGGTGGGGGCGGCAATGGAGGCGACAGAATCCGGGGGCAAGGCTATGATGGCAACTGTGCCCATGGTGGCAACTTCCCACCCCTCCTGCGCCCCAGCTACGCTGCCTGCCACCCTGGACATGGGAAGGGCCCGATGAGTCCCCGGAGGGGCCATCAATACTACCCATTAGCTCTGGACACATCATGGCCTCAAGAAGCCAAGGAAAAAAGACTTAAAAGACCACAACCTTCATGACGACTTGGTTCCTTTGGCCTAGCTCATTTCATCCTTGGTACCTTACTAGAGTGAAAACTGGTGTAGTGATAGAAAAATACAATCCAAGACACCCTTTAAGAATCTGCATTGGGACCAGCAGATGGTGTAATGGCTGCAGGGCTCACTGGAGTCCCACATAGTTGATAGTTGACTATGGTTTGAATTCCGGACCTGGCGGCTTCAAATTCACATGGTGGGACCAGCAGATGGTGTAACGGTTACGACGCTGGACTCCTACGTAGTCAACTGCAGTTCGAGTGCTGGACCTGGCGGCTTAAACTCATGCCGGGTGTGTGTGTATACGTGTTCCATGTGGTGATTTCTCACTTTCTATCTGTCTTTCTGGTGAACGCACATGCCCTATAGCAAAAACCTCTCTCAAAAAAAAAAAACAAAAAAAGGAACCGCCGGCAGACATGTGTGTGTGCCCAAGATCATGAAAGGAGAAGGGAAGAGAATGGATTGTGGCATGGCCATCCTCCTGGGGGGTGATTTCTCACTTTCTGCCTCTCTGGTGAGCACATGCTCCCTATAGCAAAAGTTTCTCTTAAAAAACAAAAAATAAAGAAAAAAAAAAGAATCTAAATCGAGTATCATTTTTCCTTTACTCTTGCTTTTAGAAAAAAATTTCAGTTTCAGTTCCATTAAGAGGACACATGTGGGGTGACCCTGTGGTCTGGTGGTTAAGGTGGCTGGGTCCCACATGGCCAACACGTGGCTCGCGTCTTGGTCCTAGTGGCTTGAAAACACACCTTGTGTGCACATGTGTGGCCAAAATTCTGAGAGGAGGGAGAAACAGAGGAGAAGGGATTGTGGCAAGACCACTCCCCATGGGGGTACTTTGTCCTCTCCCTCTCTGTGAAAGTACACTCTGGCAGAGTTTAAAAAAAACCACGAGGACACGTATATAAAGTGGACAAGAACCCACACACTCCAGGGAAAGTGCATGGCAAAGGGAAGGCCTGGAGAGGGTTAACAGGTGGTAATGGAGGTCAAGGCTGCTGGATCCCACAGAGCCAATACCACGGTTTGAGTCCTGGACCCAGTGGCTTGAAAATCGCACCAGGTGCACGTACATACATGCCCCAAATCCTGAGGAGAATGGAAGAGAAGGGACTGAGGCATGGTCATCTCCCCTGGGGGTGGGGGGTAGTTTCTCACTTTTCCTCTCTCTGTCTCTCTCTGGCAAGCACAAGGACTCTACAGCAAAAACTAAAAGAAAAAAAAAAGCTACCCCTTCCCCCCATCCAAATTCACACAAGAAAACACTGAGCAGCTTATCTGTCTCCGGGGACAATGGCAGGAATCACCATCTGCCATAAGTGAAAGAATGCGGATTCAATCCTGTCTCTCCTCAGTTGGAACCTGTGTGGGATCTGGGGAGGCCCAAGGGAGAACTCTGAGGGCCCCTCACGGCCAGCCATGAGACTATCTTGGGAGTCACAAAGGAATTCTGCTTCTTGCAGAATTTAAAGTCCCTGGACAAAAGAAATTCCTGGCTGATCTATATCCAAGCATCTCTGGTGACGTGGGAATAACCCAGTGCTTACTACTGGGTCAGCGAAGTAAACTAGAGAGTTTCTCCTCAGGGAAGAACCGGGGTGAGGGATGAGCAATCACTGGAGGATGCGAACGCCCCACGAGCTCCTCTGATCTAGAACGGGTGTGCTCCCTGCAAATGCGCCATGGTGGTCTGCTGACCTCAGGGCTGACGAGTGCTCGGGGACACCACGCAGTGCCCTCCTGGTGGAGAGAGGGGACAGGGTTGCTGCCTATAGTCCCGACTTCCTTCTGGGGTAGGGCAAGGAACCCTGGGGATCTGACCCGGCTCACAGGGAGCCACTAGCCCCACGGCCTTCCCAGTGCTTCCACTGACTCTGTCTGCCCAGCAGAGACTTCGATGGGGAGGCGGGATCCTGCTGACCACCGGGGGAGCACAGCACAGAACTGAGCAGGTTCACTCCCAGTTCTACAACTTCAAAGGAAAACGTTCCAAGGGTCTGGCCTTGGCCAAACTCAGGCTGGGCCCCGCTGCCTGGCCCGGCCCCCCAGTAGCCTCACCTCCTCGACGGTCTCGTCCTGCGGGGTGGCCGCGCTGTCGTCTGAGTCCTTCTGTGAGCCGGCATCAGCGCTCTTGCGGACCTCCCGGCTCTTCTTGTGCTTGTGGGCCAGCTTCTTCACATGCCCGTCGGCCTTGCCGCTGCTGAGCCGCCGCACAGGGCTGGTGAGCCACTTGCGTAGGGTGTTGCCCGGCCGCTTGGGGCCTGGTGAGCTCTGGGCCCCGATCATGTGGGGCTGCAGGGAGGCCACCGAGGCGGGCGGGCTGGCATCGTTGCTGGAGACGGACAGCGAGTCTGCGGACGAGAGGGAGATGGGCATTCACTGCACACCTGCCAGTGCCTTCGACCCACAGGCTGGAAAGCTCGGGAAGCCCTGGAGCTGGGCTGCAGGCTTTACCCACCTGGCAGAAGCAGCAAGAGGGCTGATCGCACACACATACTCACACACACACACGCACATGTGTACATACACACACACACACACACACACACACACGTACACGCACACAGGCTTCAAACGCTTATCGAGACTGAGTTTTGCCAGAGACAGTCTTTCTCAAGAGGCACTGGCCCTCCAGAAAAGTTCAAGTCACCAATCCTGAAAACCACCACCGTTATCAATAGCTTAAAATATCAGAAACTGAACACAGAATTCTAAAATTATTTCCATCCATTTTCTTGAGAAACAAAAGCCAAGCAAGAGAATGTAAAGGAAATTTTAAAAGTCTTTAGCTATATCAATTGGACATTCTTTATTTTAAAAAATTTTTTGCCACAGGGCTGGCAGGCGGCGTGGTGGTTAAGGGCGTTGGACTCCCACCTGGCCTACCATGGTTCGAATGCTGGACCTGGTAGTTTGCTTTCTCACTTTCTCTCTCTCTCTTTCTCCCTTCCTCCCTCCCTCTCTCATTCTGTCCCCCCTTGGTCAAATTAAAATAAATAAAGTCAAATAAAATAAGTTTTTTTTTTTTTTGAGAGGTTTTTCGCTATAGGGCACGGCACGTGCGCTCGCCAGACAGACAGAGACATAGAGACAGAAAGCGAGAAATCACCCCCCCAGGGGGGATGGTCATGCCATAATCCCTTCTCCTCCATTCTCCTCTCGGGATCTTGGGCATGCACGCACATGTGCCCAGTGTGAGTTTTAAGCCACCGGGTCCGGGACGCGAACCGTGGTCGACTACGTGGGAGTCCAGCGACATAGCCATTACACTAACTGCTGGTTCTCAAGAGTTCTTTAAAACATAATTTTGCCACGTGTGCTTACCAGAGAGAGACAGAAAGTGAGAAAGCACCTCCCCTACAATGGGGCATGGTCACGCCACCATCCCTTCTCCATCTCTCCCTTCTCCTGGGATCCTAGGCACATATGCACACATGCCTGGTATATTTCTCAAACTGTTAAGTTTGAGACTCAATCTGTGCAGTCGACCATGTGGCATCTAGCTACCTTAACTCTCATGCCACCAGCTGGCCCCCTCCATGACATTCTTATCATGAGTCGGTCCAGTTGGAGAATGTGCTGGGACTCCCCACCAGTAAGTATAACTCCGTAACCACACACATACAATGGGTTCACTGCACCTGGCTGGACAGGGAGCTGGCTGAAACGCGGGGTGGTTCACAGTGGGAGAGACCTGCTGGGGTGCTTCCTTCTCTCTCATATGCAAGAAATAAACTGAAGGGGGATAATGAAGGCATTTCCTGCTCACTTGGCAGGCCAAGCATTAGCCACATGGCCATGCCCAGACGGTCCATGCAGAACCAGGGAGGATCAGGCTTGCCCACGGCAGAGCTCATGGGTGCCTCAGACCAACACGCGGGATTCTGCAAGGGAGAGGGCAAGCAGTGTCCTTCCCTGACTCCCCATGGGGAGAACCACGGAGGTGACATTACTGACTTCACTGGAAAATCTGTGACCTTGAAAACCACCAGTAGTGGCTACGGACTAAGAAGAAAATTTCCTAGAATTTAACATTTTTATATAGACGTTTTTTGTTTCAGAAGTTAAAACGTAGAGGGAAAAACATCACTTGTCTCTGAGATCCGCAGACACTGTGTCTGGTGCAAGTGTGACACGTTAGTCATCATACTGGTGACCAGCGATGGGAAAGATGGCCCCCCCCTTCTGCTTTGCTTCTAATTCAGTTCCATGTGCTGTTTGACTCTCTCTGAAAAAGACAATACATGTTATTTTTTCTTTTTGCTGTAGAAACTCCTTTCACTGAAACCAGTGAATTCCAACAGCCATGTGCATGCTCTCCCCTGGGCTGGGGCGATACGTAAGTCGGGAACTCACAGCTTCAGAATTATTATGCTTAATACAGTCACTAGTGGAACGAAATAAAGTGTCTGCTATTATTTATGGTGATCTGAAGAACAGACTTTGCCCAGGGGCCAACACCTCTGTGGCAGACTTTGAAGTCAGTCACCTCTCCTAATGGTATCTCTAGTGGAATGAGGTCTTCAGTGTTGCAGGGTCTGTGATAAGTATAAATCCCACAAGAAACCAAGTGCTAAACTTTTAGGCCTCCCATCAGATCTACACACAGCTGCCTCCCGAGAAGGGTTCTGCAGATAGTGGGCCGTCACCGCAGGAGCCGAGTGCCCTGTCCTGACAGCATGGTGGGTGTGCTCCTTCCCCCAGCATCACACCCTCGCTGTTCTGCTCAGGAGTTGCCTGTGGATGGCTCAGTCCCAAGGGTAATCCCCAGGAGAGCCCTGTGGTCAGAGCCCTGCTGACCAGGTCAAGAGAGTGCCTTCCTCGCTGGGCAACTGCCAAGACAGGGAGCTGCCATGACCTTGGGCCCGGGCTTCGTGCGGGCCGTGTCTGTCTTGCTTACACACATGCCCAGCTGCCAAGGTGTCTCACAGGTACACATGAAAAAAGGACAGTGAACGACCCGGCTCCAGGCTGTTTCCTAGCCTAAGCACACACACCAACAATCTAAGTCAATTGCAGTGACTGGTGGTGTTCCAGTGTAGCTGTGTAGCCCGATCAGTTCTGAGAGGAACTGAAGTAACATTTAATTTTAGTCAAGTTCACAAGTTTGTGAATTACTGACCTCTAATTCTGAGCAGATCAAGGCCACCCTCCTGAGACCCAACTCTCCCCTGTGTTTGCCTTTGACTTCTCACGAGGCCGAGGCCAGACTAAGTGCATGGGAACATCACCCCTCATGTGAGGCACTGGTGCAGGGGCAAGAACAGGGCCCAGGATCAAACTGACTGGGAAGTGCCCTGAAAGTCTTGTTAACGCCCAAACTGCATTTGTCCCTCTGGTTTTTTTTTTTTCTCCCTTTTTTTGGAGAGGTTTTTGCTATAGGGTGTGTGCGCTTGCCAGACAGACAGAGACAGAGAGATAGAAAGCGAGAAATCACTCCCCAGGGGGGATGGCCACGCCGCAATCCCTTCTCCTCCATTCTCCTCTCGGGATCTTGGGCATGCACGCACACGTGCCCAGTGTGAGTTTAAGCCACCAGGTCCGGGACTCGAACTGTGGTCGACTACGTGGGAGTCCAGCGACATAGCCATTACACTAACTGCTGGTCCCGTCCCTCTGGTTTTTTGACAACTGTGTCCTTCTTGGAAGAGAGCCAGGTCCTGGTCCTGCCTTCTCAGCCAACACTCAGGTCAGCTGGCAAGAATTTCAGTCCACACGATGCCGGGCTTGGGAATGTGCTTTTTTTCCTCTTTGCAGCTTCGCAAACCCACTAAGGCCCAGGTGGCAGATCACACTAGGCTGGCAAACCCACTGACTAAGGCCCAGGTGGCAGATCACACTAGGCTCGTCAAGGGTCTGAGTCTGAGTCTAGATTCCCCAGGTAGTATTCTGGCACGAGAGCTACCCCATCTCGCAGGGCTGTAACAGGCTTACAGGAAGTCACGGAATGAATGGGCTGCGTAAACTGTGACGCTCTACTTAGACGTAGGATGGCTGAAGCCCGCCCAGGACTCCAGGGCAGCACAGAACTTCCTACACTGAATCACTGAATTTACATAAGCTGGGAGTCCCAGAGAAACGGGGATCAGCTTTAGTCACAATTAGGTTTGCAGTCGCAGGCCAAGTATGGCGTCTAGGGAATGCTAGAAATCACTTCCAGGTGCATGAAGAATGAATGACGCACCTAGATGAAATACTTAAATCTGTTCCTATCGTCCCTAATCAAGAGGACGAAGTGGACTAGCAGGTGGCATGGAGGTAAGGCAGATGGATCCTACGTGGCTCAATGGGCAGTTTGAGTCCTGGACCTGGTGGTTTGAAAAACACGCTGAGCACACGTCTGTATGTGCCCAATGTCCCCAGAGCAGAGTGGAGTAGAAGGGACTGGCCATGCCCCCGGAGGGTGATTCTCACCTCCCCGCCAACACACTCGCATGCTTTCTCTTGGTGAGTGGATGCACCCATAGCAAAAACTCAGAAGAAATGGGAGGAGCACAGAGAGATGCTCCCGGCATATCACAGGTGCCCAGTGCGGACCACAGAAAGCCACGGGTGAACTGCACGATCTGCATGACACCCTGCAAGAGAAAACACATTCAAGTTGATTTCGTATTTTGGGGGGAGACCCTCACGCAGATGGCTCTGGCCTGTAGTCAGAGTTCGCAGAGAGTCCACTCTCACATTCTTTTTAAAATAAAGGAAAAGCAAGGAGAGAAGAGGAAGCCAGGGCCCTGGCCCTCGCACCGCACAGGGCATTACTCCACGTGAACACACACACAGCAGCCCTGCTGAGAGAGCAGAGACCGCCTCCGGCCCCGGCCTGCAAATCTGGGACATCTGTGATTAATAAAGGCACTTTTTATTTTTTAATTTAGGAAAAAAGGAAAAAGGATCATATCCTGCCAGTCACAGACTAAGGAGGATCACATTTCCGTTGAACTCCTTCATCTTACAATGGTCACATGTTTATGTCGTCTGAGTGTCCAGCACAACTGGACTGCAGAGTGTGGAGCTACAACCAGCTCCTCGCATCTCTGCACTACTTCCGTTTCACTGTCTCAAGACACGCAGGCTCCAGGGGGTCAGAAGCATTTGCTGCCCTTGTATCCGGAGTACAAAGCCTGCCTGGCTGCAAGGCTGGGTTCCAAGCCCACCCCCACTTCCCATGGCATGTGGGTATCTTGCAAGTCCACAATTCTCTTTTGCTTTACTTCCTGGTGTATAATATGACAGCAATTCCTCTGGATTTACCAGGCTGCTGGGAGGGAAAGGTATCAAAGAGGTCTCTGTAAATGTAGAGCCTAACGTAAGTTGGAGGCAAGACTCACATTGTGAACAGGGAAAAAGCCAACACAGATGGCTAGGAAGAGAGGATGCGGCGAGACAGGATACCTGAGAACTCCTGGTCCAGAGCCAGAGGAAGGGCAGTAGAGATGGCAAGGCCTGGCCCCTGGACGGCTGGTGCCACAGCTTGCCTATGTCACCCTGGCTCTGTGACCGGCACCCCTCCCTCCATGTGACGTCAGCCACATGCATGCACACAGGACCTCTGCTGACAGCGTGTCATATCCAGCGAGGTTCAGCCAGCACACGGACGTGCATATTTTTCACACTGGGACACTTTCCAATAAACATCTGTCTCACATTCCAAATTCTCCTCCAGTTTCCCTAAAAGACTTCAGCTAGTTTTAAAAAAAGCTATTCTCCTTTCGGTCCATTGTAGGCATTCAAAGATATCTGTTGAATGAATAATGCAATAAAGTCTTGATGAAAACTCTTAGCTGGATAAGCATGACTTAGAGGCACATTTGCAAAACCAAAGGCTAACTTACAAATCTGGCTGGAAGAACTCAAAGAAATGTTTAATTTAGCAACCACTGCCATGTACTCAAGATACACAATTCAAGGACACTTCGGAGCCGCTGCTGCTCAGGTCCGAAGATAACTTGATCAGGCCGCTCTAAGAAGAGGCCGGAAAAGTTTAACCAGGTGTGCCTGGCCCATCAGATGCCGCACATAACGTTTCTATGCAGGGCAATCTTCCATCATAGCAGGAGGGTGTAATGGACACGAAGAAATCAGACTTGTGAATCACTGAGGAAGCCAAGAACAAGTGAACTGTTAGCTTATGAATGCTGACTGCCTTGGTTCAAATAGTCCAGAGCGGGAACCAGCAGTTAGCGTAATGGCTATGTCGCTGGACTCCCACGTAGTCGACCGCGGTTCGTGTCCCGGACCCGGTGGCTTAAAACTCACGCCGGGTGCGTGTGCGTGCGTGCCCAAGATCCCGAGAGGAGAATGGAGGAGAAGGGATTGCGGCGTGACCATCCCCCCTGGGGG
Source organism: Tupaia belangeri chinensis (assembly GCF_000334495.1). Taxonomy (NCBI): domain Eukaryota; kingdom Metazoa; phylum Chordata; class Mammalia; order Scandentia; family Tupaiidae; genus Tupaia; species Tupaia belangeri. Next base: position 424,837 of record NW_006203687.1, read on the forward strand.
GTGATTTCTCGCTTTCTGTCTCTATGTCTCTCTCTGTCTGTCTGGCAAGCGCACGCGCCCTACAGTGAAAATCTCTCCAAAAAAAAAAAAAAAAAATAGTCCAGAGCAAAACTGTGTGACTGTCCTCTCTGTATCTTCAAACTGGATTGTAATCCCCTGCATTGAAATTAAGGAAGGGTTTTTAGTTTAGTTTAGTTTTAATAAAAAACAAAAAAAACCAAAAGAAATCTACACGGGAAGGCTCTAGATTTAGCATGGGAGACTGAGTATTCTGGGCAGATGCGTACGTACCCATCTGGGGCTGGCTGAGGCTGGGGTGGGTCACGGCATCAAGACCCTGTTAAGCAGTGTTTCCTTTCTTTCATATAGAAGAAATTAAATATGCTTTGACTTAAAAAAAAAATAAAAACATAAAGCTCACAGTATATTAGAAATTCTCCCAAGGATCACATAAAAAATGAACTAGCCTGTAAATGACCCTGGGGGACGGCATCTTCACTTTCTTTCACACAGTGATTACAATATCTCCCAGGCCTTCCATATTAACGCAAGATCATGATGCTGGAGACAAAGATGGGGTATGACTTGGGGAATTTTAGATGAGGAAGAAGAAAAGCCACGTGCCCAACAGAGGTTCAGGACAGAGAAGCCATTTTTCATAAGCTTTGTTACAGTGTCAACCTACACCGTGTTTGTAAGTCTCTGAACGGTTCCTGTCAGCCTCCTGCATTTACGGGAGCCCAGTGAGGGCTCTGGGCACACCGGGATGTCCAGCCTCCACTCTGGGCAGCAGGTGTCACACTGATGACACGTTGACACAGAAACGACCTTTAAAAAGAGCCTGAAGCTGTGGGGAGCTATGAACCCTAGTTTGGGGGACGGTAATGAGAAAATGTGACAACAGAATATTGAAAGCCAACTTCACATACTTTCTAAGAGGGTGCACAGTGTCCTTAATGCAAACATGCAAATGTGTTTGCTTTCCAGTCTGAAGTGAACGCAGAAAATACAGGGGAGAAAGACAAATTCCCCAGCTCGTTTTTTTCCTCTCTAATAATCCCGAGATTCGAGCAGAGGCCCGGCCCGGCCCGCCATGGCTCACGCTGTAATGAGGAACACATGGCCTCTGCTGCCTGAGAAAATGCACAGATGACCGCCCTGGCCCCTGTTCCCTGCATGGCCCCTTCCCACACACTCGCACGGGCCCCACAGCAGCCACCGCGGGCTGACCCCCAAAAGCTAGCACACACGGCAATCACCCGGATCGATTAAAACTGACCCGTGGAAAAGCGACTGCTCTCCCTTTTCCCTCGTGAAGACGGAAGGTGAGAAAACATGCGTGCACACACGTGTACACACAGGAAGTAGCTTCCCTGCTGTGTTACAGTTTTGGTGAGTCCTGTCACGACAAGAGAACAGGTTCCTCATAACCATCACGAGGCACAGGGACACACCTGTCCTGTGGCTCTGGCTGAACACAACACGCCAACCTGAGGTGCACACACAGCGCTGCCTTTTGACTCTGCAAATCTCTCAATGCAGTTTATTCTTAGCGTCGTTTCTGAACACCACGTAAGCTAAAAACATGGCTTTGTTAATGCACACGACTCCAAGCACCATTTTTCCTCCAAACGTTTTCCTGTAAGGCGAATGTTAACCTAGTTAGCATTTCTAGTTAGGAAATCATTTCACTTTGAAGGTCTTTCTTTTTTTTCAGCACTGAAATTTCCAATAAAGAAATGTGAAGAAATTAAATACATGAAAACAGATGGCATATCCTTTGCTTGGCAGATCAGAAGAACAGGATCTCACTGCCAAAGTGGGAACTGAAGAATACCTTGGAGATGAAATGATGGAGAAAAGAGCATTACTGAGAGCGCATCACAGAGGAGGCGGTTAGCCCGAACCCATGGAAGGAACGTGATCGAATCTGGGGGCGTGCGCTACAGACTTGCACCCTGAACAGAGAGAACCCAGCTCACCTGACAGGACCCAGAAATGTTCTAAGTACAAGGGGGCCTGCAGCTGGGGGATGGTCGACCACCGGGCTGCTGGCTCCCTAGACATGATGGTTTCTTGGCTGTTACGTCCCCTGACTGGGACCCTGGAGTGGGCAGCTGAGTGACAAGAGGCCAACATGGAAACCCAGTGACAGCTGAAGCACTCAGAGTCCCCATAGGACCATCTCCACTCACTAGGACACCAGCTGAGCTGAGCAAGGACGGAGGACCAAGACGACACCCTGTCACACACCTCTTGTCTCCTGCCAGAGGTGATAGGGAGAGGTGGGCAGCCAGTGGACTGCTCATGGGACAGAGACAGCTCAAAGCCACACTGTGTAAAAAATAACTGGTTGTACAAAAGTGTTTTTTTTTTTAACCCTACTTTTAGGCTGGAGTTTACTTTTTTTTTTTTGGTTTTGCTGTAAGGCACGTGTACGCACTGGGAAGAAACGGTGAGTGGGGTGGAAAGTGAGAAATGACCATGGCCATGCCACAGTCACTACTTTTCCATTCTCCCCTCAGGATTCTGGGCGTGCATATACATGTGCCTGGTATGGTTTTCAAGGTGTTGGGGTCAGGGACTTGAACCATTCAGCCATGTGGGATCCAGGGCTTTAACCACCGTGCTACCTGTTGGCCCTTCTAACGTGACCCTTCTCTATGAAGAAATACTGGTTTTACAAGGGGAGAGGTCCTAGCCCAATACCTGTTTTCTTGGAGCTTTCCCTGCTTTTGATGGGAGTCAGCTCCTAAGATATATCTTGCAGGGGAGGGTGAATAAAAGGCTTTTTCTGCACCAAATGTCTAAGCTGTCACAAACAGAAAGTATCTTGCCAGTTGTGACGGGTAAAGGTTTGGACTCATGCCTGACTTTACCTAGGATAAAAGCAGGTTATTTCAACATAGCTTTGCAGGATGAAAAAAAGATGAGTTTCCAAAAAACTTCTCTAAAACAACCCTGGAAACCCACATAAACCCTGCAGGCTGGAGACCTGCACAGCTCAGGGCTGGCTGCCACACCTTCCCACCTGGTGCACTTCACTGTGCACTTGAGGGGTGCCAGGTGGAGACTCCCAGGGGACAGATGACTTTACATCAGTTCTCACATCCAACTAGCACTGGAAGTGGTTCCCTGCCCACATGGAGCCCTGAGGTAGCACTGTCCCAGGGTCCCCTGCTCACCTGGACACTGCTGAGGGCAGAGCCACGCCCCTCTCCTGCAGAAGGAGCGGCAGGAAAAGCCCAGGCATGGAGCTGCTCTGGGGGGACCGCCTGCAGATTCTGCCCCGAGTATGCCCTGTGGAAGCCCGTCTCCCCGCAGGTGCTGCCATGCAGGTACTGAGCTACCTCGACCAGCAGCACAACTTCTGCCCTGGGCTCTGATCCGTTTCAGCGCTCAGAAACCAAGAACTTCTGAATGCTCCTCTATTCGCTTGGCTCTTTGAGATGCTGAGGTCCCTCTGTGTTCCCAAAAAGTCAAATGCCTGTTCTTTCTACAAAATTACTCAAGATTAATATCACTTACACAAAGAAACATTATTTCTTAAAAAAACAAATTCAGTGTGTTTACCAGATGACTCAGTGTTCAGTATACTGCTGACTTAGAAATAATAAAGTTCTCTCTGTTATGAAATAATGAGTGCTTGATTCGGAGTTGCTCTGTTTGGGAAGACATTCCCAAGGCAATCCAGTATTCATTACAGCCCTGAATAGACAGTCATCGTTTCTAGAAATGGAAAGTTAATTCGGGGAGAAATAAGCAATCACATGGTGTCTCTCCATCAGACTCTGCCTGTCAGAGGTTTGAACACTGTTAAGAAACACAACAGTTTTTGATATAAACACAAAATGTATCGAAAGATCTGATCTCATTTGTACTGTCATCTTCAGAATATTTATATTTTGGTTAAGGCCTTCCAACTACTTGTTGAAAACATGACATAAACAGGCTACTTTATTGAAGAGGAAACCAAAGATAAAAGTTTTTGGGGGGCATTTGTAGATTTCTTAAAATGAAAATATTTCTTTACATAACATGGGGTACACAAAGACCTTCCCATATAAAATGGTTTAAAATCACATTCTGTAGTTGATGGTCTAAACTATGTGACTGATTTATTGCAGGTGGTGTCCAATTTCCCTTCATTCATATATACATTTCTTATTCTTTTTTTCTAAATTAAGACCAGATTCAGAAAACCAGCATGGAAAAGCCTTTACTTATATTTTTAAAAATGTATGTGTCGCCTAAGAACATATGTAACCAAAAGAGGCCATAAAGCACGCTGATTTCTGTTTTTATAGAGCCACATAACAATATATTCATTTTTCTACAGCATTAAGAAAAAAACCTAGACTTGGAATGTCCTGCAAGGAGCTCGCCAAGCACTATCACTCCTCGCATCATCTACTATGAGGCAGGTTGGCTAAAGTTTCAGTCTCCAGGGACAGAGCGTTAGTTCAGAAAGAATTACAGCTGCAAGGAATGAGAAAGCAGAAGACCCCCACCCCCTCAGACCACAGAGCACATTTCTATTGCATTATATCCTAGAGATCCTCCTTGTTTAGTTCGAAAACTAAGAGACAAAAACCCTAACCAATTAAGAATGCCCTCCGAGGGTGTATTTTAGCGACACCTCTATTAAAACCAACATGCGGCTCTAACTAAGGCTACCTGGGCACTCGAAGACCAGCTCAACCATGGGGATGCAGGTACTCCCAGCACCAGGCCCACTCCGAAACACGGAAAGGATGAAGGCTGCAATCCCTAAGTTTGATTATGGTATCTTGTCCCCTCCCCTCTTCCCTGAATGACACTGGATTTATTTTTCAAGTTACCATTTAGTAATCTCTTGAGGACTGCCCTCCAGTTTTTCCAGGATATTAAAAATAAAAGCTAAAGACAAGAAGAAAAGAAGGCTGGGGTGATGGCTTTTTGGAGTTATTCAGCTGTGATCAGTTAGGCAGCTTTCTAAGAAATGTCCCTCTCTTCTCGTCCCAGAGTTGCCCTGTTAAGAACTCTTCCCTGGGACCAGCAGTTAGCCTAATGGCTATGTCGCTGGACTCCCATGTGGTCGACTGTGGTTCGAGTCCCGGACCCAGTAGCTTAAACTCATGCCAGGCATGTATGCATGCGTGCCCAAGATCCCAAGAAGAAAATGGAGGGAAAGGGATTGGATGATTTCTCGCCTTTTGTCTCTTTGTCTTTCTGGTGAGCGCATGTGCCCTATAGCAAAAACCTCTCCAAAAAGAAAGAACTCTTCCCTGGAGTCCGTGTTATTTTATTTCAGCGTGACTCTGACTCTGACAGTGAGAAGGATGGAAGAGAGGCCTGGAGTTATTCCAGGAAGAAACAAAGCAGGCCCCGAGACAAAGGGAACGAAGAGAACGCCTCTGCTCAGAACACAGTTAAAGGCGCCCATCCTGTCCTGGCTTTAATTAGTGCCCCATGTGATAAACTGGCACTGAGCTGCCAGGAGGCAGGAGCTGGAAGGCCCCAACAGCCTCTGAGGACAGCCTCTGAGTGGGGACAGGGACGGGTGAGAAAGCCTGGGGCAGGCGCTACAAGCTGCCTTTCTTTGTAGCTGGAGGGAAAACAAAGAGAAGCAGCCTTTAGTGCCTGCGTCATGATAAGCAGTTCCCGTCTGTTATTAAGGAGTCCTTAATTCAGCTCCACAGACGCTTCTGGGCCCCTGGGCCCCTGGCCGAGTCTTACAGCAACCCACCAGCTTTAAGAGATAAAAAGGGAAGGGGAAGTTGCCTGAGGGCTAATATACTGGTCTCAGAAGTTTTCTTCCTTTTTAAAGATTTTTTTTTTTTTTTTTTGGCCATAGGGCATGTGGCACTTTCCAGAGAAACCGCAGAGTCAAACAGTGAGAGGGAAAGTGAGAGATCACCCTCCAGGGGGAATGGCCACTCGGAAATCCCTTCTCTTCCATTCTTCTCTTGGGATTTTGGACACACACGCACATGTGCCTGGTATGATTTTCAAGCCATCAGATCTGGGACTTGAACCGCAGTTGGCTGCATGGGAGTTCAGTGTCTTAACCACTGCACCATCTGCCGGCCCCCAGAAGTTTTTCAAAATGGCTGTATCTCTGGACATAATAACTATTTATTGTTACGGTAATCAGAAGAAGTCCACTTGCACTACAGTGCAAACTGTTCACTTTAACAGGATGTAATAATAGAAACTTCTTCAACTGTGCATTTGAGAAAATGGCAATGGATTCGATTGAGATGGCCTCTTACATTCAGCCATTAAAATCATCAATAAAAGTGAGACATTATTGGAGCTAGCGGGTGCCCTGGTGGTTAAGGTGCTGGGCTCCCACGTGGCCAATTATCCTTGGAGTTCCGTACCTGGTGGCTTGAAAATCACGTTAGGTGCACGTGTGTGCATGCTCCAGATCTTGGGAGGAGAATGGAGAAGGGATTGTGGCATGGCCATCCCGCTGAAGGGTGATTTCCCCCTCTCCCTCTCCCTCTCTGTTTCTCTTGTGAGCACATGAGCCCTATGACAAAAATCTAAAAGAAGAAGAAAGACGTTATTTCACATATAAAAAGATTGGAGGGAAATGTGTTCAAATGTTACCAAGGGTTTCCTAAGGGGGTGCTGTTTCTCGCTGTGGCTCCATGTCTGATTTTTCCAATTTTTTTTCACTATTGGCAAATATAGAGAAACTAGATCTTCTGGGAGTGATAGGCTTTGTTCACATTTGCATGGTTTTATGTGAGAACTGCAAGAAATTAATAGGAGCATGTGGGCTGCGGTTGCCCAGCCCGCGCCCCCCCCCCATCCTTAGAGACAGGAAGAGGAAATGGAGGAAGCCCTCACCAGGGACCCCATGGCTCATTACCCAGCTCCCAGGCAGCCTTCACTGGTTTACGGACTTCATCGCACACCCCAGGGGCCACCCTGCAGCACCTGGAGGAAATTCTTCAGGACGAAAAGCCATAAATTTGTGTTCGCCTTGAAACCGCACTGCAGGGATATACTCAGAAGAGCACATACCAGAGAGAGGTCACAGCTCCCGAGAGGGTGTCTGCTCCTTGTCCAGAGAGGCAAGGATTCCGAGCCTGGGAAGGCCACTGCATCTTAGTGCTCCTAACCTGGGGCCCCACAGGTTTAGGGTACCTTGAGGGGGAGGTTTCGGTCTATTTTTAATATTACCTTCAAAAAAAGTTGTACTATTCCTAAATTTTCTATTCCCCCAAAAAGGCTATAATCCCACATAATTTTGTTTCTTTGCTTTTTCCCTGGAGATATAGACAAATTCAGTGTAACACTTTTAAAATCCTAAAAGGAAAAAAAGAACCACCATCCATGTCCACTTTGGGGAATGGAACCACCACAGCAATGAGCACATTATTCTCCCCCGCCCCTTGCAGATGAGAAAACTATGGTTTTAGCAAGACTTAGCAAGGAATGATCCCGGGTCACACGGGTCGGGTCAGCACTGGTGTCCTGGCTTCTCCAGCAAGGGTCCCCACTATTCCACAATGCACAGCCTGTCTTAAATTCTACCTGAAGATACGTAAAAAGCAAGAAAGATTTGAGAAGCCATTTGGTTTGCCTATAATTGATGAGAAACAATCATTCCTCTTGCTGAAACAGTGCAATTCTGTGGCGAGCATTCATTCGTGGCTTTTGCTCATTCGTCTGAAACTGAATGTCCCCCGCAGTGGCTCCTTCACCCGAGCGAGGCAGGGCTGCAAATGAACTCAGTAAGTTCAGAACAGGTTCAGACTGTTTCGGCCAACAAATTCCTTTATCCTATTTGGTCTTTGTAATGCTTTTCTTTCATTTATAAAAACAAAACCTGCCTTGGTGAGAATCCAAAGAAGAAGAAAAAAAGAGAAGAGGTTTGCTGAGAATCCACGTACTGCAGAGCAACAGTTCACTCTGTACGTGGCCCTGTTCGTGCTAGGGGGGGTCGCTGTTACGCGTCTGCGTACGTGGAGCCAGGGGCGTGGGTTCCATCTGCCCAGTGAAAGGGTACCGTACCTGCTTCAGAACCGGAACCCAGCCAAGAGTTTCACTATCTTAGGGCAACTGGCTCTCCCATGGGGACCCTCGTAAAAGGAAGTGGACGGCGCTTCTTGACCTCTTGAGATCTTTTCCTAAGGACTGCTTGGCAGTCCCATCTCCTGGCCCCCAAGAAAGACTGGCTTCATCTGGACAGGAGGATGCCCCACTGAACAGGGCAGGAAGCAGGAAACGGCCTCTTCTACGTGAAGCCCGGGATTGCCTGCAGGGGTGGAAGGGTCTGCGGTTGCTGTGGCTTGATGTGCAAAGTTCCTCCGGGATCTTTTTTCTTGTTGTTACCCAGAATCATTTTTCCTTTTTGAACCTGACATACATAAACTTGCCCATAACCGATTTAATAGGTGGAATATTATGATACCACTCTGATTTAAGGACATCCAGGAAGTTTTCTTGGCATTACTATAAGGTTTAGAAAGACGGGCAGTCATCTATGAACACCACATTCCCACAAACAAAACAACAAAAACCCACCAAAAAGCAATTTTGCTTTTTCTTATCTATTCTTCACTGTGAGGTAACTTTTTTTCCTCCTCCAGTAAATCCCATAAGTTATCTGTTTCTTTACAAGTTTGTATTAACTTAAAAATTCTGTGGTGGGGCCCATAGGTGGTACGGTGCTTAAGGCTCTGGACTCCCACATGGTCGACTGTGGTTTGAATCCCAGACCTGGCAGCTTGCTTTCTCACTTTCTTGCTCTCTCTGGTGAGCATGGGTTCCCTATAGCAAATTAAAATAAATAATTCTTAAAAAAAACTTCTGTAGTGACAGCTTCACAAACATCACCTAGACTTTTCTATAGTTTGAGAATTGCTAGAACAAAAAATATCTGGGGAAACCGAAAATTTCCTTCGGTACTTTAAAAAGCAAATTTAGTGTCTCTTCAGAAGAATTCCAAATAAACTACAATAGTATTGGTTTCAACATTCTCTCTCTAGAGACATAATGCTATGTCTTCTTAAGATTCATTACTCCTTTGTAACATTGATCATTAAACTATTTTGATCTAAACTTTGGGGATATTTGATACACTACTGTATTCCCATTACGTGAACAAAGAAAGTGAAGTTCACAGAGAGGGAGTGATTTCCTAGAGACCCGGAGCTAGCTGGGGGCTAGCTCTAAATCTGACTTTTGACATTACCAATATTCCTTTCGTGGCCCAGAAGAGATTATTTCCAATTGAGATCTTACGCACTATCAGCCTTCATCCATCTAGTGCAGAAATCCCTAGTGCCCAACAACCCCTATCAAACCTGCCCAGCTTATTATACACCTCCAGGCAACGAGGCCACCGTCTCTCAAGAACATTCTGGAACAATTTAATGAACATAAGATTTTGAAAAAAAACTCTGACTCTATGATCAGTAGCTTTAAAAAACAATTTGATAGTTCTGTGAAAAAAAAAATCCAAGAATAATGATTGAAGATGATGCTTACAACAATAAGTTCATACAGCAACACTTACCTCCTCAAGGGCCCCCTAATCGAGGGCAATTTTGTTTGTTTCTCTGGTGTTCCGCAAACGAACACCTGGAGTTAAGCGGTGCCACCCCCAATAGTTGCTGAAGGCACATTTTCTGCGTCCCCCTTTTGCACTAATACCTCCCTCATTGGTGGGTCCCCTGACCAATCTATCTTCTATATTGGGTTCGCAATGAATTGGAAACTCTAGAAAGTACTGCCAGAGCCCCTGGGCACCCCACATCTCTGACACACAGCCCGGACAATGGTTGGCAAGAAAGTGAAGGCAACATGACATGTGAAGCCCATCAGGCCCTGAACCTTGGTAGAAACCACTCCTACTGGTACGCCGGTGATGGCCTGTGAGAAATCCATGTGTTGGTGCCATGGCCTGGACAGATGTCAGAGGTCCCTGATGGAAGGCTGACCTCCTCTGCAGAACCAGGTTCTGGAGACCCGCAGACCTGATGTCCCCCTCACCTTGGTTCTCTGGTACCCTGTGGTCTTTTCCTCAAAGTGCACTGTATCTATTTCCCAATCACCTTCGCAGAAACCAGATTTTCCCTCCCCCCGGCTTGCCTTTAGAGCAGATGCTCGCATGGAACACAACGGTGATGGGGGAGGACCCTTTCCCCACAGGACTTTCCAGGATCGTATCATCTGGCCACAGTTCTTATGAGAAGGAATCAGAGAATCTAGGTATCAATGCCAGCACACTGTCATACTCTCAAGTAGTCTGAAAATCCCCAAACAAAATTAAACCTGAAACGGACATAAAACCAATCCGATCAGAAGAAGGCAATTTGTAGCAGATTATAGACTGTTTACACACCACTTACAAGAAAGTCCCCAGATAGTGAAGATGCCTTGGAACATGGAGGGCTGTGGAGAGCACTGATCACCGGCTGCTGTCACATCTTAGTGACCACATTTTAGTGGTCCCTATGAGCCATCCACACACAGCCCCCTCCACAAGGCGACCAGCTTCAAAGCACAAAACACATCTGCTTTAAAGCGCACGCCAACCATTCAAGCAGCCACCTGAAAGAAAAGGGCAGGAAGAAAGCAGCGTGCGCGGAGGGCTGAGTACCTAGGTCGAGGATCCAGTACTTGCAGGGGCCCGGCTGCCCGCCGCTGCAGTAGGCTGGGCCGACAGACGACAGAGGGTCCAGCGTGCCGACTGGCTTAATTCCGTTGGGCATGCCGAGTGGAGCCGGTTTGAGGCTAGAGGTTCAGAACCCTGGCCCTCTTGCTCCGTACACTCAGTAGCAAAATCGAGAAAGGTTGGACACTCAGACACAGGCTAGACTGGCGACAGGGACAGGCACTCAGGCAAGGACTGATCAGCATCCACACGCCAGCCAGCCAGCCAGCCAGCCAGCCAGCCAGCCAGTGGAGAGCTCCCCTCCCTCTGCTGCTCCCAGAGCTGCTGCAGTGGGTTTCCCAAGCAGGACTCTCCAGGCTGGTGGATTACATTCTACCACACTGACTCTAATTGGAGCTCAAGGAAATTCTTCAGGCACCCTGGGAACCAGATGTCTCTCCTCTCCTGCAATTTCCTGGCTCAGTGCAATGTAAGTGACAGGGGCCCTCCCCTCCCCAGGCTTTCTGAGTGGCTCGGGCTTTGTGTGCATCTGGGGGAGGCCCTCCCTGAGACATGCAGCAGACAAAGGGCCCTCCTGAAGCGACTTGATAGGAAAAAAACCCAAAAAACGCCATGTGGTCTAATAGCCAATGGGTGACATCACCATGCTACAACGGCACTCCTAGTTTATTAAAAACATGCCTCCATTCTTCCTCACAGGAAGCAGCCATACAAGCAAAAATAAATAAACGGACATACGATGACTGTAAAGGCATTTTTACTACAGCGTCTCTCACAAGTTCATTTCACTCTTTTTTGGAAATTGGATATTTTCTTTGGCCTCCATAAATTCTTCCCCTCAACTTGAAAGTTTCCATATGTTCCCTCCCTTGTATCCCACAGTACAACTGTCCAAGAACATCCAACATCCACCGTGGAGGAAGGGGGCCTACCTTTCGGCCGCTATGTAAGCGTGGGCATCTCCTGCTCCTCACAAATTCAAGCAGCGCACGGTGCTGTGACAGCCCAGCTCCTGCTTTCAGGAGGCAGCCTAGAGGATTCTCTGCACAGCTGGAGCTGTAGCAGGACCTTTAGTCACTTATACAGCTCTCGAGGAGGTATTATCTGCAAAAGCCTATATTTGCCTTAACAAAATCATGTACTATTTTCTGGAGTTCTTTATATTCATATATGATTCTTCATGTATATATACACACACACACACACACATCTTCTTATATTTGCTTTATCTAACAGACAGTAAAAGAATTACATTTTGGTCCCTTTCTCCTACACCCCTGCATTTGCTGCAAAGTAAATTTTAAAAATTCTTACATGAGGGCCAGCGGGAGGTATGGAGGTGGAGGCTCTGGACCCCACATGGCTGGCTGCATGGTCCAAGTCCTAGACCTGGTGACTTGGTAATCATGCCAGGTGTCTGTGCATGCCCAAAATCCTAAGAGGAGAATGGAGGAGAAGGGATTATGGCGTGGCCATTCCCTCTCCCTGACTCTGTGTGTGTGTGTGTGTGTACGTGTGTGTGTGTGTGTGGAGGGGGTGTGTGGTTTCTCTCTGCCTCTGTCGAGCATATACACCCTACAGCAAAAACTAAAATCTTTTTAAAGAACGACTTACATTGCTTATTATTATTGTTGTTGTTAATTTGACCAGAGAAAGGGAAAGTGAGAAAGCAAGCCACCAGGTCTGGGACTCGAATTGCGGTCGGCTATGTGGGAGTCCAGTGCCTTAACCATCATACCACCTGCCACCCTCCCTCTGCAAAGAAATCTTAAACAAAAGAAGTGTGAAGACAGCAGTGACTTCTAACTTGAGTTTATGACAACCAGCCACTAGCACAAACAAGATGATATAACCAGGACAGAGCGCACGGTCTCACGTACTGCGGTCCTTCTCAAACGCAAACTGCTTCCGGTGGGGTCTGGCACTCACGGGTCCATATTGGGCTTTAGATTCTTCTTAAAAGACCAAAAGCATAGCAAAAGGTTCTTTTTTTTTACAAATGGTCCCATGATAAATCCAGATGGTGTACTTATGCCAGGACCAAGGTGCAGGGGCAGGACTAAGCACAGAGCGCTTTTCAGGCAAGAAAAGAAAACTTTATTACCAAATACATGACCTCCTCTTTCACTGGCCAAAAAAAAGAGAGCACTGAAAATTATGACCTAAAGGAAATTGAGTTAATTGACATTCTAAGGTTTCATTTACTACAACCTTTTTAAATAGTTTTCCTTGTCCCTTTCCAAAAATAGACAGCCAAGCAAGGGCCATTCATTAAAAAAACTAAAAAAGGGCTGTCAGGAAAATGAATTACTTTATGTGTAATATCAGTTCATATGAAAGAGGGAGAGAATGAAGCTTAAAAACGAATAAAATAATTTTAGCTAAAGACGTATGAGAAATTTCCCCAGTGCCTGATCTCTTCAAATTTCACGTTCACATCTGTGAGCTGGGGCACCGCAGGGCCAGGGAGTCAAGGGACAGGAAGTTTGTTCTCATCCCTCCTTCCTTCTGTTCAGGGAAACGTGAGCCTGCAGAGCTTTTCCCAGGGAACATGGCACTTGATACAGTAAGTAAGGATAGAAATAAGTATTCATTAAGGGTACCGGAGGACCCTCCCTGCAGAGGCGACAACCTAATCCACTCGACTGGGAAACACGGAGCCCACAGAAACGCTGAAGTTATTAGTAAATGAAAGGGCTGAGACAAGAGGTAAGGTGAAGGAAAGGGAGAAAGTTCAGACGATGGCGAAAGCTACCGGAAATACATCTTCAATCCCAAGGCTGATTTCCACCACAGTGGTATGCCCAATAGTGCGTTCTAGGAAACTAAACATAATTTCTGTTCAGGAGAAAAAGACCAGGGCTTAGTAACCTCAACAGTCCGTGGGAAGAAAAGGTTGGTGGAAACCATGACCGTGAGTGTGGGAAGGAGAAGGAGGTGAGGAGAGACGTGGGAGGCTACAGTTAACGTGAGCGAGTTTTAAAAGAAGCGTCAACATGAAGTGGCCAGAGAGGAAATCAGAACTTACTGAGAGGCCTGAGAATGGTAAGATGAGGTTAAGGCTTGGTGTCTATTGACTATCTGCAGTGTGAGAACATTATCAAGTAAGGAAAGGCGGTCAGGAAATGATGCTAAGAGTCTACATTTTAAGGACCCACGACCTAGGAAAGGTGTGGAAGAGTCAGATCAATTCAGAACACAGGGAGATGAATTCTGCAGACAGACAACAGAGGTGAAACTGGCTACGTGGGCTAGGTTAACAACAAACATTTTGGGCACTGGGCAGAAGAGATGATACGTAATGATAAAATGAAAAGCAGAGATTGTGAAGGAAAACAAGACATTCTGGCTTTGTTTTTTTGGGGTATTTTTAATTTTCTTTTGACAGCTTGATGGCTAGACATGTAATTTAAAATGATGCAAACATCCTCTAAGACAATGCTTTAAGGACACAAGAGGACAAGGTAAGGGAGACTGAGCAGAGATAAATATATGATAGCTATGATTATTAAGAAAATCAGTGTTGGCCCTTGGAATCGTGTTATATTTCACATCCCATCCCCAATAAATAATTAAAATCAACCTGGATAAAAGGAATTATGGGATAAATGATGTCTCCCTAAATTCACATACTCAATTTCTAATTTCTGATACTTCCAAATGTGGCTGCATTTGGAAGGGGGATCTTTACATTGAGGCAACATTACCCACTATGACTGATGTCCTAACCGGGTGGGGAGATGAGGACGCACACACGAGGAAACTGAGAGAATGAGAAGGTTACCAAAAAACAAGTCGGCAAAATCGTAGATTTTTGTTAGAAAACACACACATACAAATCAAGAATCTATGAGTACAGATACCTATGATGTACTCAAAAGCTATACTAAGAGAGTCACAAACCATTCTCTCTCTACCTCCTGTTAGAATAGGGGCAAAATGGCAGTAGCCAATCTCAATCTCATAGATGAAATGCTTGAGAATTTCATGCATTTTTATTGGTTGAAAAGAGACACATTTCGGTCATGGTCAAAGTCAGTGCCGGGAACCAGCAGTTAGCGTAATGGCTATGTCGCTGGACTCCCACGTAGTCGACCGCGGTTCGTGTCCCGGACGCGGTGGCTTAAAACTCACGCCGGGCGCGTGTGCGTGCGTGCCCAAGAGCCCGAGAGGAGAATGGAGGAGAAGGGATTGTGGCGTGACCATCTCCCCTGGGGGGTGATTTCTCGCTTTCTGTCTCTATGTCTCTCTCTGTCTGGCGAGCGCACGCGCCCTACAGTGAAAATCTCTCAAAAAAAAAAAAAAAAGTCAGTGCCAAAACAATTCAACTGTCATGTAACTTCCTCTTGTGATAGTTAATCTTCCACATTTAAAATTCTGCATGTGAACACTCAAGTGCCTGTTATCCATCTCTTGGATAAGATATGAGGCAGGTCATTTTTGCCAAAGGAGGTCTCAAAGCGAAAGCAGTAAAACAGAGTAATATATAAATGGTGCTTCTTAAATGAGGACTAGAAATATACTTAAGAAAAGCTAAAATTAAGAAAAGCTGGGGGGGGGCAAGTTGTGTGGTGGATAAGGGTGCTCGATTCCCACATGGCTGATCACAGCTCAGGTCTGGACCTGGTGGCTTGCTTTCTCACTTTCTCTCTCTTGCTCTGTCACTCTGGTCAAATTTAAATAAATAAAGTTGGATAAAATAATTATTAAAAAAAAAAAAAGGTAAAAGCCAAAGGACCTGAAGTTTACCTATTGATTTATTTTTTGGAAGAAGAAACATAGAAACATTATCTTCATATGTAGGCACTTAGTGTAGGATGAAGAGAGTCCCCAAAATTTAAAAGATCCTATGTATAAAAAAATATCAGCAGTTCAATGCTGGGATTAGATCTTGAATGAAAGTCCCAGCCATAGTGGACTACAGTAGTGCACCTCTGAAGGACCCAGGAGCCATGTGGGAGACCCAGGTTCACGTCCCAGGTCAACCTGGGCACATCCACACACCTGTGACCCTGGCCTGCTATGAGGCTGGGGGAGGATCATGGCATGGTGAGACCTTGGCAATGGCACCTGCCTGCTTGTCTGCCTGACTCATTCATGGAAGACCTTATACACATTAAAAAAATGATTTGAATGACGTAACTATTAGGAATAGTATCCAAAATTCCCTCTGAACATTAGTAGTCTTTTCTTGAGACTTGAGCACATTATCAAGAATACTGGTGAATTTCTGGCCTTCTCCCTTCGAGTTGGTCCTCAAGCCCCGATTACTCAAAGGTGTGCGCGGTCCTGCACTGCGCGGGAGGGCAGGCCTCTGCGCTGGTGCCAGCCTGCTTCGCTCCAGCGGCGATTCTGGACTGCTTTCCCTCACTGCCCCTGCCTCCGCTTTCTTCCCTGTGCGTTTCCGTTCTGCACAATATGCCCACAGTGCTGGCCTCAAGCACAGCTGTGCCCCCGAGACGGGGTCTCTCAGGTTCCACGCACAAAGATACTCCTGTTTGGAGGAAGTTTTCTCGGGTTTCTTTCCCCGCAGATAATGCCTCCTGCTCGGGAGGGAAGGGATGACGACACCCTGCTCTGAGGCCTCCATTCAGCACCGGAGTTCCTGCTGCTCTGGACAGGGGCACGGGCCACAAAAGCACCTTTTATCGAGGCAGCCATACACTTCACTCCAGTGCCAAAACTCCGATAGGCTCCTTTTCATTGCTTTATTTACTATCTTCTCACAAACTATGTGGGTTTTTCTCTTTAACGAGCATTCAAATACTCCCTTTTTACATCTCCCTCTAACTCCCTATGTGACATTCTCTGTTTGCACCAGCGTTGTGGATTATTTGCAGAACGGCAATATGAGATGGCAACCTCACAAACCGTGTCCTGAAAATCATTGGGACAGCAGTGTTGAAAAAGAATTAGAGTTAATGGAGCCATCCCGGCAGCGGTGGGTGCTTCCACTGTCCTGATTCTGGTAAACATCCGAGGGTGGGATGTAGGTCACGAATACACGGGAGGGTGACGGGGGCCTAACCGGGAGTTTAATTCCCTTAAGGGAGACCAGGTAGCGAACTTTGACCTGGGGAAGGGGGGCAGGGCAGGGCTACGGCCAATCACCTTTTACTCCAGGGTGCGAAGTGATCAAGGAAAACGCATCGACTTTGTGACTGGTTTTCCACTCATTCGCCCACCCACAAACCCAAGAGAGTGAAGTTCTGTGATTAATGGGGGGGGAATGGAAGGCGAGAGGTCAAAAGAGAAGGGAAGACACTCAGATGGTTTCTCTGGACAGTGGGAGGCATCTGGAATTATATCATACAACTCAGCCGTCAAGATGACAGTTCTGATCCTTGTTATTGAGAAGGACATTGAAGGAGCATGGCTTCTCAGGGATGCACAAAGCCATGGGTGTGAACAGTCTCAACTGTGGTGACCTTTGAACAGGAGTGTCTAGAATTAGCTCTTTCTCTAGTGGTATCCTTGCCTTGGGCATATGAGTTCGTCTCTAGGGGCTCCAGCTCCCTCTCTAGATCAGAGGTTCCTCCTACCTTCTATGGAGAGAGGTATGCACCATGTAACGTTAAGAACATGAGCCTTAACACTTGACAGCTGTCTGCAAAATCTGATTTGAATCCATCCGTCTATACCCAGAGCTGTGCAGCTACTCCTAACCAGCATGTGCAGACACACACACAGCCCTCGGGGCAGGGTACTTTGAGGATGAACCCTAGAGCAAAGTGGCACCTCACGTTGCCACCATTCCTCCCTGGTACCACTGTTGATTTTCTAAGGCCCCGACGGCTGCATTTTTATGGGAATTACCTTCCCCAAAATTCACATGGAAGTTCTGATTCCCAGTATCTTGGAATGGGACTGTACTGGAAATAAAGTCTTTAAAGAGATTACAGGAAAACAATGCTCTCAGGGTGGTCCTAATCCAGTGTGACCAGTGTGCCTGTAAGAGGAGGACATCTGGACACACAGAAGCCCCAGGCAAGCTCTCAGAGGGCCAATCTTGCTAAGAGGCAGCAGGAGGATGGGATCTGCAAGCCTAGGACACAGGCCTCAGAGTGAACAGCCCTGATGGCTTCTTGAGCTCGAGCTTCGGGCTTCCAGAACCATGAGAGAATGCCTTCCTGTTTAAGCTGCAGTCTCTGGGATTCTGCTGTGGCAGCCTGGTTGATGAAAACATCCTTCTCCCATTGATGATAACCTGCTCCATAATCCTGGACAGAAATGGGGTCATTATTTTTGAGACTGTAGGAAACAATTCTATAATGGAGAACAGAGCTTTGGTGTTCTTCCCTTCTGGTAAATTCTAAGTCCTACAGACTCATGAGAAGGGGGAGAAAAGGATGTGATTGAATCCACAGGGATACATTTCTTGAAAATTATAATAAAAAAGAATCTAAGAGCTTCCACACAGTGCAGCCACGGCAAATGGGCCTGTTTACTGCCCTCCACACACTAGAAAGGCCCTTCGAATAATAACCCCTCACGTCCCAACCCTCACACAGTCAACAATGGGAAATGACCACTGTCTGAAGGACTCCAGCCACCACAGGTCAGACCACAGCACACAGCTCAGAACCTGACCGACTCAGAGGGCTCCAGCTGACTCCACACAGGACACCCGAATGGGCAGCCAGGGCCCCGAGCTTAGAAGAGCTGGCTGTGGGGTGAGAGAGAGATCAAAGCTGGCCTCCTTCCCCCTGGACTGACCTCAAGCTCTCTACTCACACTCTGTCCCCTCCAAGATCCTTCAATGGTGTCAGCAATGAAGACAGGAACTTACGACTTTGGAGGGTATTCTAAATTGTGTTTTTCAAAATTCACAGCCAAATGAAGAGTTAGTGAGAGATAAACCACCTAGAAGTCAGATTATACAGAGACTTTAAAGCCCTGTAAAAGCCGCCGGACAGCACGGGCTCATGAATGTGTTTCCTATAGGTGACAATGCAGCTTGAATTTCTAGGCAATTTGGAGTGAACAGAGGCCAAGCAGTGGCAACACAAAGCTATTTTTGTACAGGATGTACCGAGTGAAGAGAAGTTACTTGTTCTTTGGATACCACCGGGGCTCACTCTTAACTGGAGGACTCCGAATTTAGACCCCTTTGACTAAATCTAAAAGGAAAATGCAAAAATTTAGGTGAAACAGTAATTACACAAATATTTCACTGAATGCACCTGGGACCAGCAGTTAGCGTAATGGCTATGTTGCTGGACTCCCATGTAGTAGACCGCAGCTTGAGTCCCGGACCTGGTGACTTAAACTCATGCCGGGTGCCTGTGTGTGCATAACCGAGATCCCGAGGGGAGAATGGAGGAGAAGGGACTGCGTTGTGGCCATCCCCCTGGGGGATGATTTCTCACTTTCTGTCTCTCTACCTCTCTCTTTCGTTCTGGCCAGTGCAAGTGCCCTATGGCAAAAATCTCTCAAAAAAAAAAAAAAATTAACTCACTGGATGTACCTATACAAAGTGTTGTGAGAAGATGTCCAACAAAGTCTTACCTCAGGCAAGTCACATGGAGATTTCATTTCTATGACTAATTTTAAGGAGTTAGTTATACAATTGAAGGGGACAACTCTTTGTGAAGTGGGTTAAATGGAACTGGAGAACTCAAGAGTTCAGTACAGCTCAAATGTCATGCATGTATTGAAATGAAAAAAAAAAAACCCAAGATATAAAAGCAAACATTTATGTGTATGTGTATGTGTATTTACATATAAAATATGTATTAGCACATTTTATTGCGATTTTTACTGATGTAGCCAATTTATGATTTACGCGACTCTTCTGCAAAAGCTTGTGGTGATGTATTGCTCAAGAGAAGCTAGATCCCACATGGTGACAGAGGTTTGAATCCCTGGTCCGGCCAGCCTGAAACATGCCAAGCAAGCCAGGATCCAACAGACATGCAGGAAGGGGATTGTGGTGTGACCAGCCCCGTGGAGGGTGCTTTGTCTCCTCTCTCAAGTGTGCACACAAATCCTATTATGAATCAAGAACAAATAAATAAAACAGTAACTTAACAAGCCTTCAAATTAGTTTTTTCCTCTTCTTTAGGAAAAAGACGTTCTCAATGCAGGGGCAGGGAGTGTCTCTGAAAGTGCATGCAAAGTCTTGTACCTATGTCTGTTTATCTGGGACGAGGGACCCAGCTTCCCTCTGACCCGCTGAGGGACACAGGACTCCAAGACTTTCAAGGCAGCTTCAGAATCAGCCCAAACCATTTAAGGTATTTTCTTTTTCCTTGCATTTCCAGCTCAGCTGCGGAGATCTACAGTCGAGTCTATCAACATTCTGTTTCTGGGAAAGTTAACTTGACGAACACAATATTCCGCTCCTCACTATTCTACCACTCCCCTAAACACCGCGTCCTGGCCACTTACAGCCAGAGTGGGAAGGTGGTTTCTCTCATTGTTTATGACTCTGCTATACATATAATTTCATGATGATCTAATATGGATAGCATCAATACCTGCTCATGCGTTGTTCCTGTTTTAATAAACACTTTAATGTAAAGCTGGAACATGAAAATGCCTCTGACATGAAGCACTCAACAGTAATGGCCCTCTTGTGTGGCTCCATAATTATACGCTGCACAGAAAGTGTTCCTTAATCACAGGTCTCAGAGGGATCCTTTAGTCTTTGATACAGTGCTCGGGAGAGGGAGCATGTCTTTGTTTTGAATTCTTGGTGTAACTCTGTGTTCCTCCGTCTTTCTTCCCACAGGGATTTAGATTAGCAGCTGCTCAAACAGAATAAAACTGCTCTTTTCAAAGCTAATTAAAAAAAACATATAGATCTTCCATTATATATATTTTTGAGACTGTGTGGGCAGATACCGGTTTGAAATACCCTACGCATTAGTGCACCTAGGGTGTCTTTTCTGTTAACAGTGGCAATTTGGCATGAGGCAAAGGTCTAAATACAGTAGAATCGCATATTCAACTCAACCTTTTAATGCCACTGAAGCCTTCTAAATGCCCTGCATTTTTCGAAAACGTATTAGGTCATTTAAAAGTTTCAGTTTCACTTAGATTCACCTTGGGGAGAGGCTGTCTGATGACCTGGGAAATGCTCCCCACCACATGGCCTGGGGCACATCTGGGAAGTGCTGGTGGCCTCAGCCTGGTGAGCCTGTGTTTGGTCACAGACTTCTAGAGAGGCAGGGAAGCACCTCGCTTCTCAAAGCTGGTGCTTTTGTGGGCGGCAGAAGTGGGGAGCTTGTTAGGACAGGCGATTTCTGTGTTAGCACCTTGAGTGTGTCCTTGTGTGAGTGTGTTCTTGTGTGAGTATCCTTGTGTGAGCGCACTGTGTGTCTGTGTGTGTGTGTCCTTGTGCAAGTGTGTTCTTGTGCGAGCGTGCTGTGTGTGTTCTTGGGTGTGTGTCCTTGGGTGTCTTTGTGTGAGCGTGCTGTGTGTGCCTGTCCTTGTGTGTGTGTGACTTTGTGAGTGAGTGTGTCCTTGCTGGAGTGGTTGCTCCCAGGATGCAGAAGCCTGAGAAGCCGAGTACGTGGTTCGAACCATCCTCATGTCACAGCAGCACCAGAAAAGGACGTGGGCCTGGCTTCTATGGCTCAGCCAGGACTGACCATGCCTCGTTTCAGACTACAGGGTGGACACCTCTGTCCTGTGCACCTGCTCAGGTAGGAGCAGATGAGGCTGCAGCCCTGGAGAAAATGTCGGACTTCATCTCCAAGCAGAGAGGCACTGCAGAGTCACCTGAGGCTGGTGATGTGATGACGCTGTCCTGGGAACTGGAGAAGTGGCTTCGATGGTGGGAGGCAAGTCTTTGGCAACTGATTGTGTTCTGAGGAGGGAAACAGCCTGGCCGATCCTCCATGCCGGGGGGGCAGCTGCAAGTCTGGCCACGAGGCCTGGGCTTCCTGAAAGTGCACACACCTGGCACCTTCTGATTGCTCCCTTTCATTACCAACCTCTGTTCAGTCCAGCCACCTGGTCTCAGCTACATGCCAGAGGGACAGAAGTGACATAGGAGTCAACGGGAGAGACCTGGCCCCCATCCCAGAGCTGGGAAGGGAGTGGCAGCCGTGGTGGCAGTGGCAGCAATGGTGGTAGGGGACACCAGCAAGCAGGCTGAGCCTCCACCTCACAGGGCCCAGACGCTGAGGCCAGGAAAACAGCCCCAGAGGGAAGAAAACGGGCTTCTAAGCACTGTAATTTAAGCCTTGATGGACACACACCAATCTTATGTTCATACGTGGCTAAGCCAGTGGTTATCCACGAGAACCACATTGGAGTGCTAACCTCCAGGCCTGGGGCAGGGGCTCGCTTACTCATTCAGTCGTTTTCAGATTACAGGTGACTCTGAGGTAAGCCCTGGCATAGATAGTGGGTCAGTTTCTCTGAATGTTCAGTAATGGCCCCAGTGAATAATATATATACAAAGTTATTACCGTACAGTTAAAAAACAAACACCCCCTCCCCCAGAACTTGACAAACAGGGCTACCAACGAATGAGACTTTTTGCCCCATTAACTTCTTTGCTCAGAGGGGGCTGTCAGTGAGGACTCTTCAGTTTAGGCCTCCCTCTGACCCAGTCCAGCGGTCCTTTCCTCAGCTTATCCCTGCCTGTCAGCGCTAGCCTACCGGGAGGGGCTTAGCCTCCCTGCATCCACACTGCTGGGTGAGCCTGGGCGCTCCATCCTTTGTCTACTGCATGGTGAGTTTAGCCCCTATCTGCAACCGTTATTCCAATTAAAATCTGCTCTAAAGGAGTCTTCATGAGTTCTTTTATACGTGGGGACTTCAAGAAGTTTGCAGGAAAATGGAATTAAGGCATAAGTTTATTTAGGAGCAAAAACAAAACAAAACAATAAAACAAAGGACATCCATGCAGTGTTTTCATAATATAAGAACCTCTCATGGATCCTTGTGGTCTTCAGTGGCTGGTGGAGTTTATTAGGCAGAGCTGTCTTTTTAAGGTTGGCCTGATGTTAGCCCTTGTGCTTGAAATATTTGCTGACTAGGGATCAGCAGATGGTGCAATGGTTATGCAACTGGATTCCCATGCAGTCAACCACAGTTAGAGTCCCAGACCAGGTGACTTAAAACTCATGCCGGGCGCGCACACGCGTGTGTGTGTGTGTGTGTGTCCACAATCCCGTGATGAATAGAGGAGAGGGGAATGCTGTACCCTGGGGAGTGATTTCTCACTTTCTGTCTCTCTCTTTGGTGAGCATATGCACCTCATAGCAAAAACCTCTTTTAAAAAAATATTGAAAAATTTTATCTGATTTTATTTATTATTTATTATTTTGACCAGAGAGAGAGAGAGGGAGGAAAAGTAAGAAAGCAAGCCTCCAGTCCGGGATCCAAACTGTGATCGACCTGAAGGGTGTTTGGTGCCTTAACCACCACGCCACCTGCCAGCCCCCAAAAAGAAATATTTGCTGACTAAACCAACATCTATTGTGGTCTTGTCTCACCTTTAAGACTCACTGGATGCATTAATTTTTTTCCTTTAAGAATTTTCATTTTTTATTTATTTGGTGGGATGGAACAGGGAGTTGTCAGGTAGGGGTAAGTGTTAAAAAACAATCTCTGGGGATGAGCAGTTAGTGTAATGGCTATGTTGCTGGACTCCCATGTAGTCGACCACGGTTCGAGTCCTGGACCTGGTGGCTTAAACTCATGCAGGGCACATGTGCGTGCGTGCCCAAGATCCCGAGAGGAGAATGGAGGAGAAAGGATGGTGGTGTGGCTATCCCCCCCCCGGGGGTGATTTCTCACTTTCTATCTCTTTCTCTTTCTGGCGAGTGCACGTGCCCTATAGCAAAAAAAAAAAAAAAAAAAAAAAAACTCTCAAAATAAAAACCAAACCAATCTCTGTTAACAGAAGTATCACATCAAGGGGGGGAGGATGTGTGTACAAGTGTGAACATGTGTGCTTGTGTACTTGTGTGCACACACAAATGAGATGCGAGGCCTTGTTAGACATGTTAGGAAACTGACCACTGGATAATCATTCAACAATTTAAGCAAGAATGTAGAGTGAGCAACTTTGTGTGTGCGTGGTTTTTCGCTTTTTTTTTTTCTTTAAGGTTTTTACTGTAGGGCACATGTGCTTGCAGGAGAGAGACAGAGAGACAGTGAGAGGGAAAGTGAAAAATCACCTCCCTGGGGGGATGGCCACATCATAATCCCTTCTCCTCTATTCTCCTGGGATTTTGGGCACGCATGCACATGTGTCCAGTGTGATTTTCAAGCCACCAGGTCTGGGAATCGAACTGTGGTCAGCCATGTGGAAGTTCAGCAACTCAGCCGCCATGCCACCTGCTGGCCCCTCAGATTTGTGTTTCATATGCAATGAGAGAGGGCAAGAAGTGAAGTTGGGAGGTCAGGTGGCAAGAGGCAATGGTGGGGATGGAGAAAAGAGAACACACTTAAAAATATGACACTGAGATAAAACTAACAAAACAGAGTGAACCCCCCCAAAATTAAAAATATAATTACCATATGTCTTAAGTCTATTCCTGGTCCTCTTGATGAAACACCTTAAACTGGGAAATTTATAAGCAACAGAAACTTACTGCTCATATTCTGGAGGCTGCAAAGTTCGAGAACACGCTATCAGCAGATTTGGTGTGTGGGGAGTGTCTGTCCCTCAAGCTGGCCCCTTTTGTGGCCTCCTGGAGGGAGGACAAATGGGCTCATATTCTGGCATATTTTTAAGGGCACTGCCCTTATGCCCAAATCACCTCTGACAGGCACCACCTCCTAATATCGACACCATGCAGGGGGGTAACATTTCAACACATGAATTTCCAAAGGACATGAAGATTTGGACTACAGGGGACCAGCAGTTAGCATAATGGCTATGTTGCTGGACTCCCATGTAGTTGACCGCGGTTCGAGTCCCGGACTCGGTGGCTTAAACTCACGCCGGGTGCGGGCCCAAGATCCTGAGAGGAGAATGGAGGAGAAGGGATTGCGGCGTGGCCATCCCCCCGGGGGGTGATTTCTCGCTTTCTGTCTCTCTGTCTCTCTCTGTCTGTCTGGCGAGGGAACTTGGTAGCTTGGGCTTGAAATCATTGGTAAGATGGTCAAGTGGAGAAGTCAAAATAGGGTGGTGGACGAGAAAATTGGGAGAGCTTGGAGGGAGATGAGATGACCCAGGGCTGAGCTGAGACGAACCTACATTTCAGAGAGGGTCTAATGAAAACAGGTCTCTCTCTCTCTAACTAGGATTTAAGAAAATGCCCTTTGGCAAGTAGTTACCATAGTGTATCACTGAATTTATGAAAGACAATCTCTGTGTCTTCTCTTTAAAGATGTGGCCAGTCTGGTCCAGACTGAGCCCTAATGTTGAGGTGCTCACTGCTCTACAGGGGTCGAGATAAACCGAAAACCACAGTTTGGGGACTGTCTGGTCCCCATTTCCACAGTCAAGTCTAGTGTGGGGGTAAGAGCCCCTGGGCGAGGAGACTCAAATCACCAGCAAGTAATAAGGTTTATTTCTCATTGTTCGGTTCCCTTATTTTTCTCATTTGCTACAAAAACAAAACAAAACAAAACAAAAACTCCATGCTTCTTAAAAATAAAATGCAAGTACTGAACTACACAAAGTCAAAGTACACAAAGGCAGAGGAGAAAACAACCTCACAATCATCAACAACTTTAAAAAGGTAAAGGCTGGTTTTTTTAAGTGGGTGTTTTCTTTTAGAAATATCAAACTACTGTAAAAAAGACCATCTGTCATCTCAGTATAGGCTGGTGTAAGGAAAAGAAAGAAGTTTTGAATAACCGTTTATCAAGAAAGGCTTTCTAAGAAATAATACAACCTTAGAGGCTGGATCTGGACAGAACCTCAGATTACCCTTATCAGCCCTGTATCAGATCAGGGTGGCTAAGTCACTAATAACAGAGATAGGATCAGAACAGAGGTACCTTGAAGGGAAGAACACACCCTACAAGTTCAACACCCTCCCTCTGAAAGCTTCAATCACAAATGCTACCCTCCCACCCTCGTCCCCAAAAGGTCTTCTCTTAAAGCCCCATTTTAGCAAATGACGATTCTGTGGGGGCTGAGGGTGACCTTCCAAATTCAATCCATTCAACCGTAACCCTCTGAGTACTGGCACACTTGGGGAGGGCTGTGCAAGGACAAGGGAACCCGAGCCATGAGGTAGGGCTGGGGAACCACGATGCAAGGACCTCCCAGGAAGACCAAGGCATCTCCTTTTATCTGCAATAAAGCTAACAGGGTTGGGTTGAAAAGTTTCACATTCAGCCCTCCAGACATGAGCAAGAAAGGATTGCTGATCTGCTGGTGGCCCAGGCTGGTGACACGGACAGTTCTATTTTCCATTTTCCACTATTTTCAATTCTAATCCCCACTAACTCTGGGCACCACCTTGGTCTGCAACACAGAGCCAAAGCCTCAAGCAGCACCATGAATGGATGCTCTTGGCTGTGAAGAAAGGGAAAAGACAACACAGACGAAGGGATACCATAAGGCACAGGGGGTGTTCTGAAGCGGCCTGGGTGGAAACATAATTTCTGACATTTCTATTCACTTTCAGTGACCAAGCCTAAAGAAATAGATAAAAGTGACAATGGAAGGGAAAACTGGTTTGATTTACTGAGAGATTATAGAAGAAAATGTAATAGTCAGTCACGCACTGCTCCCAAGAGAGCGTGTGCAGATCAGTGGTTCCCAGCCGGGCTCACCTTAGACACACGGGGTCAACTGAGGTTTTGAATACGTCTTCACACAGGTGTAAATCTCCAGGCCTACACCCAGCCCCGGATTCTCAGGTCCCAGTAGACGGCACAAACTACAAACACAAGTAAGCCTGGCTGAACTTGGGATGCGCTCCATCCTTCCATACTCACTGGTAACGTGGCCAGGTCTGTGTAACTGCAGACTCAGCCGCCGTGAGACAGCAGAACGGAACTGCTGCAAGGCAAGAAGGAACCAGAACCATCGGACACCAAAGCTGTCTGTCTACACTGGATGCCCGAACAACAATTTTCCAGAACAAGCTCTTTCCACAAAATAGAAAGTGTTTTTCAAAGGAAAAATGTGCACAAGGGAGTCTAATTTCAGACACCAAAAACATCTTGGAAAACAAATTCAGTAATTAAATTTCTTGTTTCTTTCTTCTTTTTATCTACAGGGTTTTTGTTTGTTTGTTTGTTTGTTTTTGCCACAGGGTACATGCACCCAATGGAGAGACAGTGACAGTGAGAGGAAAAGTGAGAACATGCACGCAATGGAGAGACAGAAAGTGACAGTGAGAGGAAAAGTGAGAAATCACCCCCTCACACACACCTCCACCTGGGGTACATGGCCACACTGCAATCCCTTCTCCTCCAGTCTCCTCTTGGGATCTTAGGCCTACACATACAGGTGTCTGGTGTGATTTTTTAAGCCATGAGGTGTGGGACTTGAACTGTGGTCAGCCATGTGGGAGTCCAGTGTCTTAACCACCACACCACCTGCTAGACCCTCTTGTTCCTTTCAAAGAAGTCATATTCCTGGCCTCTTTCCACATCACCCACAACTAGCTAGGTAGATAGAACTAACTAGGTAGATAGAACACCTTAATCCTCATGAATTTCAGGTGCTCTCACTGTCTAGGGCTTCAAGCCTACCTGAGCTTCAAGACCACCAAGGCAACTGGGCACTGCTCAGAGTGAGCACCCAATCAGTCCTTCTTGGCTGACTTGAGGATTTATACTAATGGCCATCTTTAAAATAGTTTATCATTCACAAGCAAATAGATATTTAGCTTTCTTAGGTATGCTTTCACATTTGAAATTTATGGAAATTTAAGTTGTTCACACACCAAGGACTTATGAGAAAACTATGGAGGCTCTAAGGCTGGGAACATTTTGGAACTAGAGATTAGAGAACATGCTTTTCTCTCCTGCCTAGAACATCAGAGCAGTAGGAATGAGGATCTTTAAGAAACTACCAGCAGTGGTTAACGGCAAGTGATGGGAGACTTACCAGTGAGAACATTTTGTGTTCACGAGTTCTGATGTGTGGGAAAGGCAAGACAACCTGTTGATCTGATATTGCAGAGAGGGCCTGGCCCCCCTAAGAACTATGCACCAAGTTCTGCAAGAGCAAAGGCCATATTTTGTCAGCTCACTGTAGTAACCTTCAAGCTCTAAACAGTTCTGATGATGAAAGGGAGCTCGAAATGAGACACTGGATGGATGAGGGGAGGCTGTGGGTGTCAAATGGCGCCCACCCAGCACCCGCTACAATCCTGACATGCATGATGGTGGGCTGCTCTTTCCACATAGAGCAGGAAAGGAAAAAAGAATGGGCCGTGGGGTTGAGCAGGAACAAAGCAAGGTCTCCTGCTTCCCAAGGTGGCCTTGGCCTCTCGCCCCAAGCCTCTGGGTCTTTTCCTGGACTCCATTCTTACTTCCTGATCTCTGCTGCTCTGACCCTTCGAGGGAGGCCTCTCGTCACCCAGACAGACTCTGGTCAGTGCTGCCTGATTTCTTGAACTTGAACCAGGATGGGATTCTCTGTCAGAGACTTGTCCAAGAAGCAAAGGTGGACTTTCCCTCAGAGAGAAAAACAAAATGGTACTCCAACTGAAAACTAAGCAAAAACAGCCTCCATCACAAGTTTGCAGGACAAAGGCAAGTGGGATAAATACAGGTTCTTTCCCCATGGTTAGCATGCAACTGTGAGCACCAGGGAGTGAGGAACACGCTGCGGGGAAGGTACACACAAAGTGCAGCCTTTTAGAGCCAGTGCTGTGGGCGGCCTGAAGTTCCCTGGGGTCCCCTGCAGAACAGATTAACGTGAGCAAAGACTTGTACTGTATTTTAACTCAAACCCAAAGGCTTACACACATTAGGCAATGCTGGAAACATGCTGGCTGGCAACAGGCTGGACGACGGCCCAGCACCGCTGTCTCTGTGAACCCAAAGCCCCACTGGGGACTGCAGCGCCACTGCAACACACGGACAGCCATGCCAGAAATGAAAGTGGACACCTCTGGTGTCTGGCCAGACTCTGAAAATTCTCTGCCTTTTCTCTGGATCCCTGGACAAATAACAGCCTAGTCCTTCCTGTTTCTTCCTGAGGAATCAGTCAATTCTTCTTTAGGTTCTAAAGGATCCGGAGGATGGTGGGGCCTATAATTAGTGAGGTGAGCTAATCAGGCTGTATCCTGTGCAGCCTGGTTTAGCTCAACGGGATGACTAACCCCGCAGCTGAGCATGGCCTCCGGGGTGTGTCATGACCAATGCAGAGAGGGCACAGAGGATAAGTGGAGGAAGCAACTGGCATGTTCCAAAATTAAAAAAAAAAAAAAAATCCTGACTCAAAGAGTATGGCAATGCTCTCTTGGGAAGGGAAAGTAAACTGCAGACCCCCCAAATCTGGAAGGACTGACCACAGGCCAGTACTGCAGAGTGACCAACACTGATGTGCCATGGCTCACAGCAGACAGTCCACCCGTTCTGCTCATCTCCAGAAGCTGAAGACCAATGTGTCTAAAAGGACCTCAGCTTTTGCTGAGATGAAAGACATCGGTACCATCAAGCCAAAACACAACCTCTACGTATAATATTATAGATTTTTGCAGTAGTCATGTTTTTAAAAAGAAATGGGTGAATTGATTTTGCTTAAGCATTTATTTAACTTGAATCATTTCAACATGTAATTACTATAAATTAATTACTTTTCTCACTGAAAATCCAGTTCGCTTTCCACTGCAGAGTACCCCAGACCAGCTATGTCCCAAGTGCTCAGAAGCGACCAGTATGGTGCCTGCCACAGTGGACAGTCAGGGCAGGGACTTTCATACTCTTCAAGGAAACCTGTAATGATCCGTCTAGACACACACACACACACACACACACACACACACACACACACACAATAACAGCCCTGCTCCAGGTACCTCTACACCAAATGCTATGTTGCTCAAATGGTTATCACGGCAGTTAAAAAGCCTTCCCTTCAAAGCTGCCTCTGGTCACAGTCACAGAGTCCTAGCACCGAGCTCCGCCTGAAGAGCCCCAAGCTCTTTCAGAGTCCAGCTCAGTTCCCTCTGCACACGGGCAGCCTGTGGAGTCAGAGACATCCTCCGACGCTGGTTCCCATAGTTATATAGATGGAATGGCTAAATTCAGGGACCTCAAGATTGATTTTCCAGAATTTAACACCAACAAAGGAAAGAGTACATAATGTGAAAACCTGATTAAGGGGATTCTCAGAATATCCCACCTCTCTCCTTATGTCTCCCTGTCATCCCCTGGAAGAGAAAAACACCTCTCTGTCCATTTATGGATGATACTGGTTCAAAAAAAAAGGGGCTCCTTCTCCTTTAAACTGATGTCTTATTACACCACCCCGGGGAATGAAGAGATCCCTAATATTTCCGGTTTAACAGGTCAAATTCCCATTTCCATTTCAGCTCCTGATGGGTCAGAAACACTCGGGAGACAGAGATCATGTCCCAGAAGCATAACTGACAAGGAGGATCCATGCCAAAAGGCCACCAGGAAGTGCCCCTTCCGGCGGCGCTGCCCTGCCACCTGCAGCCCGCTGGTTCCTACCTTTGTGATTGAAGATGCCCTCCATTTCCATGCTACTTCTGGAGTGAGCGATGCAGAGAGAGCCGCAGGGCACCAGGCCTTCTGCCGCGGGGGACCGGTCGGTGGTCCGCACCAGACACCAGTCAGGCTTGTCGTGAGGCCCACCTCTCTCCTTATGTCTCCCTGCATTTATGGATGATACTGGTTCAAAAAAAAGGGGCTCCTTCTCCTTTAAACTGATGTCTTATTACACCACCCCGGGGAATGAAGAGATCCCTAATATTTCCGGTTTAACAGGTCAAATTCCCATTTCCATTTCAGCTCCTGATGGGTCAGAAACACTCGGGAGACAGAGATCATGTCCCAGAAGCATAACTGACAAGGAGGATCCATGCCAAAAGGCCACCAGGAAGTGCCCCTTCCGGCGGCGCTGCCCTGCCACCTGCAGCCCGCTGGTTCCTACCTTTGTGATTGAAGATGCCCTCCATTTCCATGCTACTTCTGGAGTGAGCGATGCAGAGAGAGCCGCAGGGCACCAGGCCTTCTGCCGCGGGGGACCGGTCGGTGGTCCGCACCAGACACCAGTCAGGCTTGTCGTGAGGCCGCTCTAAGACCTCCACGGTCTGGCCACGCCGGATGGTCAGCTCGTTGCTGTTGCACGCTGTGAAGTCGTGGATCACCACCGTCAGCTCGCAGCCACCGGAGAGCTGGGGAGGGGAGGAAGAGGGACAGGTCAGCCGACAGGAGCCACCAGGCCTTCCAGGTGGAGCTCTGACCTCAGCCTGAGTTCCACCGTCCCTGTCACAGGGGGGCCGAGCACCACCAGGCATGCGCTGAGACTGCACCATGGCTCGCTGCCCTCGGACCACGTGGGTGGTTTGCACTGCCACATTTCAACATCCCACTGCGATTTTCTGAATGTTTTACTGCCAGAACTGAAGACAACTTTTCATGAGCCTCCACATCTTTTGGTCCCTGAGACATTCTATCTCCCTCCTCAAAAGTACTCTTTCCTTGTTTTTAACTCAAGTCAAACTCATAACTGGGACCAGGGGGAGTCCTGTGAGCACCGTGAGATAAGACCCTACACTTCTGTGCTGACTCAGTGCTCTGTCCGGACTTGGGTGAGCACATCAGGAAAGCACAGCCGGGGGTGGGAGACCGAGAGGCAGTGGCCAGCCCCTGGACCATGACCGGAGCACACCATCTGCCCTCGGAATCCCTCCTGGGTCCTTCTCCACCCAGCACTCACCTCCAGGTGCCACTCTTGACCCCTGCTTCTGCCTGCGAACCTCTCAGGGCCCATGCTGACATGTGGGGACACAGGTGCTTCCCACCCGCCACGTGTTTTCTGGCCTTCCTATGGGTGCTGTGCTAGTCCTTCTTCTCTAAGCTCCCTGTTATCTTCCATGTCTGGACATAACTCAGCCTTCGCCGCACCTGCACCTGCGTGAATTCCATGAACACACCTGCTCTGTGATCTCTGTGAACACCATATGGCCTGATCCCAGGGTGTGTCCCCTAAGACCGATGGCTCTGTGGGGACAGGGCTTCTATGTAAGAATCCTGAGGCCAGCTCCCCATCTCCTTGTCCTCTTGCCTGGGCTCTTCAACCACATACACTGCTGGTGACCCCAGGTACATGTCCCGGCAGCAGAATCAGGCGCCTGACTCTTGCTGGACAATGGGATATGCTCCCTACCCTCAGTGGGGTGAGTCCAGG
Organism: Tupaia belangeri chinensis; assembly: GCF_000334495.1. Taxonomy (NCBI): domain Eukaryota; kingdom Metazoa; phylum Chordata; class Mammalia; order Scandentia; family Tupaiidae; genus Tupaia; species Tupaia belangeri. Next base: position 456,717 of record NW_006203687.1, read on the forward strand.
ATGTGACTCACTGTATCTGTCCCCCCATCTATTCTCCTGGTGTTGCCTTTGGGGTAACGAAATCCCCATGGCATCACCCAAGCTAAAACATTGTTACTCTCTTTCCTCCTCCAGAGGCTGCCAGGTAGACTCCAGGGTGGCTCTCCTGCTCTGCTAGCCCACACCAATCACTTCATGTGGGTTTCTGCACAGCCTCCTGGGCCACCGAGCCACTCCAAGCTCTCCTTCCAATTCACCAGAACAGCACTGTCAGAGGGGGGGCCTTTCTTTTTTTCTTTTTTTCATTAATTAATTGAGGGCCAGTAGGTGACATAGCGGTTAAGGTGCTAGATTCCCACAAGGGTGACTGTGGTTTGAGTCCTGGACCTAGCAGCTTGAGCATCAGGCCACACGCATGCATGTGCCCAAAAAACTGAGAGGAGAACAGAGAAGAGATTTCGGTGTGGCCATCTCCCACCACAAGGGGATGCCTCTTTCTCTCTCCAACAAGCACGTGCACCCTATGACAAAAACCTAAAATAATAATAATTTATCCCATGAGCAAGCGAGAGAGAGAGAGAGAGAGACAGACAGCACCCATGACAGGTCTTGCCATGACCCTCCCTCCCAGCTCCAGTCAGCCTAGATCGCCGGCCCCTGTATGCCCCCTACTTAGGGAATTCTGCAGGCGTGAAGCCTGAACCCTCCACTGTGGGCCAGTGTCACAGAACTCTACCAGTGCTGTAAAAACCACTGGGATCTGGCCTGCAGAAAGAGGCCGTCAGACCAGAGTCCTCATAAAGCTCGTCTCACACGGTGCTTGGTACCCAGCAAGTGCTGAAGTGAGAAAGAGAAAGCACGTTTGCTCTAAAAACGAAGGCACTGGATTTGAAAAGCTGAAAGGAGGCAGAGTTTCCCTCTGTGCCTTCCGGGCTGACTCCACCTGTGTGTAATCTGCAATGCACCCAGCCCTCCACTGTCACCCGAAGGGCCAATGCCCACAGATGAGTCCAGGACAGAAGGGGGTGCAGCTCTGCTGGGGACGAGGCACAAAGGGGGATACTAGGCATCATGCTGGGAAATGTTGTTGGTCCAAGAGTCCACGGGATGCCAACCCACACCCAGCAAACCGGGAATTCTCGCTTCTTCCAGCACCCCAGGCTGCTGAGCTGGCGGGGCACCCACCCCCCGGGGATGACTGTGGCCCTCTGTACACTCTGGGCTGGGGGCCACGCTGCCCGAGAGCCTGTCCTCGCAGGGAACATTCAGATGTTCTGAATAAGGGGCACACGTCCGCCAGGTAGGCAGCGCGGAGAGCAGAACAGAGGGGACTCTTCCACAGGAAGCACACAAATTATCATGCGCCTTGTTCAGCCACAAAGAAAAAATTTCAGAAATGCTTAGCACCCTTCCAAATTCTGCAGAGTTCTCCGTGGAAAACTTCAAACGTGACTTTATGAACCATCAAAAATGTTACTGCTAAGGGCTGGCCTGTCACCCTAGAGGTTAAGGGAGCTGGATCCCATAGGTCCAGGCGTAGTTCGAATCTCTGCCCTGGCAGCTCAAAAACCACATTAGCTGCATGCATGTGCATGCATGTCCAGACTCCCGACAGGATGGAGAAAGAGAAGGGACTGTGATGTTCACTCTCTTTCCTCCTCCAGAGGCTGCGAGGCAGACTCCAGGGTGGCTCTCCTGCTCTGCTAGCCCACACCAATCACTTCATGTGGGTTTCTGCACAGCCTCCTGGGCCACCGAGCCACTCCAAGCTCTCCTTCCAATTCACCAGAACAGCACTGTCGGGGGGGGGCTTCTTTTTTCCACTCCAAGCTCTCCTTCCAATTCACCAGAACAGCACTGTCAGGGGGGGGGGCTTTCTTTTTTTCTTTTTTTAATTAATTAATTGGGGGCCAGTAGGTGACATAGCGGTTAAGGTGCTAGATTCCCACAAGGGTGACTGTGGTTTGAGTCCTGGACCTAGCAGCTTGAGCATCAGGCCACACGCATGCATGTGCCCAAAAAACTGAGAGGAGAACAGAGAAGAGATTTCGGTGTGGCCATCTCCCACCACAAGGGGATGCCTCTTTCTCTCTCCAACAAGCACGTGCACCCTATGACAAAAACCTAAAATAATAATAATTTATCCCATGAGCAAGCGAGAGAGAGAGAGAGAGAGACAGACAGCACCCATGACAGGTCTTGCCATGACCCTCCCTCCCAGCTCCAGTCAGCCTAGATCGCCGGCCCCTGTATGCCCCCTACTTAGGGAATTCTGCAGGCGTGAAGCCTGAACCCTCCACTGTGGGCCAGTGTCACAGAACTCTACCAGTGCTGTAAAAACCACTGGGATCTGGCCTGCAGAAAGAGGCCGTCAGACCAGAGTCCTCATAAAGCTCGTCTCACACGGTGCTTGGTACCCAGCAAGTGCTGAAGTGAGAAAGAGAAAGCACGTTTGCTCTAAAAACGAAGGCACTGGATTTGAAAAGCTGAAAGGAGGCAGAGTTTCCCTCTGTGCCTTCCGGGCTGACTCCACCTGTGTGTAATCTGCAATGCACCCAGCCCTCCACTGTCACCCGAAGGGCCAATGCCCACAGATGAGTCCAGGACAGAAGGGGGTGCAGCTCTGCTGGGGACGAGGCACAAAGGGGGATACTAGGCATCATGCTGGGAAATGTTGTTGGTCCAAGAGTCCACGGGATGCCAACCCACACCCAGCAAACCGGGAATTCTCGCTTCTTCCAGCACCCCAGGCTGCTGAGCTGGCGGGGCACCCACCCCCCGGGGATGACTGTGGCCCTCTGTACACTCTGGGCTGGGGGCCACGCTGCCCGAGAGCCTGTCCTCGCAGGGAACATTCAGATGTTCTGAATAAGGGGCACACGTCCGCCAGGTAGGCAGCGCGGAGAGCAGAACAGAGGGGACTCTTCCACAGGAAGCACACAAATTATCATGCGCCTTGTTCAGCCACAAAGAAAAAATTTCAGAAATGCTTAGCACCCTTCCAAATTCTGCAGAGTTCTCCGTGGAAAACTTCAAACGTGACTTTATGAACCATCAAAAATGTTACTGCTAAGGGCTGGCCTGTCACCCTAGAGGTTAAGGGAGCTGGATCCCATAGGTCCAGGCGTAGTTCGAATCTCTGCCCTGGCAGCTCAAAAACCACATTAGCTGCATGCATGTGCATGCATGTCCAGACTCCCGACAGGATGGAGAAAGAGAAGGGACTGTGATGTGACCATGCTCCCTGGGTTCTTTCTCTCTCTCTCTGCAAGCACGTGTTCTCCGGCGCTTAAAAAAATGTTACTATTAGATGGGACCAGCAGTTAGCGTAATGGCTATGCTGTTGGACTCCCATGTAGTCAACCATGGTTCGAGTCCTGGACCCAGTGGCTTAAACTCCCGCCGGGTGCATGTGTGTACATGACCAAGATCCCGAGAGGAGAATGGAGATGGGATTGTGGCATGGCCATCCCCCCTGGGGGGTGACTCCTCACTTTCTGTCTCTCTGTCTCTCTCTGTCTGTCTGGAGAGTGCACAGTGCCTTATAACAAAAACTTCTAAAAAAAAATGTTGCTATTAGAAAGTCAAAGAGGGATCAGCAGGTGGCGCGGTGGTTAAGGAGCTGGACACTCCCACATGGCTGACCTTGGCTCAAGTCCCAGACTTGGTGGCTTGCTGTGTGTGTGTGTGTGTGTGTGTGTGTGTGGTTAAATTAAAATAAATGAATAAATAAAATTAAATAAATAATTCCTTAAAAAAGGAAAAAGGAAGTCAAAGATGAAGTCCCTCACCATGGAAATGGTTCACCTCTGGAACAAAGAGGGAGAAGCTTGCTGTTGCTGGGAAAACAAAGGCTGAGAACAAGTCCAGATTGCTGGGCCTTGGGGCCTGCCCACTTAGGCCTCTGCTGCTCCGCAGGGGCTCCTCTGTGACCTTGACCACAGGAGCTCTGGCAGGTGCGTGAGAACCCCTGCTGCTGACACCCACGGGGAGTCCCTGACATCTGTCCTGCAGCCAGCTCTGACCCTACCAGGCCCTCTGCCTCCCCCTCTCCAGGCTCCTATGAATTTCTCCAAGATGACTGTCGGGGTGGGGGTAGGGTGGGAAGGGGACAGGGAGGCTGCCCAGGAAGGGGAATTAAGCCAGACCTCATTTCTGCTGACTTTTTCAGCCCCTTACAGAGTAATCAAAAACTATTGGAAACAGCTGTGTGCTTGACAGAGCCCAAGATATAAAAATCAAGACTGTTCTGACAAAGAATTGTACACGACGTTAAAATTGTTTCTTAAAGGCTTTCCAGAACTTGGAGAAAATCCAGCACCAGAATACTATTTCAAACTGTACTAAAATCACCATTAAAAACAATAAGTCCTCTACCTCCCCATCCACCCACTGGCCTTTCCCATAGGAACAGATAAGATCATGTCGCTAGGGAAAGCCCGCTTGGATGCTTTCCAGCCAGAGCAGAGCTGTCCTGCGAATTTCTGTTTTCAGGGCTCATATCTGAATATTTATCTTGCTACAAAATGTCTTTTCAAAAGTGGATTTGCTAATTAAAAAATAAAAAACTTTCTGTGTGTGAAAGACGTGCACTACCTAGTATATGTTCAGGAAGCAACACAACCCACCATGGTCTCTAGTAAGAAGTCCTAGCTGGAAAACAGGCTGTGGGGCAGTGAGCATGCAGCCGGGCTTGCTCACTGCCAGGGGCAGCTTTGTCACCAGTGACCCAATTCCATGCCTGCATCGCGAGCTACCATTTCATTCACCCGGTTTAAAAATTCCCTTTCATTTTCCAGCTACGTTTTGTGAAAGCCAGAGCAGCATCTTCTTCGCTTTCGTATATTTTACGGTCTTGTACCACGGGCCCCCTTTCACATGCAGTCAGCTCAGGACAGTAAATTTATGAAGAATCTCAACTTTCATGACTCACATTAACACTGTGAAATTCACATCATGAGACAGCTTTAAAAACATTTCAGTTTTCCATCTTTAAAAAAATTAATGTGGTGACTAATAACCATGACAGTAACATTACCTGGAAAGCAAGAGCCTTGCGCACCCAGTGATAGGCACCCCCAACAATGCGCCCCCATCAAAGACCACACCCCTCCAAAGGGTCAGCTAGGGACTCCAATAACCCAGACACATTAGTGAAATTTAAAGCCTCTGTTGCCTGAATTCTCTCTAGAGTGACTCCAGTTAACAACGGGCTATGTTTCACCGCAAAGAATGAAGCACCCATCTCTGGGAGCAGCAAGCACCCCACAGAAGAGAATTTGCCTCTTCACGTTATTCAAAGAAACTATGCTGTGTGATTGCCCTGCCTGAACCTGGCTGGTGGCGGCCACTAAAAGACCTCAGGGGTTCTCTGCTGTGGGCTTAGTCAAGGCCTCCTTCACTCCTTGGATCCTCAGGCCTGGAGCGCTGTAAAGGGGCGACGTATGTCACAAGAACATCTAGTTCTGACGGACGACAGCGGACACTGAGACTGAATTACCAAGCTCTGAGATGAGATCTGGGCAAGGTCTCCCCAAGGCAGGGCAGGCTGCCAACGACTCTACTCCCAGAGACTACCTACCCACTTAAGGTGGGTCTCTGGCCAGTTCCTTGGAACAGCTGGGAAAGAAAGGGGGAGTGTGCTCTAACAAAAGCCGCTTTCCCCTGAAGAACGAAGTTATCAACTCCTGCGAGCAGCCCCATCCCCCGCCTGCCCCAGCACAGTCATTCAGAAACTCACAAAAGGGGCTTGGGTTCTGCGAAGGTGTCACACAGAGCAGACCCAAAACGGTTACTCCTTAGAGGGGATTAGAGAGTACAGCTCCATTACTGGCAGTGGTTACAAAAGCAGCAACCACAGGCAGCAGGAACAAGTCCCCAAATAGATGCCACTACCCCCCAGGTCTTGCTAACTAAGCTTTTCTGCTGGGCAACTTCACGGGGGCTGGGCCTTAGCGTGAACCGGCCTCCCAGGCCACCACCAATGCCACACTGGCTTATGGAAGGCTGAGTTCAAAGAAGTCTTCACTGGGACCGCAGTTGGTGTAATGGCTATGTCGCTGGACTCCTATGCAGTCGACTGCGGTTCGAGTCCCAGACCCAGTGGCTTAAAACTCACGCCCGGTGTGTATGTGTGCGTGCGTGCCCAAGATCCCGAGAGGAGAATGGATTGCGGTGTGGCCACACCCCCGGGGGGTGATTTCTCGCTTCTTGTCTTTCTGTCTCTCTGTCTCTCTGTCGAGTGCACGTGCCCTATAGCAAAAACCTCTTCAAAAAAAAAAGGAAGTCTTCACTAAATGCTGCTGCTTAGAGTGTACAAAAGGACTACCGCGATTGGCTCTATCGTGGTACATTTTACATTACGTGCTTTTACCACAATTTTAAAAAGAAACTTTGAGAACGAACTCCTAAAACCAGCAGTTTGCCGCACGCAGCCTTTTGTCCAGACCGAGTGAGTGCAGTGCTGAGGGGTGGCGGTCCCTCTCTCCACTAACATGATCGCACCATGCCACCTTGGAATGTTCCTTGAGTGCGCTATTTATTTGAATTGGGATGGAATATTAGTTATAAAAAGGTCATATTTAAAAGGACAGTCCCTGAACCCACGCTGATCTCATTTCGCCTTGAACACAGAACGATGAAGCCAGAACCCCTGAGCCGTATGGCAGGCGGCGGACAGTGTCGGTCAAACCGCTGCTGGCTGTGAGGTGGAGGAAGGGAGACGGAGTTAGTGGACAGCTGGAAACCACCTGCCCCGTGCGTAGGGCGCTCCTGGGGATCCAGGAAACGAGGCTCTTCTTCATCCAAAGAAACCTGCTCACGGCATTTCCTGAGTGAGCAAAGCAACCTTTTTTCAGAAAACTTAATGTAAAATGCCTCTTTTTATCTTTACTGGAGACGTCCCAATCTGAAGAACTAACATCACCCAGCTAATGTTAACCAGCTGACTGGGCCCCTCCCCGGGAAGGAAGAGCAACATGAAAAAATCACAGGCAGAGTGTGAATCAAAACTCTATCATCACCTTTAATAGTAACTCCGATCATGTGACTATTAAAAAGCACTTTTTAGTGGACCGCCTTTTTTTTTTTTTTTAATTAATTTAATGAGAAAGAGTCCGGGGGCATGAGGAGAGAAAGGGGAGGAGGAGGAGAGGTAGAGAGAGGAGGAGAGTGGGGTGGTATGTTTGAAGGTCTCACCAGGCTGCTCCACCTTCCTGTCCCAGCCTCCCAGCCAGCCAGGCCTGCACGTGTACCCACCATGCCTGGCCTGTTCAGGTTGGGCCAGGAACCAAGAAAGAGTCCGGGGGCATGAGGAGAGAAAGGGGAGGAGGAGGAGAGGTAGAGAGAGGAGGAGAGTGGGGTGGTATGTTTGAAGGTCTCACCAGGCTGCTCCACCTTCCTGTCCCAGCCTCCCAGCCAGCCAGGCCTGCACGTGTACCCACCATGCCTGGCCTGTTCAGGTTGGGCCAGGAACCAAACCTGGGCCTCGCCTGGCCTCAGCCCTCCCAGGAGGCATGCTCAGCATTAAGCCACCACAGCAGCGCTCCATTTCTATGCAAACTTTATTATTTTAAATTTGTGCTTTCTTAGAACTGAGGCTCTTGGCTTTAGCTCCAGGAGTTTGCTTTTCTGACGGGGTGACTGAAGTTATCAAAGACTACATTCGTTTTGTGGTTTTACAAGAGTGCTTGAAAAACCCATCCAAAAAAATACTACAAAGAGCCACTTAGAAAACAGAAAGCAAAGTTTGGTAAAAGGAAACCAACTGGTGTCATCCATCACTCAGAGCTCGCTGGAGAGCAGGGCTTTGTCCCTTAACCATGCATCACAGGGATGGCACAGTGGGCGACTGGCCTGTGAATGAATGGACCTACCCTGTGAATGGGTAGATCAATGTACATGCCCGTGGCCACGATGTAGCTGCTGGGCTGTCAGAAGTGTCATAACGCATTTTTGCAGAGAAAAACAAAGAAAAAATATGCCCTGACTTTTCGGACGACCTGATAATTTCCTAGTATGAAAAATGAGTATCTGGAAAATGCATTTTTTTTTAAAAAAAGAATGATTTATTTAACTTTATTTCTCATCATTATTTTTTAATTAGCTATAGGACATGGATGCTCCCCAGAGAGAGACAGAGGAAGAGAGAGAGAGAGAGAGAGAAAGTGAGAAAGTAAGCCGCCAGGTCCAGGACTTGAACTGTGGCCGGCCATGTGGGAGTTCAGCACATTGAACACCATGCCACCTGCTGGCTCCCAGATGGAAAATGCTTTAAAACAAGTCTCCCTCCACAGTCACTGTGCTTATTCTATACATTCTATACACGTGTTTTGGTGTTTGGCCACCCAAGTGTATCTGGCCAGGCACTAAAACTGAGCAAGTCACCCTAGCATAGCCCCAGCTCTAATAGGGACAATGAGCTTAAAAGTCCCCTGCAGCTCTAAGAGCCCAGTTAGAGGAGACAGAGGCCACTAAGGACAGAGAACTGCAAAAGCAGGAACATGGCCAACAGCCAGAGAGGAGGCTGCATTGGTAACGAAGACACAGAACAGCTGTTCGGTCAGTGCTCGGCACGGCCGGCACTGTCCTCAACACATCACACATTTTCCGCGTTCACAGCCTGCGAGGAGAGTGGTGAGAGTACAGGCATACACAGACAAAGGGCCGGCACAGGAGGGTAAGTAACTTGCCCACGAGCACAGCTGCTGAGGCCCGGCCTGCAGGTGAGACGTCCTCCTTACTCACCTGCGCGTTGGCATGCTCTATACTCTACGTAATCACTGTACTCTGCACAGAGGAGGAGCAACTGAGGTCGAGAGTGCAGAGCCTGAGGACGTCAAAAACCACGCACCACCCTGCGCGAAGCCTTCTGAACTCAATGACTCCATTGAGTTTACACAGGGCAAACTGGGGTGCTGGGAAACCAGGAACTCTGGACAGCACTGACTGCAGGCCTGGGCTCACCCTGGCTCCTTCACAGCGCCCCTGCACGTTGAAGGCAGCACCCAAGAATGCAATGCTTTCTGGCAGGCTGGAGGCAAGCCTGTGTAAGTGGGTAGATTTCTTTCCCAAGGAGATTTTTTCAATCTGAGTTAAGCCATGTTTAAAAGGCACTGGCATTATCTACTTTGCATGCTACTTTGACTCTGTCATTTACTTAAGTGCAACCAAAGTTCTTATAGTGCAGAATGTCACATGACAGAAAAGCTGATGGATGTGAAACCACACAGACTCTCACTGTCCCAGCAGAGCTATGGCTCCATGAAGAATAAATGAAAACACTAACTTTAAAAAATATTCATGTTCGGACCAGCAGTTAGCATAATAGCTATGTCGCTGGACTCCCACGTAGTCGACTGTGGTTCAAGTCCTTGACCCAGCAGCTTAAACTCACGCCAGGCACGTGTGCGTGCATGCCCAAGATCTCAAGAGGAGAATGGAGAAGGGACTGCAGCGTGGCAGTCACCCCTGGGGAGTGATTTCTCACTTTCCATCTCTCTCTGTCTTCCTGGTGAGCGCACGCACCCTATAGCAAAAACCTTTCCCCCGCCAAAAAAAAAAAAAAAAAAAAATTCGGGACCAGCAGATGGTGTAAAGGTTGGATTGCTGTTCTCCCATGTAGTTGACAGTGGTTCGAGTCACAGATCTGGTGGCTTAAAACTCACATAGCGCACGTGTGCGAGTGTGCCCAAGATCCTGAGAGGAGGATGGAGGAGAAGGGATTGTGGCGTGGCCATCCCCCCCGAGATGGTGGTGGTGGTGGTGGTGATTTCTCACTTTCTGTCTCTATCTTTCTGGTTAGTACACATACCCTACAGCAAAAACCTCTCTTTAAAAAAAAACAAAACATGCTAGAAGGATGAGGGGAGTTCATTTAAGGTGTCAGTCTCAACTGAAGATTTCACTCATTAAAAGTAAATGCGTGTGCTGCTTTATTTTTGTGAGATTTCATGGGCAGCTCACAGCCAAGCCCTGCTGGCTCAGGCCGCTTTTCCAGCGACGATGTCACCTTGACTGGAGAGTCTTCAAGACGCTTTGTTCTATAGTTCACTGCAGTTCGACTCTCGCACCTTCGATTTCCCTCAGATAATAATTTTAGTGAAATTACATAAATAATAAACTTCTAAAGCATAATGGGAAAAGTTTTTAAAAATGTATGTTAAATACTATTAAAAATGTTTCGCTCCAAATTCGGCTCTACTGTGAAGTAACAAGGCCCAGAACATGACAGATGATTAGACCCACATTTGCTCCTGGCAGCAGTCTGGGCTGCTGGGCGGCCTTCGGCCTCCATCTCCTCAATGCCCGGAGGGCCCAGGTCTCCCCGCCCTACCTCAGGGACGTGTGCTCAGGACAAATGAGATAAGAATCTGGAAAGCATTTAATTTCTTTGGAGCCCAAGTCATATTTTCATAAGATCATTTTATCACCCTAAGAACTGTGCATATCGGGAAGCATCTGATGGCATATTTTAAAAGTGATGTTTTAAACACAGGAAATGGGCCACGGGGGCGCGTGGCTTGTATGCGTGGCCGGCCTGACTCAGTTTGTGCTCTGTGGAAAGAAAGGGTCTCTGGAGCCCCTCCTGAATACACTCTT